>NC_056745.1:792650568-792890568 GCF_019279795.1 Protopterus annectens
AGATATGTCATTTATTTGTATATAGTTATACACTTTAAGAAGAAAGGGAGCAATTACTGATTTAAAGGATTTAAAGAAATTAGGTGTGAATCCATCAGGTCCTGGGGATTTACCAATTTTTAGTCTATCAGTTGACTCATTAATTTCTATAAGAGTAAGAGGGGATGAAAGAATATTTTGCTGTTTATCATTTAACTTAAGAAAATTTATAGAGCTTAAAAAACTATTAATATAACTATTTTCTATAGAATTAGAAGTTTTGGAAAAAAAATTCTGTATATAGTAATGAGAAAAGATGCAAAACTTCCTTGTCTGTGTTATATATTTGATTGTTATATTGTAGGGGCACTATTCTAGATCTCTCAAAATGTTTTTTAATTATTCTTGCTAAGGTTTTAGAAGGAATTTGAGCCCATTCTGAATAGGTAATTAATAATCTTTGCTCCAGTATTGAAAGGTTATTTTGGTGTAATAAAATCAGTTCTTTTTGACAGTCTATAATCTGTTTATCAAATGATGGGTCCGGGTTTAATCTATATTGATTTTCAAGGGACTGAATCCTTAGATTTAGGGATCTTTCTTTATTATTAAATTGCTTTTTAAGATATGCTGCCTTACCAATAAACATACCCCTTAATCTAGCTTTACAAGCCACCCATTGTATATCATAGGGAATGTCTGTTGGATCTAAATTATTATCCATATCCTGTATTATTTCTATACACAATTTATTAATCTCTTCTTTAGAAAGTAAGTTATTATTTAAAGTCCAATTATTTCTTGTAAATTTATAACCAGGGTTAAAGTTTAGATTAAAATTTACTAATATTCTAGAGTGATCGTAAAGAAATCTGGGTTGAGTAATAAAATCCATTAACACCTGCGTAAGAGAATTTGATATAAGAAATAAATCCAACCTAGACCATGAATGATAACATTTGGAATAATAAGTATAAGTATCATTTTTATTTGAGTATTTGATGATTTGTAAAGGGTCTATGAGATTGTGTTCTAATATTAAGTCTTCAAGAGCAAAGGAAGCTTGATGATTGTACGAAGAGGAGCAACTTGTACGATCTATAACAGGGTTAATTATAGCATTCCAGTCACCACCCAAAATAAGAAAATGATCTTTATAGGAAGAAAGAATTTTATAAATCTGTAAAATAAAAATGTGTTGGTTAGTACACGGGCTGTACAAATTTAGTATCAGCAGAGGTTTAACCAAATTGTGTACGATAGATGTAAAGTAGCACCATCTACCTTCATTGTCGTATTTTTCTTCAATAATAGTCCCCAGAAATTTTTGTTTGATTATGATAGCCAACCCCTAGAATTAGAAGAGTCCCCTGAAGCTATTATTTTTTTGATCCATTTTTTATTACTTACTTTATCCCAATCATCTCTAGAAATGTGTGTTTCTTGCAAAAAACATACATTGGCAAGCGATTTATACATTAAATGAAAAATTAAGGATTTTTTTATCTTTATTTTGAATCCCTCTTACATTCCAGGAATCAATTATTATAGCAATAACCCACGCCTGGGTGTGGGTAATGCTGGATTTACCCACTGTTGGCGTGGTTTGGTCCCGAGGGTGAAGCCCGAGGGACCAAACAAAGCCAACCGTGGGTAAATCCAGCATTACCCATGCCCAGAAGTGGGTTATTGCTATTATGCAATGACATTATTTAAGAAAAGAAATAATTACTTAAATAATGGCATTGTATAATGCCTCTTTACTGCCCTTCCGCAGCTGTCTGGTATTCTGCGGCAGTTCTGATGTACTGCGCGCCTGCACAGTACATCAGAGCTGTGGGCAAAAGCAACGGAGAAAGCAAGATCTCCGCTGCTTTCTTTTACTGTTTTGCTATGTAAAATGGGTTTAACATAGCGAGACAGCTTTAAAATAAGCAACGGAGGTCTCCGTTGCTTATTGTAAAGCTGTCTCGCTATGTTAAACCCATTTAACATAGCGAAACAGTAAAAAGCAATGGAGATCTTGCGATTTCCATTGCTTTTTTTTTAAAAAAAACTGTCTCGCTATGTTAAATGGGTTTAACATAGCGAGACAGCTTTAAAATAAGCAACGGATATCTCTGTTGCTTACTTTAAAACTGTCTCTATGTTAAACCCATTTCTAGCGAACAGTTTAAAAAACGGAGATCGCAAGATCTCCGTTGCTTTTTACACACTGTGTCACTATTTTAAAGGAGTTTAACATAGCAAGACAGCTTTAAAAAAAGCAACGGAGATCTCCGTTGCTTTTTAAACCTAATATGTTAAACTCTTTTACATAGCGAGACAGTGTTTTATACTAACGGAAAAAGTCCGGGCGACCGGACCTTTTCGTTAGTATATTGAGGATTTATTAGCACGCTGGTTGGGCTGGCCAATCAGCGTTCACGTTTTAGGGGAGGAATTGTATAATAGTGAATTACTAATGTGATTAAAAAAGGTCTGTTAAAGGAAAAGTTCAAATTTAAATTATTTGAGTATATATAAAGGATAAGTAAGAAAAATAGACAAAGTTTAGTCTCATCATACCAGTTATTTACTATAAGTGTGAATATCAAAATAAAATTAACCTGAAACTCAAAATCATCCCTCTTCCCGAACCCAGTGCCTATCCACCAACATATACCTACAGAGGGAGGAAAAAAATAGCTATACGCATAATGTAAAAACTTGGTTACCAAAAACACAGAAACATGGGAAGAAAATTTAAATAAAGTCCTAAAAAGGACTATAACAGTAGAAATAATAACATTACTGAACATATTTACACACCTATCCAAACACAAGATGTCCGATCTATACATTCCCCATTCAAAAATGTACTCACAAACACCTGAAAATTAAATATAATTGTGTCCCAAGTAAATAAGTTGGTAATCTTACCAAGTAATAAATATTTGTGAAGTGGTATGCAAATCAGATAGCACAAATAACTTGAAATAGTCATATATACATATATATTAAATCATTAGTGTAAACGTAGTAAGACACAAATAAGACTCCAACTAAAAGAAATTAAATGTTATAAGAAAATGAAATCTTCCCTGATATATAAATACTATATTGTTATGAAGAGCAAAAATCTATAAATAGAGTGGCACTGTATAAACATTCTTTAACTATAATTCAAAACAAAATAGTATGAATCGAGTATATGAAAGTCCAAAAGGAAATGATAATGCCATCAAGACTAGAATAAAGTAACCCAACATATTTATCTTCACATGTATCCCGCACTATTAGCAAAATTAGGTAAAATATTATGAATGTTATTTAAAACTCATTCATAGATATATAAATAATAAGGGAAAATATGTTCATGTAACATGAGACGATTACTAAAAATTTCAAATTGCCCTTAAATGAGAAAATATAATATGCAGTACTATTTTCAGATGTTCAGCAGAAAAATAGTTACTGAGTATATATTTTAAAAAACCTTAGCCTACAAGAATAGACTTACAAATGCATAGCTACAATTAGGTAAGTTTTTCAGTAAAACAAAACACATATTGAAGTATTCTTTTTCTAATCTTTTTTGTACAAGAACAATACCCATTGCCATGACATTGAAATTTATAGGAATGTTAATCAAGTAATTTTAAGTAAAGCCTATATCTGCATTTGCACATTTGACTTTCAGATATCAGAACTTGCGCTTGATGCGCATCAAACTAATGATTCTAATATTCGTTAACATTCTGCACAACAACAAAGTTATAGTCTAAAAGAATTTATTTAGATTCTTTCAGATGTTTAAACTGTCAATTCAAAAATATCGAGTGAGAGCTTGACCAGATTCAAAGCGAAGGTGAGAAAGTAAAGTGGCAAGGCAGTAGAATAAACTACTACAGGCTTCGTAACCATAGCGAAATACATAGATATTCTCTGCCTTAGGATATAAACAATACTGTCAACATTCAGGTTGTATAACGGAGTTATATGCAGTTCAGGTGCTGGTAGAGTTAACAGTATAATTACTGTTATATTATGGTGATTGAACATACTAGTGGAATACAAGATAGTTATCAAGGCATAGACGACACTGCTTGGCTTAGAGGAAAGTCCCGAACAGTACGAGGCTTCCTGATGCACGTAATGTGTACTGTTTCAACCTGCAAAAGAAAAAAAAACACCTACCTGCAAAACCAACGATGCTGCAGGCAAGATATGGACCCCTAAAATGACAAAACAGCAACTCTTCAGCTACGCTACATCAGGAAAACAGGAAGGCATGTAGCAAGTTGACAGATCACCGGGAAACATCAAGCCATGATGTTTTTTTCAAAGATTTTCTTTTCTCTTTTTTTGTGGAATCCTGACCGAAGAGCATGAAGCGCAGAATATCACAAGCACGACTCTAATGGGATGTGAAGGAATGAATAACAGCCTTGCCGCTGATGACATCCTGAACGAACACATCAAGGAAAAAGGAACACGAATGATTTTAAACATCAAAGCATTGAAGTCTGTGAAGGTTGGTGACGCTATTCAGCTCGAGAGTCCAGATAATTTTCCCTCCATTTAGTTAAAGCATTCTTGTGTGGAACAAAACAGAACTTTCACAAATAAAATATGCCATGTTGATATAGGGATAATGTAAAGGCAAGTTGTGCCAGACCATTAATAATTGAGTTTGCAACATCTTCAAATATCATTAAAACAGATGATTTATTCAAAAAAAAAAAAAAAACTGATATTGTTTCCTTTCTTCCTTGACAAACTATGGCTTATATTCCATGTTAATAAAAAAAAAAAAAAAAACATAGTAATATAAGTATGCTTATTATCTTAGATAGCAACTATACTTACTTCAGTTAGGAGAATTATTTTGTGAAACACTAACAGTTGAAGATTTGAATATTTTTAAGAAGATATCTTTTGCTTCTTGTGGGTCTGTACACACATAGCTCTTTTCATTATAGTTGAAAGAAAGGGTGTTAGGATAACACATTCGAAATTTAATTCCCCTTTTTATCAGATCAGCACAATATGGTGATAATTTTTGTCTATTTAGCTTTATTTGTGCTGGTAAATCCTGTGAAAAAGTCAACTTATGTTTATTCCAAATGAGGTATTTTTTTAATTTTTGCTGCTTCTAAGATACACTGGGTGTCTTGAAAGTCTAGTAATCTTGTATATATAATCCGAGGTGAAGTTGAGTCTTGTCTGGCATGGAGAGCTCTGTGCGCTCTTTCTACAGTTAAGGATTTTGTATTTGACTCACAGTTAAGTAATGACTCAAATATTTGTTTAGTCACAGAAATTAAGTTTTGATTTTCATAAGATTCTGGCAAACCTCTAATTATTATATTATTTCTGCAACTCCTTGCTTCTAAATCCAGTACTTTGGCTTGTATATCAGCAATTTGAGTATCTTTAGATTATAAGTCACATTCAATAGCCTCTGTTCTCATTTCTATGGCAAGATATTTATTCTCTAGTATGTTCATTCTTTCATTAATCTGTTTTAAAGTTTTGCCAAAGTCAGTGAATTGATCAGAAAAATTCTGTATAGCACTTTGAATAGGTTGTAGTGCCATTTTTAAGTCATCTAAATGAAAATTAGAGTCACTTTTATCTTTAGCACTTACTTTTGTGATTTCAGTAGATTGTTTAGTTGTTCTTAATCTCTTGGAGCCAGACTCCTTCTCTGGAGAGAGCATAGAAGAAAATTTGGCCTTGGTTGTCTGTGTATCCATGGAGCTAGAGTTCTCAGCCATATCCAGTCCAGAGGTGTGAAAGCTGGGAAACTGACACAGATATAGAAATCTAGAGTGCACATGCCCACTAACTGTTGAGGCCAAAAGTTATTCTGAGGTAAAATAGTCCAAAAAATTACTTCTTTTCAAAAATAGACAATCCCAAAATGAAGAGCTTGAGTCAGAGAAGATTTCTATAGAAAAAACTGTGGAGAACTTTCACTTAAAAGCTGTTGAAATTAGCCAGTAATTGAATAGCAGTGAGGAGCACAGTGAATAGGGAGCAGTCTAGCCAGCAGCCATCTTGGAATCATGTTTATTAAAAAAATTAAAAATTAAATGTCGGGGCAACCCCCAGTGGCTTCCTCATGCCAGCAGGCCATAAGGCAACTGCTTATGTCACCTAGTGCTGCATCCAGCTCTGAACCCTTCACTATTTTTAGTTTCCTATGTAAAGCCCATTATATATTCTCCTTCTCCAGGCTAAACCTGACAGTATAATTAAAGCACATCTTTCCAAGTATTTCCATCTATTATATCCTCCTTAATTCCACCATCTCACTTTGACTTTGCCCCCTATCTGTTAATCCTTATATTATTCATAGGTTCATAGAAAGTTACTAGGCTAGCAGCCCTAGAGTATTTACAAGTCTAACCATGTTAATCCCAAGTATCCTCAATGTTCTTTTTTGGATAGCTCACAGAAGGAATTTATGAACAGAGTGGGTCTGTGATCAACACTAGCTATCTCTATTCATGAAGGACAAGGGTGCCACCCCAGGCTGTGCCTGAATATGGTCTGTCTCTCCAGCATTATCTGCCAATGTAACAAGCTGGGCTGAGATCTCCAGAGTGAGCAACACCTGAGCCATCTGACCTGTGGCTCTGCAGCACCTCCAGCTAGGCAGGGCTGGGGCAGAGACTGCCCTATAGGCCAGGCACAAGTCACCTTTCAGCAGCCTATAAGATACAGAGCAAAGTGACAAGACTCTCAGCCTGTCCACGCAGGTCATGATTTTGAGTACCTGTATTCTCTTAAAGAGAAACCTCTGATGTGTCTCCAGCCAATGTAGGTGTCTGTTCAGGCACATGCATAAGGGAGCATTATACTCTCCCAGTGGTCTGATGAGAGTTGAGTACAGTGGACCTATAACATCCCTTGACCTGGATGATATACCCTTTCCCATGAGGTGCACTATGTAGAAGTCCTTCCCGACCACTGTGGAAACACTGTGGTCAAAGTTCTAAATTGCTACCAACCTGTGTTCTCAAGTCTCACACCAACAATGGGTTGGCAATCAGGGGGCTGCTGTTGATATTGTAATTAGTAGGAAATTCCATTTTGACAAAGGGAATACTAATGCACTATTTGTATCTAGTTCTAGACCATGGCTTTGGCACCAATTATTTGTTTGTGTTAGCCCTTCTTGTAATATGTTGAATGCCATTGGGGGACTCAATAATTGCTCCCAGTCTGCAATCATCAGAAAACTTGATAAGCCAAAGACCATCTACTTTGTCATAGATCTCTGAAAAATACATGCCAAACAGTAAGGGGCCCAGCACAGACCCCTGTGGTACTCCACTGGTGATGGGTCTACTCGTGGAGGTGGAGTCACCAGTTTTGAAAGAGTGCATTCTGCTGGTGTGCTAGTTGGCTATCCATCTAGTAATGTAAGGGTTGGCAAGGTCGTGATAAGCTGTGTGTACTGTCTTACCTTTATCAATGGCTTTGATGACATTCTCAAAGATGTCTACCAGGTTTAATAAGCATGATCTACCCTTAATGAAGCCAAACTGAGTTGATTCCAGTGTTTGGAAGTTGCCTATGTGTTTGTCGATAAGGTCTATGATAATTCTTTCCATAGCCTTGCAAATGAGGCTGGTTAGACTTATGGATCTGTAGTTCCCAGGGTCAGTTGATGGTCCCCCTTTGTGCAGGGGGATTACTGCTGCTGTTTTCCATTCGGCAGGCACATAGCTAGTTGATAAGCTATGATTAAAGAAAACACTAAGTGGGTCCACTAGTTCTTGTTTTAGATTGTTTAGTAAACAAACTGGGATGTTATCTGGCCTCATTGATGCTATGTTATTGGCCTTGGTGAGTGCAGAGATGACCTGCTCTCTAGAAAAAGTAGGCAGAGGACTGGTATCAGGTATGAATTGGGATATTGTAGGTGGGGATGGGGGGTAAAGTCTGTGCTGAATATGTCAGCTAGCAGGTTGGTGATATCTTCCAGTGTATCATGAGTGATCCCATCTACAACCAGTTCTGCACATAGTTGGGTTTTTTGTGGCAGGCTATTGTTAAATATTTGAATAATAATACATTTGCAATTAAATATTTTGGTAAACAAGATTTATTCAATATTGACTTTCTAGATGTTAATATTACTAAATTATTAGATGGGACTTTAGCCACAAGCCTCTATAGAAAGCCATTTTCTAAGAACTCACTAATGTAGGCCACCACCTGTCATCCAAGATGTATTATTAATAATATACCTAAGTCACAATTTATGAGACTTAGCAAAATTTGTAGTTCTATGAATGAATATAGGATTGAAGCAAAAAAGATGCAAGTGAGATTTGTGAGCAGGGGCTGTAATGAAAGTTAGATCAATAAAACTATGAGGGAGGCCCTTAATATGACCAGGGCAGAACTGTTAAATTCTAAGAAGAAAGAGTATGAACAGCCTAATGTGCCTACATTTATTACTACATTTGGAACTAATACTTTTAAGAATTGTGATGTTATAAATAGATTATGGTATTGGTTAAAGACAGACTCATTTTATGATCAGTGCTTGGATGATCATTGTAATTTTGGGTTCTGATGTGACAGTAACTTTGGCAAATGATTTTCATGGTATAAAAAGGGATGGAATAAGGGACTTATTGTTGGATAAAATAAGGTGTATTGTTGTACATTTTGTGGAAACTGTGCATATTGTAAAGTTAAATCTAAAACTAAGTCCTTTACATCCATAAATACTTACAAGATAAAGCACTTAATTACATGTTCTCCTGAATAGGTGGTCTATAAGGACATATGCCAGTGCAGGGCATTTTATGTGGCCCAGACCTCTAGACCTTTTAAGCACAGAATAGCACTTCATCTTAGTGACATTAATTTCAAATGTTCTAAAAGTTCTTTATATAAACATAAGATTAAAGATGGCTCTGCTCACATTATTTTTGTTGGTATTGCCGTAGTGGTAGGGGAAGGTCTGTCTATTTTATCGAAACATAAAATTGTAGATAAAATGGAAAAATTATGGATAATAAATTTAGGTGCTATGTTTAGACCGGGTTTAAAAGAATATTGGTGGGCAAATGTAAATAAACATTTGTAGCCAAATTTGATATGCAATAATTGTTTAATATTAGATTTATATATATATATATATATATATATATATATATATATATATATATATATATATATATATATATATGTATATATATATTTTATTGGCCCATGTTTATATGTGGATATGTTAATTTATGTTTATTATGGTGAATGTTTTTTATATATATATATATATATATATATATATATATATATATTTATATGGGTCTGGGTCACAACATCGACAGATGACAAGACCGACAGCGAAATCACCGACGCCAGAGGATCGACGGATGAAAACACCGATGCGGAGAACACTGACATGGGGAAAGGATGTGTAAATATGCGGTAGTGACGGATGTTAGGGTGCGAGTAAGGTAAGTGTGCGATGTTGACATTCTGTAGGGGTAGGGGTGAGTTAAGTGAGTTAGGGGTAGGGCGCGGGTTAGGTAAGGGTGCAGTAGTGAATTTTTTTGGGTTAGGGGCGGGTTAAGTGAGTTAGGGTTAGGGCGTGGGTTAGGTAAGGGTGCAGTAGTGAATTTTTTTGGGTTAGGGGCGGGTTAAGTGAGTTAGGGTTAGGGCAGGTGAGGTTAGGTTAGTGCGATAGTGACAGACCTTAGGGTTAGGGTTTCGGTTAGGGTTGTGGATAGTTGTGTATGTAAGGTTTAGTGTTTGTTTGTTAGGATTTAGGTGTGCTTGTGTTGTGTGTGGTTTTGGTCAGAATTTGTTTTGTTTATAGGTTGTTGTGATGATGTGTTGAGTGTTTGCGGTGTCGTGTTTGTGAACTGTCGATGATGTGGTGTCGGTGATGTCGTTGTCGATGTTATATGCTGTCGATGTTATAACCTAGAACTATATATATATATATATATATATATATATATATATATATGAATTAAAGGTTTGAGTATGTGGTAGAGGTTTTGTTGTCACTGTTGCTTTAAATGGTGCTTATTTAAATACAGTAGCTGTTTGATTCTGGTTTGCAATGATGACGCCAGTGGGCAAAACAGGTTCGCAATTCTGTACAGCCAGACTGCAAAATTTGCATTGAAGCTGAATACTGATTAAAATTTATTTGGTGGATTATTGGAGTGCTGGGTTTTTGTTTTGTTGGGATGTTTGCTTAACATTTGTGTCCATGCACCATTGTAGACCATTTTTGTGTTCATGTGTTTTATGTATGTATATATATATATATATATAGATATATATATATATATATATATATGTATATATATATATATATATATATATATATATATATATATATATATATATATATATATATAGGTTCATAGGTTCATAGGTTCATAGGTTCATACTAGGCTATCTGCCCAAGGGCATTTATAAGCCTAGCCCATAGTTATGTGGCTTTCGCCACCCCTTTAGTTTGAATAAAAACTATGCCTATCATTTTTCTGTGCCTCTGTCAAGCAGTGACACTGAAGTAATCCCTGGGGTATATCTGCAATCTCCCATCCATTGGTCAAGATTCCTCTTGAACAAGGCCAGCGAGGTGCTCTGCCTCACATGTACCGGGATTTTGTTCCACAGCATAGGGAGTCTCTGGGTGATGAATCTGTCCCTCCAGCACGTTCTATTTATAACCGTGTCAAGGTTTAAGTCTCCCGCCCTTGTGGTTCTGAGGGATCTAGATTTTTGAGGTGAAGCATATTCATCAAATCTGGGTTTGACATGGCCTTATATGTCAGGCACAGGTCACCTCTGAGCAAGCGGTATGAGACTGAATAGAGCTGGAGTTCTTTCAGTCGGGCAGCATAAGACATATTTTTGAGACCCTTTATCCTTTTGGTGAAGAACTTTTGGGGCCTTTCAAGCTGCATCAGGTGTCTGGTCAGATACATTCCAAACGGGGCATTGTACTCAATCATAGGTCTAATGAGTGATGAGTACAGGGGACGATGACCTCCCTTGATCTAGATGTGAATCCCTTCATGATCAGGTGGGTGATATAGAAGGTTTTCCTAACTACTTTAGCAACATGAGTGTCAAACGAAAGGCTACTGTCAACTTGGGTCCCCAGATCCCTGATGACTTTTTCTGTGCTCAGTGGATTGCCACCTATATGGTAGCTAGGGTAACCTTGTTTTTCCCGAAGGGTATGACTATGCATTTTTTGGCGTTTAACTTCAGGCCATGGCTCTGGCACCAGTTATCCATTTCTGTGAGGCCCTTCTGGAGGATATCTGTGTCAGATGTGTTTTCGACTATGGCGCCCAGCTTGCAGTCATCTGCAAACTTTGTCAGCCATAACCCTCCTGTGTTTGCTTGTACTTCAGAAAAGTAGATGCCAAACAAGAGTGGACCCAGGACTGAGCCCTGTGGGACACCACTTGTGACAGGCTTTGAGTCTGACATGGCTCCAGCAACTCTGACCCTGTGGGTTCTGTCACTTAGCCAGTTTGCAACCCATCTTGTGATGTATGGGTTTACATTCAAGCTGATGAGTTTTTCGATGATACCTGAGTGGGGTATTGTGTCGAAGGCCTTTGCCAGGTCGAGGTAGGCTGTATGGACTGCCTTTCCGTCATCAATGGCCTTGGTGACTGTCTCGAAAAAGTCAACCAAGTTTAAGAGGCAGGATCTGCCTTTGACAAAGCCAAACTGGGTTGGATCCAAAGTCTGCAAGTTCCCTATGTCTTTATTTATGAGTTCCATTATGATCCTCTCCATGGCTTTGCAGATAAGGCTTGTCAAGCTAATGGGGCAGTAATTTCCAGGGTCTGTGGAGGCACCGCCTTATGAAGTGGGACCACAGTCGTGCGCCACTCCTTGGGTACGTATCCTGAGGTGAGGCTAAGATTAAACAGCTGTCCTAACTGTGGGTTTAATTCCTCGTTGAGTTCATGAAGCACACAGCCGGGGACACCATCCGGTCCCATGGATGCTGTTTTTTGCCTTAGTGAGGGCAGTTCTCACCTGGGCGTTGGAGATGTTTGGGGGGCTACAATCCTCTGGAATAGATATCTCTCCTTTTGGGGGGGGAGGGGGGAGAAGTTTGCACTGAACCTGTCAGCCAGTATGTTAGCAATGTGTGTAGGTTCAGTAATTTTCACATCATTTTGAACTAATTCTGAGCATATCTGGGAGTTTCCTCCTAGGTTTCTAACATAGCTAAAGAAGGCCTTATGATTGTCTTTAGAGTCCTTGGCGATTTTTCTCTCAAAATTTGCCTTGGATGATTTTATGAGAGCTCTTAGTTTTTTACTTATAATGATCAAAGGTGTCTTACCTTTCAAGGATTTTGCTCTATCTTGTAGTAGCTTCCTCCTTTTGTTGTAGAGCTTGTTTATGGCTGGGGTCCACCAGACTAGACCGTTGGCTTTGGTACCGAGAGTCTTAGTTTTGTTTGGGATTGCCTGATCCATGCAGTCCTGTAGGTGCTGGTAGAAGGCATTTGTAAGTGATTCAGCGGTTTGAGTAATGTTTACCACTGGCTCAGGGGCCTTAAAGGAGACCACACTAGTTTTAGAAGTGTGAAATCGGCTTTTGAGAAGTTTTTCACTGTGGTCTTTTTTGTTTCAGGTGGGGGCGGGATGAGGACCTCCAGCGAGATTAGTTTATGATCTGATCTCACCAGTGAGGGGTATACTTCCGGTGTTGAACATTTTGATCCCATGTTCGTGATGATGAGATCAAGTATGTTTTCTCCTCTTGTGGGGATGGTGACTAGTTGTTCCATGGCATTTGAGTTTATGAACTCCAGGAATCTTTGGGTTAGAGTGTTCAGGCTTGAGTAGTGTTCCCAGTCTATATTAGGGTAGTTGAAGTCACCTAGTATGATGGTGTTTGGAGATACATTTATCCCCTCCAATGTTTTCAGGAAGGCCATGTGAGTTTCCTGAGTTTGAGAGGGTGGCCTGTAACATGCTACAAATTGCAGAGCAGTCTTGCCAATGGTTAATTGCACCTGGATGGTCTCCGATGTATCGTGCGTTGCCACCAACCTTGAGGTGTGGGTGTCCTTTATGAATATGGACACCCCCCCTCCTTTCTTGGTGTTGTCCGGATTTTGGGGCCGGAACGCATGATATGAGGTGAAACCTGTTAGTGCTGGGGTGCTCTCAGGAGCCTTGAACCAGGTTTCTGTCACAGCACAGACATCGATGTTCTCCATATTGAGAAGGGCCTCGGTGCGTGCATCTTGAGATTGAGACTTCTGGCATTGAGCAGCATTACCCTTAGTTTTTTTCCTTTTGGTGTTCTAGGGTGGTAGGTTTAGAATTTGAGCCTTGCCTAAAAAAGGCACTATGGGGGTGGCAAGAGCCTTTGCCAATATCCGGAAGCCCAGGGGTGACAGGTGCAAGCCGTCCCTTGAGAAGCAGCGTGGCTTGTCCAGCATGTCATCCCAGGCAGACAGACATTGGATCCCCTTTGAATGACACCAGAATTTAAGCCAATTATTAAAGCTGATCATCTTATCACTGTATTGTGGCATCATTCTAGGTGAAGGTAGGATACTGCTCAAGGTCAGGGTCATACCTGCCTGGGCTACATAATCAGAGAGCTCCTCGATGTCCCTTTTCATGTAGTCCAAGGAGGTGCGTCTCAGGTCGTTGACACCAGCGTGGACAATGACTGAGTCGTACTTGTACCTGCTGTTGAGAGACCTGAGTGCTTGCGTTATGTGGCGGATTCTAGCGCCCGACAGGCAGCTTACTGTGACCTTCTCCTTACTCAGTCTGGTGAGCGGGACGTCAGTGTGTCTGACTATGGAATCACCAATGACAAGTGTGTCTGGCATTTTGTTTGGCCTTAAGGGCTGTGGCTGTTTGACACTCTGACTGTGTGGTCTATGTGTTGCATGTGTTGGGTCGTGAGGTGGTAGTTGTTTGGGTGTCTGCTTTGGTGGCCTCTGCTGTTTTGGTAAATTTTTGATCAGAGCCTCCGAGTATGTCTTTGTGTGAGTATGTGTATGATTTGAAGTTGTGATGGTGCCATGTGTGACTGGGTATGTATTGTGTGTGGTTACCTTCTCCTCCTGTCTGGTCTTGCCAGTCCTATGTTGAGAGAGCTCAGCCTCCAGTTTGGCCGTATAGTTGCATCTCTCGCATGTATTTGTGTTTTGTGGGAGAAGGAGAGGATTGTCTGTGTATATATATATATATATAGGGATCTACCTTAGTAGATCGACAAGTTAAATAAGCGAAAACGAATTCACCGACGCCAGAAGATCGCAAGTCACTTCACCGACGCCAGAAGATCGACAGTGCACAAACACGACATCGCATACACCCGACACATCATACCAACAAACGAAACAAATCCCCTATCCAAAACCCACACACACAACACAAGCACACCAAAATCCTTACAAACGAACACTAACCCATACATACACAACTATCCACAACCCTAACCCAAACCCTTACCCTAAGGTCCGGCTATCACACTCACCTAACCCGCGCCTCTAACCCTAACTCACTTATCCCACCCCTACCCCTACAGACCACCAACATTGCACACTTACCTTACTCGCACCCTAACCCTAACTCACTTATCCCACCCCTACCCCTACACACACCGCCAACATCGACACTTACCTTACTTGCACCCTAACCCTAACTCACTTATCCCACCCTACCCCTAAACACCACAACATCGCACACTTACCTTACTCTCACCCTATCGTCCGTCACTACCAGATACTTACACATCCTTTCCCCATCGCAGTGTTCTCATCGTCGGTGTGTCTTCCTCCGCCGGGTCTTCTGCCTTGTCGATCTTCTGGCGTGTGAAGTGACTTGCGATCTTCTTCTGGCCGGTGAATTCGTTTATTTAACTTGTCAATCTACTAAGGTAGATCCATATATATATGTATATATATATATATATATATATATATATATATATATATATATATATATACATATATATATGTCTATGTGTGTGTATATATGTATATATATATATATATATATATATATATATATATATATATATATATAGATATATATATATATATGTATGTATATATTGATTAGCAGGAAAGTCTGACTGGGTAGAAGCCCATTTTCAATAGAGGCCAAAATCTGCAGGTTAAATATTTATTTATTTTATTTCATTTATTTATTTAACATTTGTTAACCGGGAAAGTCTGACTTGGAACGAAGCCAATTTTCAGCAGAGGCCCGGGGAGAAATGCTCCAGATGCATGTCTTTATAACGTAAAATAATTATAACAAATTAGAAATAATATAAAAACATTGGTTAAGAACTGATACAAAGTATATGTTGTCATTTAATATTTAGAGAAGGTTTAGACAGTTTGTAGAGAAATTAAAAGTGCGTTAGTCTAATACAAATAGAAATTGCAATATAAAGTGACCGAAAAACATGCTTATTGTATATTTGCAGAGAAAGTCAGGGAAGAGAATTAGATAGCAATAAGGAAGTAAGTGAAGAAGGGAGAGTAAGGAGTTATAAGGAATGAAAAGGTACTTGTTCACATTTAGGGATATATTTTATCCTTGTTTTGAACAAGAACAAAGCCATGTATTAAATAAGAAGTTTTTCAGAGTGGTTTTGAAAGATGGGAGGAACTGTATAGATCTGATGGATACAGGTAAGGAGTTCTATGCCTTAGTAATCTTGTATGAGTACAGACAATGTCAAGCAGATTAGCTAGGTTTGTAGACAGACAGGAGTTTTTAATCACTGGATCACAATGACCAGCTGGGAACATAGTTGTGTACAATATCTTTCAGTAGTCGACAGAGAAATTGATGTTGGATGATTTTACAGGTGGTAAGAAGTTGTGGATGTGTTAGTTGATGTGGCAGTTCTAACCAGGTTAGGCTTTTTAGTGCTATACAGTGATGGGTTCTGAATGGGGTATGTGCTGAAAATTTAACAACTTTTATTATAATATTGCTCAAGTTTTGATTTTTGTGATGCCTGAAGGTTAGTAAGGATGGGAGCACCATAAAGAGGTGTGGGGAGGTGATAACTAGTGCCAAGTGTAGCTTTAGTTGCATCAGTTATAAAGTTTTTGGTTCTATAAAGCATCTCTAGTTTTTGATGAGTTTTCCTCATGAAATTTAGTCTATGCAGGTCGAATGTAAAATTATGATCCACTATCACTCCTAATGGCTTGCTATAAGAAGTAACATCAGTGGTTGTATTATTAAGAGAGAGGACTTTAAACTTTGTTTTTTCATGAAAGAGAGATTGTGGAAAGAAGTAGT
The DNA here is from genome assembly GCF_019279795.1 of Protopterus annectens. NCBI lineage: Eukaryota > Metazoa > Chordata > Ceratodontiformes > Protopteridae > Protopterus > Protopterus annectens. Next base: position 792,666,852 of record NC_056745.1, read on the forward strand.
AGTTTGGTCTTTTTGGGCTGAGCATAAGATGTGAGTTATGAAGCCATGTTTCAGCGGCTGTTAAAGCTTCCCGAGTAATTTTTTTGAGGTGTACCATGTTGTCTGGTGTGCAATGAGTGTAGAATCATATGCATATTGTATTATGGTGACCTGTTGTGTGAGAGTATAGGGGGTGTTGGTGTAAATGTTAAAGAATACGTTATAAATGTTAAAGAATAGAGGCTGAAGGATAGAGCCTTGTGGTACACTGGTGGTGACTGGGAGGTAAGGAAGGAGCTTGCAGACTGATATAGCTATTGGACAGGTAGCTTTTGAACCACAGAACAGTGGGCTGAGAGAGACCTAGTGAGGACATCTGAAGTAGGCATTTGCTTTGGCAAACTGAATCAAAGGCTTTAGATAAATCTATAAAAAAGGAAGAGACTAGCCTGACATCTCCAGCTTTACTGACAGTATATATATATATATATATATATATATATATATATATATATATATATATTAGAAGGACAGTGCTAGTGCTATGGGAAGGACGGAAGCCATGTTGTGTAGGGGATAGAAATTCTTCCTGCAGGAGATAGTCCAGCAATTGTTTTGAATACATTTTTCAAGTATTTGATAGGGGAGATAAGACTGCTATAGGTCTAAAGTTATTAATATCTGTTGAATTTCCTACTTTGTAGATAGGGATAATATGTGACTTTTTCCACAGAGAGAGAAGAAGTGTGGGATTCCTGGATTGACCTGTTCATAAAGATTGAGACAGGATACGCAATGCTATTGATTGCTGTTTGTAGATACTTGCTTGGAAGGTCATCAGCTGAAGAACACAGTTCAAGTTTGTTTAAGAGAAGTTTTATATAGCATGTGGGAACAGGTATGAAGGTGAAAGTGGATGTGGTGATATGTGGCAGTTGGGAAGGGTAGGGATTAGGTTTTGAGGAATCCTGGGTCAGAGATGCTATACTATCTATAAAATAAGAGTTGAACTGTACTGTAGTTCTGAGAGTTGAGTTATCAGGAGATGGGTTTGCATTGAATTTTTGGCTGGAATATAAGATTTCTTTAATGGATGTCCACATTTTTTAGGGTTGCATTTAGTATTATTCTGAAAGTTATTATAGTAAAGTTTTTGTCTTCATTTAATTGCTTTTTAGTATGATTGCAAAGCATTCTGAAATTTTCATGATATTGAGGTGTTTTATGTTGTTGCCATTCTTTCCATGAATTTTCTGTATCCTGCATTTGCATTCTACTCTTTTTTAGATAACCAAATTGCATTATTTGTTTTCAGTCTGTGTCTTCAAAGAGGTGCAAGGATATTTAGGATATTTAGAAAAGTATTGAATTTAATTACAGCATCATCTAAGGGGAGGAGTTTTAGGATGTTCCTGTTCATAGATGATAGTGTAGTAATAAATATTTGGGTCTATATTATAACATCGAAGTCTGAAAACTTCGAATGGTATAATATCGAACCATTTTGATCTAAATACCATAAAATTTAATGCTCAGAATATCGAATTTTTTCCCAGGGAAAAAAATCCGCTGTTCCGACAAACATACACACAACACATGCACACCAAAATAAATAATCCACACACAAACACTTCACAAAACCCTACACTAAACCATACATACACTACTAGTTATCCACTTACCTTAACCCAACCCTAACCCTAAGGTCCATAACTACCGCATACTCACCTTACCCGCTCCCTAACCCTAAGGTCCCTAACTATCGCATACTCACCTTACCCACTCCCTAACCCTAAAGTCCCTATCGCAAACTCACCTTACCAGTTCCCTAACCTTAAATTCCCTATTGCACACTCACCTTACCCGCTCCCTAACCCTAAAGTCCCTATCGCACACTCACCTTAGCCGCTCCCTAACCCTAAGGTCCCTATAGCACACTCACCTTCATTCACACACTTACCTTAACCCGGAGGTTAAGAGGACTTCCATACGGAATGTATGACCTTAAAGGCTATGTTTCTCATTCGGGGCTGCCCTGAGAGCCTGATCGATATGTTGGTCAATGAAATAAGAGTATTATATAGGTAAGACGTATCAGCAGAGCCTAATCACACATTTAAATATCTTGGGCTTGACCAGGTTTTGCATGATATTAGAGGGGGATCAGTAGGATTGAAATTAGAAGAACTCGAACTACTATGGCAACTTAAGTTGAATGTATTTAGGCCCTCTGGCTTAAATGATTTATGTTCCATCAAATGCATTCTTAAGCATAAAAGCCTGGCTAGGTAACGCAGATTTATTCAATGTAGATATATTTGTCTCATGGTAATGTTGGTAGTTTTTTTCTGACCTTAATGGGCCATTAATAGTATATGAGCCTATGGCTTGATAATTTAGACTCATTCAACGTACTATATATATGTCTCATGCTAATTTTGGTAGGCTTCTTTGACCACAAGGGACTTTTAAAAGTATATGAATCTATGAATAATGTGGTTATTTATGTGAGTGGTTAATTTTAGGTCCAAGTATGTCTTGTTATCAATTATGGACCCCATGCTCTCCTTTAACTAGTAAGCTTTCTTCTGATTTGCATTAAGTACTCCTTGGTCTGATTACAACACCTGTTCCCACCACCTATAATAATATAGGAATTAAAGTTATTTTATTACTTTGGCCAGCATCCAAATTAAGGTTTAAGCTTGTTTAACTTTAGTAACATAAGGGTCAGTGAGTATTTTCATTAGTTATGTGAGTGTCTAATTAAAGGTCCAGCTATGTTCATTTTTGTTTATGGACTTCTCACTCCTTACCTTTAGGAATGCTTAGTTTGGTTCGTTCTAAGTGCCCCTACTTCGACTACTTTGTTAATATTGAGTTTCAATATATATTTTTTAACACCTAAAATACCCACCCCTAAATTTATATTTAATATATATTTTGATCATAGTTATTAAGTGTTATATATTCCGCTGATTAGTCTGTGTTTGAGTGAATTTGGTACGTACATCTAGGAGGGGCTCATAAATTATGTTCAAGTACTTTAGCGTTCACCATGGAGGACTTATTTGATGAACCTGATATAGAGGGGACTATTATACATTCCACTGGAGTATGTTAATATTCAATTAATATATCTATTAAATTTAATATTTATACTTTTGCACCCTATTTATGGGTGGTGTAAGGCTTCTTTATATTACTCTTGTTCAGCCAGTCCATTTGCAGGTAGTAAGACTCCGATTTGTGGGTTTCTCTTTTTAGTTAACCAAACTATGTTAACCAGAAGGGATGGATTGTTCTGTGTTGATTCCACTTGAATTGGCGTAGGCAGTATAGGATCTGCGTTCACATATAAATAAGTGGTTTACCTGTTCTTAGTTCTTTCTTTGGACTGGGTCATAAGTCTCACAGGTGAAACTTGGTGAATTTCTTTTAGCTGGATGATAGTACACGCCACTTTTATTTACTATCCTGAGCTGGACCCTTTGTGTGGATTGAAGGGTGTCTGGATCAGCACTGAATGTTTTGAAAAGCAGAAAGATGGGGCATGGGGTGATAAAGTAAAGACATTTTTTTTTAAGTGGTGCTTCACCAATGTTTAGTAAGTACTATTGATATAAAATTTCTTTAAAGTGTCTTAAATGTATGGAATTAGGTATATTATCCAGGCTAAGTTTCAGTTTTCTCGACAACATTTGAACAGCGCAGCTCATAAGGCGCTGTATACATTTTGAATGTGATTTGCTCAATTGAACCATCGGGTCATGTGCTTCATTTAATTTTAATCTGATTTTATGGTGCTTTAATGTCATTTTTCATCATTTACTTCTTACAGTTTATTTATGATTAAATCTCACTCTGAATGTACATATTTTTTATATATATACTTTTTAGAGCTGACGGTGATAGGATGTTTGTTGACATTCTGTTTATTAACAGTAAGTGAGGTGAATGAAAGGTGGGGTTTCTTGTGGTACTTAGTTATTTAATTACTTAATTATTTTATTACTTAATTGTTCAAATAGTTAAGCACAGCTAGGATAGGGCGAATCAGTCATATGTTGTTCCTATATTAGTATTTTAGTGTGTGCTTTTACATTTATTGTATTTTCTCGTCTGAAGGAGTCTGGACTGTGCTAGGATGAAAAGTGTGTGCATTAAAAAAGCAGTTTAAAGCATCTACAGTTTGCAGCTTCCTTTTCTTGTACCAGATTTTTTTTTTCGAGTCTTTGTAGTTTGAAGAGTTTTTTTGGTTTTGAAGTCTAGAAATCAGCGAGAAAGCACTCAAATGCATCGACAAATTTGCGAGCTAGTTGCAGTTCCTTCCCGCTCCTTTTTACCTTGTTTTAAGTTTCCCTTCTTTCGCTTGATTTTTGTTCTGTGCTAGGTTTTAGCCAAGTATCATTTACAGCAAAACGTCAGGCTTATGTGGGGAAATAAAGGCATGGAGTTCAGCAGTTTTATTTCTTATACTTCTAACATTTATTGCAGTAAAATTTAGATTACCAGGGTTGGGGATTGACTGTTTCTGGGTTACAGAAGTATTACAGAAGTGTGTGGTAGAGAATTATCTTTGTGTTCATTGTGACAGGTGAGGTCAGGATTAGGGTGTATATCTCTTCCAAGAAGAATTTCAGCATATTAGGAAATTATGCATATCTGTTTTTGGTGAGAATTCTTACACTTAATTTCATTTTGGTTTGAGATGAAGAATAATATAGATATATAGATATAGATAGTTTCTGACCCAGAAATTGTAGTTTGTTAGCCGTTTGGGCAGTTTTTCCATCTCTTTCAACTTTTGGTTTAAAACCCATGTTTGCGGTTGTTTCCCACCTTTCCTGTAACTAGTCAAGTCCAGATACAGGACTGTTTGTAAGCTTCTGAGCCCCCCAAGCCTTTCTGTGTTGGAGGGAAGCATTCTAGCTAATCAGTGGGAGGGATAAGCACTAGGTAGCCTATCTACCACAAGATCCAGGTACAGATTCTTAGTTTTAGCACTTGAATTTGCTTTTATTCTTGCTCAACACTTGTTCAGAACTTGTTGTTAGCACAAAATAAGCTACAAATTACTACAGCACTCAATCTTCCTCTTTACCTTGAGGAAAACAGTGTTTCTACTTTCCTCACTTGCTTAGAGAAAAACAGCTCTTATACTCACTTTCCTCACTTGTTTAAAGGAAAGTATTTTTTTTATTCAGGCATTTCTAAGGGTCAGCTCCCAGTATTCTCTCCTGTCTATCTGATGAATCTCGACATCTTGGAGCAATGTAGCAATTGCCTCATGTACACAGACAATCCTCTCCTCATACCACCCAACATCACAACCTGTGAGAGATGCACTTAACAAGCCAAACTGGAGGTAAAGCTCTCTCCAACCAAGACTGAACTTGACAGTCAAGAGGAGAAGGTTAACACTTACACCACACCACAATCATCACATAGTCTCACTAAACCTACACCACCAAAATCCACATAGAAACACAAAACATTCACGGAGGCTCTCAATAATAATCTGCTCAAGCAACAGAGACCTCCAAAGCAGAAATGCAAGCAACCTCCACCCCCAACACAACCTAAAATGACACATAACCCACAGATTCAGTGTGCTAATAAACCACAGCCCATAAGGCAAAACAATGTACCCAACACACTAGTCATAGGTGAGTCTATAGTCAGGCACACTGATGTCCCACTCACCAGGCTAAACAAGGAGAAGGTTACTGTCAGCTGCCTGTTGGGTGCTAGGATCTGCCACATAACTCCACTCCACTCCACAACAAGTACAAATATGACTCTGTCATTGTCCATGTTGGTGTGACGACTTTGAGATGTATCTCACTGGACTACATGAAAAGAAGGTTCCTATCACAAAATCAAACATTGAGAAAGCTTGAATACCATAAGAGACGAACTTGGTAATTTGAAAGTGAGAATGTCTCGGAAACTGGACAAATTGTTTCCCAGGGAAGGAATTTGGTTGGACGTTTCTGCAGTCGGCATTTTCAGAGCGGGTCGGTAAGTGTCTGACGGCTAGTGACGGACTTTAGCTGAGGCGCAGATCAGGTAATTTCATGATAGTGACGGACTTTAGGGTTAGGGCACGGGTCAGGTAAGTGTCACGATAGTGACGGACTTTAGGGTTGGGGTCTTGCGGGTCAGTTAAATGTATGATAGTGGCAGCGGACTTTAGGGTTGAAACCGTAACGGGTCAGGTAAATTAAAGGTCTTTACGTTGAGTCTAATACAAATAAATTACAATATAAAGTGACCGAAAAACATGCTTATTGTATATTTGCAGAGAAAGTCAGGGAAGAGAATTAGATAGCAATAAGGAAGTAAGTGAAGAAGGGAGAGTAAGGAGTTATAAGGAATGAAAAGGTACTTGTTCACATTTAGGGATATATTTTATCCTTGTTTTGAACAAGAACAAAGCCATGTATTAAATAAGAAGTTTTTCAGAGTGGTTTTGAAAGATGGGAGGAACTGTATAGATCTGATGGATACAGGTAAGGAGTTCTATGCCTTAGTAATCTTGTATGAGTACAGACAATGTCAAGCAGATTAGCTAGGTTTGTAGACAGACAGGAGTTTTTAATCACTGGATCACAATGACCAGCTGGGAACATAGTTGTGTACAATATCTTTCAGTAGTCGACAGAGAAATTGATGTTGGATGATTTTACAGGTGGTAAGAAGTTGTGGATGTGTTAGTTGATGTGGCAGTTCTAACCAGGTTAGGCTTTTTAGTGCTATACAGTGATGGGTTCTGAATGGGGTATGTGCTGAAAATTTAACAACTTTTATTATAATATTGCTCAAGTTTTGATTTTTGTGATGCCTGAAGGTTAGTAAGGATGGGAGCACCATAAAGAGGTGTGGGGAGGTGATAACTAGTGCCAAGTGTAGCTTTAGTTGCATCAGTTATAAAGTTTTTGGTTCTATAAAGCATCTCTAGTTTTTGATGAGTTTTCCTCATGAAATTTAGTCTATGCAGGTCGAATGTAAAATTATGATCCACTATCACTCCTAATGGCTTGCTATAAGAAGTAACATCAGTGGTTGTATTATTAAGAGAGAGGACTTTAAACTTTGTTTTTTCATGAAAGAGAGATTGTGGAAAGAAGTAGTAGTTTGGTCTTTTTTGGGCTGAGCATAAGATGTGAGTTATGAAGCCATGTTTCAGCGGCTGTTAAAGCTTCCCGAGTAATTTTTTTGAGGTGTACCATGTTGTCTGGTGTGCAATGAGTGTAGAATCATATGCATATTGTATTATGGTGACCTGTTGTGTGAGAGTATAGGGGGTGTTGGTGTAAATGTTAAAGAATACGTTATAAATGTTAAAGAATAGAGGCTGAAGGATAGAGCCTTGTGGTACACTGGTGGTGACTGGGAGGTAAGGAAGGAGCTTGCAGACTGATATAGCTATTGGACAGGTAGCATTTGAACCACAGAACAGTGGGCTGAGAGAGACAGAGTGAGGACATCTGAAGTAGGCATTTGCTTTGGCAAACTGAATCAAAGGCTTTAGATAAATCTATAAAAAGGAAGAGACTAGCCTGACATCTCCAGCTTTACTGACAGTATATATATATATATATATATATATATATATATATATATATATATATATATTAGAAGGACAGTGCTAGTGAAGTGGGAAGGACTGTCATGTTGTAGGGGATAGAAATTCTTCCTGCAGGAGATAGTCCAGCAATTGTTTTGAATACATTTTTCAAGTATTTGATAGGGGAGATAAGACTGCTATAGGTCTAAAGTTATTAATATCTGTTGAATTTCCTACTTTGTAGATAGGGATAATATGTGACTTTTTCCACAGAGAGAGAAGAAGTGGATTCCTGGATTGACCTGTTCATAAGATTGAGACAGGATACGCAATGCTATTGATTGCTGTTTGTAGATACTTGCTTGGAAGGTCATCAGCTGAAGAACACAGTTCAAGTTTGTTTAAGAGAAGTTTTATATAGCATGTGGGAACAGGTATGAAGGTGAAAGTGGATGTGGTGATATGTGGCAGTTGGGAAGGGTAGGGATTAGGTTTTGAGGAATCCTGGGTCAGAGATGCTATACTATCTATAAAATAAGAGTTGAACTGTACTGTAGTTCTGAGAGTTGAGTTATCAGGAGATGGGTTTGCATTGAATTTTTGGCTGGAATATAAGATTTCTTTAATGGATGTCCACATTTTTTAGGGTTGCATTTAGTATTATTCTGAAAGTTATTATAGTAAAGTTTTTGTCTTCATTTAATTGCTTTTTAGTATGATTGCAAAGCATTCTGAAATTTTCATGATATTGAGGTGTTTTATGTTGTTGCCATTCTTTCCATGAATTTTCTGTATCCTGCATTTGCATTCTACTCTTTTTAGATAACCAAATTGCATTATTTGTTTTCAGTCTGTGTCTTCAAAGAGGTGCAAGGATATTTAGGATATTTAGAAAAGTGAATTTAATTACAGCATCATCTAAGGGGAGTTTTAGGATGTTCCTGTTCATAGATGATAGTGTAGTAATAAATATTTGGGTCTATATTATAACATCAAGTCTGAAAACTTGAATGGTATAATATCTCGAACCATTTTGATCTAAATACCATAAAATTTAATGCTCAGAATATCAATTTTTTCCCAGGGAAAAAAATCCGCTGTTCGACAAACATACACACAACACATGCACACCAAAATAAATAATCCACACACAAACACTTCACAAAACCCTACACTAAACCATACATACACTACTAGTTATCCACTTACCTTAACCCAACCCTAACCCTAAGGTCCATAACTACCGCATACTCACCTTACCCGCTCCCTAACCCTAAGGTCCCTAACTATCGCATACTCACCTTACCCACTCCCTAACCCTAAAGTCCCTATCGCAAACTCACCTTACCAGTTCCCTAACCTTAAATTCCCTATTGCACACTCACCTTACCCGGCTCCTAACCCTAAAGTCCCTATCGCACACTCACCTTAGCCGCTCCCTAACCCTAAGGTCCCTATAGCACACTCACCTTCATTCACACACTTACCTTAACCCGGAGGTTAAGAGGACTTCCACGGAATGTATGACCTTAAAGGCTATGTTTCTCATTCGGGGCTGCCCTGAGAGCCTGATCGATATGTTGGTCAATGAAATAAGAGTATTATATAGGTAAGACGATCAGCAGAGCCTAATCACACATTTAAATATTTTGCGCTTGACCAGGTTTTGCATGACATTAGAGGGGGATCAGTAGGATTGAAATTAGAGGAACTCGAACTACTATGGCAACTTAAGTTGAATGTATTTAGGCCCTCTGGCTTAAATGATTTATGTTCCATCAAATGCATTCTTAAGCGTAAAAGCCTGGCTAGGTAACGCAGATTTATTCAATGTACTATATATTTGTCTCATGGTAATGTTGGTAGTTTTTTTCTGACCTTAAGGGCCCATTAATGGTATATGAGCCTATGGCTTGATAATTTAGACTCATTCAACGTACTATATATATGTCTCATGGTAATTTTGGTAGGCTTCTTTGACCACAAGGGACTTTTAAAAGTATATGAATCTATGAATAATGTGGTTATTTATGTGAGTGGTTAATTTTAGGTCCAAGTATGTCTTGTTATCAATTATGGACCCCATGCTCTCCTTTTACTAGTAAGCTTTCTTCTGATTTGCATTAAGTACTCCTTGGTCTGATTACTCTTTAACACCTGTTCCCACCACCTATAATAATATAGGAATTAAAGTTATTTCATTACTTTGGCCAGCGTCCAAATTAAGGTTTAAGCTTGTTTAACTTTAGTGACATAAGGGTCAGTGAGTATTTTCATTAGTTATGTGAGTGTCTAATTGAAGGTCCAGCTATGTTCATTTTTGTTTATGGACCTCTCACTCCTTACCTTTAGGAAGGCTTAGTTTGGTTTGTTCTAAGTGCCCCTACTTTGACTACTTTGTTAATATTGAGTTTCAATATATATTTTTTAACACCTAAAATACCCACCCCTAAATTTATATTTAATATATATTTTGATCATAGTTATTAAGTGTTATATATTCCCCTGATTAGTCCTTTTATGTGTGTTTGAGCGAATGTGGTATGTACATCTAGGAGGGGCTCATAAATTATGTTCAAGTACTTTAGCGTTCACCATGGAGGACTTATTTGATGAACCTGATATAGAGGGGACTATTATACATTCCACTGGAGTATGTTAATATTCAATTAATATATCTATTAAATTTAATATTTATACTTTTGCACCCTATTTATGGGTGGTGTATGGCTTCTTTATATTACTCTTGTTCTCCAGTCCATTTGCAGGTAGTAAGACTCCGATTTGTGGGTTTCTCTTTTTAGTTAACCACACTATGTTTACCAGAAGGGATGGATTGTTCTGTCTTGATTCCACTTGAATTGGCGTAGGCAGTATAGGATCTGCGTTCACATATAAATAAGTGGTTTACCTGTTCTTAGTTCTTTCTTTGGACTAGGTCATAAGTCTCACAGGTGAAACTTGGTAAATGTCTTTTAGCTGGATGTTAGTACACGCCACTTTTATTTACAATCCTGAGCTGGACCCTTTGTGTGGATTGAAGGGTGTCTGGATCAGCACTGAATGTTTTGAAAAGCAGAAAGATGGGGCATGGGGTGATAAAGTAAAGACTTTTTTTTAAGTGGTGCTTCATCAATGTTTAGTAAGTGCTATTGATATAAAATTTCTTTAAAGTGTCTTAAATGTATGGAGTTAGGTATATTATCCAGGCTAAGTTTCAGTTTTCTCTACAACATTTGAACAGCGCAGCTCATAAGGCGCTGTATACATTTTGAATGTGATTTGCTCAATTGAACCATTGGGTTATGTGCTTCATTTAATTTTAATCTGATTTTATGGTGCTTTAATGTAATTTTTCATCATTTACTTCTTACAGTTTATTTATGATTAAATCTCACTGTGAATGTACATATTTTTTATATATATACTTTTTAAAGCTGACGGTGATAGGATGTTTGTTGACATTCTGTTTATTGACAGTAAGTGAGGTGAATGAAAGGTGGGGTTTCTTGTGGTACTTAGTTATTTAATTATTTAATTATTTTATTACTTAATTGTTCAAATAGTTAAGCACAGCTAGGATAGGGCGAATTAGTCATGTGTTGTTCCTATATTAGTATTTTACTGTGTGATTTTACATGTATTGTATTTTCTCATCTGAAGGAGTCTGGACTGTGCTAGGATGAAAAGTGTGTGCATTAAAAAAGCAGTTTAAAGCATCTACAGTTTGCAGCTTCCTTTTCTTGTACCGGATTTTTTTTTTCGAGTCTTTGTAGTTTGAAGAGTTTTTTTGGTTTTGAAGTCTAGAAATCAGCGAGAAAGCACTCAAATGCATCAACAAATTTGCGAGCTAGTTGCAGTTCATTCCTGCTCCTTTTTACCTTGTTTTAAGTTTCCCTTCATTCGCTTGATTTTTGTTCTGTGCTAGGTTTTAGCCAAGTATCATTTACAGCAAAACGTCAGGCTTATGTTGGGAAATAAAGGCATGGAGTTCAGCAGTTTTATTTCTTATACTTCTAACATTTATTGCAGTAAAATTTAGATTACCAGGGTTGGGGATTGACTGTTTCTGGGTTACAGAAGTATTACAGAAGTGTGTGGTAGAGAATTATCTTTGTGTTCATTGTGACAGGTGAGGTCAGGATTAGGGTGTATATCTCTTCCAAGAAGAATTTCAGCATATTGGGAAATTATGCATATCTGTTTTTGGTGAGAATTCTTACACTTAATTTCATTTTGGTTTGAGATGAAGAATAATATAGATATATAGATATAGATAGTTTCTGACCCAGAAATTGTAGTTTGTTAGCCGTTTGGGCAGTTTTTCCATCTCTTTCAACTTTTTGGTTTAAAAACCCATGTTTGCGGTTGTTTCCCACCTTTCCTGTAACTAGTCAAGTCCAGATACAGGACTGTTTGTAAGCTTCTGAGCCTCCCAAGCCTTTCTGTGTTGGAGGGAAGCATTCTAGCTAATCAGTGGGAGGGATAAGCACTAGGTAGCCTATCTACCACAAGATCCAGGTACAGATTCTTAGTTTTAGCACTTGAATTTGCTTATTCTTGCTCAACACTTGTTCAGAACTTGTTGTTAGCACAAAATAAGCTACAAATTACTACAGCACTCAATCTTCCTCTTTACCTTGAGGAAAACAGTGTTTCTACTTTCCTCACTTGCTTAGAGAAAAACAGCTCTTATACTCACTTTCCTCACTTGTTTAAAGGAAAGTATTTTTTTTATTCAGGCATTTCTAAGGGTCAGCTCCCAGTGTTCTCTCCTGTCTGTCTGATGAATCTCGGCATCTTGGAGCAATGTAGCAATTGCCTCATGTACACAGACAATCCTCTCCTCATACCACCCAACATCACAACCTGTGAGAGATGCACTTAACAAGCCAAACTGGAGGTAAAGCTCTCTCCAACCAAGACTGAACTTGACAGTCAAGAGGAGAAGGTTAACACTTACACCACACCACAATCATCACATAGTCTCACTAAACCTACACCACCAAAATCCACACATAGAAACACAAAAACATTCACGGAGGCTCTCAATAATAATCTGCTCAAGCAACAGAGACCTCCAAAGCAGAAATGCAAGTAACCTCCACCCCCCAACACAACCCAAATGACACATAACCCATAGATTCAGTGTGCCAATAAACCACAGCCCATAAGGCAAAACAATGTACCCAACACACTAGTCATAGGTGAGTCTATAGTCAGGCACACTGATGTCCCACTCACCAGGCTAAACAAGGAGAAGGTTACTGTCAGCTGCCTGTTGGGTGCTAGGATCTGCCACATAACCCACCCACTCCACTCCACAACAAGTACAAATATGACTCTGTCATTGTCCATGTTGGTGTGAACGACTTGAGATGTATCTCACTGGACTACATGAAAAGAAGGTTCCTATCACAAAATCAAACATTGAGAAAGCCGAATACCATAAGGACGAACTTGGTAATTTGAAAGTGAGAATGTCGAAGCTGCGGAAACCCAAATTGTTTCCCAGGGAAAGAATTTGGTTGGACGTTTCTGCGAATTCGGCATTTTCAGACCGGGTCGAGGTAAGTGTACGAACGGCTAGTGACGGACTTTAGCTTTAGGGCGCAGATCAGGTAATTTCATGATAGTGACGGACTTTAGGGTTAGGGCACGGGTCAGGTAAGTGTACGATAGTGACGGACTTTAGGGTTAGGGTGCGGGTCAGTTAAATGTATGATAGTGATGGACTTTAGGGTTAGGGCACGGGTCAGGTAAGTGTGCGATAGTGACGGACTTTAGGGTTAGGGCTGGGTTAAGGATAGTGCATAGATAGTGGTGTATGTTAGGTTTAGTGTAGGTTTTGAAGGTGTTTGTGTGATTGTGTTATGTATGTGTTTTTCGGAACAGCAAATTTTTTCCCTGGGAAAAAATTCGCTGTTTTGAAGTTTTGATGTTATCCGAATTTGATCTTCCAAGTTTGAACTTATGGTGTTTGACATTTTAGAAGTTTAATTTTGTGATATAGACCCTGAAAAGAGACATGGAAGAGCTCTCCTATCTTGTAGCCAGGCAGGTATGACCCTAGCCCTGAGTAGCATCCTGCCATCACCCAGAATGATACTGCAGTACTAGGACAAAATGATTGACTTCAACAATTGGCTAAGCTTCTGGTGTCATTCTAAGGGGATCCAGTATCTGTCGGCCTAGGATGACATGGTTGACAGACCACAATGCTTTGCCAGAGATGACCTGCACCTGTCACCCCTGGGATTCTGGATACTGGCTAAGGGTCTTGCCACCACTATAGTGCATTTTTTAGGCAAGGTTCAAATGACAAATTCACCACCGTAACAGGAACATGCAAGCAAAAACTGAGGGTAATGCTATTCAATGCTAGAAGTCTAAATTGCAAAATGCACTCACTCGAGGCACTTTTTAAAATGGAGCACATGGATATCTGTGCAGTGACTGAGACCTGGTTCAAGGCTCTAAAGAGATTTGCTATATCCAGGACTGTTTGTAAGCTTCTGAGCCCCCCAAGCCTTTCTGTGATGGAGGGAAGCATTCTAGCTTATCAGTGGGAGTGGTAAGCAGATCCAGGTACAAATTCTTAGTTTTAGCACTTGAATTTGCTTATTCGTGCTCAGCACTTGATCAGAACTTGTTGTTAGCACTAAATAAGCTACAAATTACTACAGCACTCAACCTTCCTCTTTACCTAGAGGAAAACAGTTGTTGTACGTACTTTTCTCACTTGCTTAGAGAAAAACAGCTATTATACTCACTTTCCTCACTTGTCTAGAGGAAAGTAGTTTTTTTATTCAGGCATGTCCCAGGTTCAGCCCTCAGTGTTCTCCCCTGTCTATTTGATGAATCTCGGCATCTTGGGGCAATGTAGCAATTGCCTTATGTACACAGACAACCTTCTCCTCCTATCACCCAACACCACAACCTGTGAGAGATGCACTTATCTAGCCAAACTGGAGGTAAAGCTCTCTCCAACCGAGACTGAACTTGACAGTCAAGAGGAGAAGGTAAACACTTGCAACACACCACACTTATCACATAATCCCACTAAACCTGCACCACCAAAATCCACACATAGAAACACAAAAACATTTGCAGAGGTTCTCAATAATAATCTGCTCAAGGAACAGAAACTTCCAAAGCAGAAACGCAAGCAACCTCCACCCCCAACACAACCCAAATCACACATAACTGACAGACTCAGTGTGCCAATAAACCACAGCCCATAAGGCAAAACAATGTACCCAACACACTAGTCATAGGTGACTCTATAGTCAGGCACACTGATGTCCCACTCACCAGGCTAAACAAGGAGAAGGTTACTGTCAGCTGCCTGTCATGTGCCAGGATCTGCCACGTAACCCACTCACTTCACTCCACAACAAGTACAAATATGACTCTGTCATTGTCCATGTTGTTGTGAATGACCTGAGACATACCCCCCTGGACTACATGAAAAGAGACATGGAAGAGCTCTCCAATCTTGTAGCCCAGACAGATATGACCCTAGCCCTGATTAGCATCCTACCATTGCCCAGAATGATACTGCAGTACAAGGACAAAATGATTGACCTCAACAATTGGCTAAGCTTCTGGTGTCATTCTAAGGGGATCCAGTATCTGTCTGCTTGGGATGACATGGTTGACAGACCACGATGCTTTTCCAGAAATGGCCAGCACCTGTTGCCTCTGGGATTCCAGATACTGGCTAAGGGTATTGCCACCCCTATAGTGCCTTTTTTAGGCAAGGTTCAAATGACAAATTCACCACCATAACAGGAACAGGCTAGCAAAAACTGAGGGTAATGCTACTCAATGCTGTAAGACTAAACCTCAAAATGCACTCACTTGAGGCACTTCTTAAAATGGAGAACATTGATATCTGTGCAGTGACTGAGACCTGCTTCAAAGCTCTAGAGAGCACCCCTGCATTACCAGGCTATAACTCATACCGCACTTTTCGGCCATCTAACCTGGACCAAAACACCAAAGGCGGAGGTGTGTCCATATTCATTAAGGATATCCACACCTCCAGGCTAGTTGCGCAGCATAAGGCATCCAAGGTTATCCAAGTGCAACTAACTCTGGGCAAAACTGCAATCCAAATTGTAGCTTGCTACAGATCCCCCACCATTCCCCAGGATTCCCACTCCTCTTTTCTTGATATACTGGAAAATATTAGGGTTCAACCTAACACCCTAATAATGGGCGATTTCAACCACCCCACCATTAACTGGGAAAACTACTCATGTACCAACTCTTTCACGCAATGTTTTCTGGAATTCATTAATTCCAATGCCCTGGATCAACTAATCTACACCCCCACCAGGGGCAGCAATATCCTAGACCTAGTCATTACCAAAATGAGTGACCGGTGTTCTACACCTGAAGTCAAATCCTCGTTGATCAGATCCAACCATAAGCAAATCACCCTAAATATCCACATCCCTCCCCCACCCACCATTAACAAAACCATGGTAAAAAATTTCTCCAAAGCCAACATCATGCTTCTTAAGACAGAAGTGGTGAACTTCGCGACATCCATGCAGATGGACAATGCAGTTACAACTGCTGAATCCTACACAAATGCACTCTATAAGCACTTACACGAGTGCATGGATCATGCTATCCCAAACAGAACCAAGACACTATCCTCCAAAATAAGGAAGCAAATCTGGTGGTCCCCTGCCATAAACAAACTCTACAATAGAAGAAAGAAACTGCTGCAAAATAGAGTAAAATCCCATCTGTGGAGGAGCTCCCTGGACAGCCTCAGTAAGAAGCTGAGATCCATTATAAGATCCTCCAAAGCTAGCTATGAAAACAAAATCACCACTGATTCTAAGGGCAACCACAAAGCACTCTATAGCTATGTCAAGAATCTCATTGCCAACACGCAGATCTGCTTTGAGTTACAGCACAATGGCAGGAAATTTACAGCACCGACTGATATTGCCAACATCCTGGCAGATAGGTTCAGTGCTAACTTTACCCCCCTCTCACCCCCCTAAAGGGCCCATATCTATACAGGAAGAATGCAGAGTCCCTGTAATCACATATTTGCAGGAAAAAGCTGCACTTTCTAAAACCAAAAGCACAGCATCCATGAGACTGGACAACATGTTAAATAAACTGTATAATAGAATAGCCTATTATTTAAAAGACATTTAACATTTAAGGTCTCATTTAGACCAGGAATATGATCTACCCTAAGGAAAACTTGCCATCTAAGTTCCTTGTTTTCCAAAGAATTATTGAATTCTATAACAAGTGGAGTCAAATCTGTTTCATCCAACACAATAAATACACTGGAAGATCTAGGTATGATAGCTAACAATGTAACAGAAGCTATCCAAAAAGCTCAACTTGTTTTGGACACATTATTAACTGTTTTCCATTAATCTAATAATGTTGAGGCTCCTTTAAATCTGGACAGCAGCAGCAGGAAGTCTTCAACTGAAAGTTCAGGAAGTGACTCCACAGTCATTGCTAGTGACTTAGTGGATTATGGAGGGTCTTTCATTAACAAAAATGTTGTTAATCCATTTGCAACGTTTGTCAGTGCTTCTAACAATGTTATCAGCCTTGTAGAAGGTAATGGACTACAAATTAAGACACAGAACTGTAAGTTGTAACATTTTTAATTTGGAAAAGAAACTGTTTAAATTGCATTCACTTGACTATGACAACTTTTATTTACATACTTGTGTAGAACGCAAACAAGTGCCATTTGGCTTAAGATGCTATAGGTTTCCAAATGGTATTAAAGAAACTGACAGCATTTTTAAATATTTGGTTACTGTGTATAACAATGCAGGGATAGAGGCTTTAAAACTGTTAATTAAGCCCAACTGCAGTCAGATAAATGTGTTAAAACAAGAACTATGTGAATTGAATGATTATATTGTAAACCATGATCAATTTGGCATGTTCAAGTCATTTTATGATGGTATTGAAGCTAAACTTCAAAGACACATGGCAACCTTAACTATTAGAAACAAATTGGCTCGAGATTCTTTAGCTTATGCAAACAATACAGCATTTGTTTTGAATCAAAAATCAAGTGGTCTTGTTAGAAGAGATACTTCTAATAGCTTTAGAGATGTCAAGAGTACTGGAAATATTGACAAGGGGGATTCTTTTGAAAATAATATGAATAGCAATGAAAACAGTGGAAATGTAATAAATGAAACAGGGGAAGGTACTAGCAGTAATAATAGGTTCATAGGTTCATAGATTAGTACTAAGCTAACTGCCCTTGTGAGCCATTTTAAGCCTAGCCAATTATCCCTTGTGAGACTTGAAACCTGCACCTTGTGTTTGTAAGGTAAACACCTTAACCATTAGGCCACCCTCCCAACCCCACTATGGAACAGAACACAGAAACAACACTGAGTGTAATGAGGTTGCACATGGTTCAAATAACCATTTTCCTCACAAGTCATTCAAGACAGACAACAATGTGACCACTACTGAATGAAAGGGGAACCTGGGGACCAAGAAGAAGGGGAGATATCGAAAGAAATAGTACCTTTATGCAAAATATACAATCGTAGTGATTTAGCACTTAGTGAACGTCAAACAAAAGCTTTGGAAAAAGTTTTTTTCTTTTGTACCTGCTGTTAAAGCTCCATTAACTGACACTATTTTGGATTTAAAACTATACATCAGAAAGTTAAATCTTAGATATGTTTTTGACGGAACTGAACACAGAAACAGCACTGAGTGTAGAAAACCAAGTAACGTGAACCCAAAATTGACATCGACACTCACTATATTTAATGAATTGTTTGAGAATGACATCAAGTGTATATGTAATAATCAGGGAACACATACAATTTATGACAAAAACTAAAATAAAAGTAAAAGGTATTTTTGGGACCAAAGAGAGATGAAAATTTTGACTGACTTGAGAAAGAGCCAACAGTATAGATTTATGAAAGCTGATAAGGGTAACGGGTTGGTCATAATGAAAACATCAGACTACCAAGCATGTATCAAGGAATTACTAAATGACAAAAAAAATTATCAGTTAGTCAGTAGTGACACAGTGATGAGAAACTTTCACAATATAGATCAACTTTTGATGGAATTGTTAAGCAAAAATTACATTAATTTAAACACCTATGAATTCCTTTACGTGGAAGCTCCTCTGTTAGGTGTTTTCTTTGGTATTCCAAAGATACATAAAGATGTGACCAACCCACCCTTTAGACCTATAGTGTCAGCTATAAAGGGTAAAACTGTTACCATCTCCCACTATTTGGACCATTTATTGAACCCCTTAGTTGCCAAGACTCCATATTTTTTGAAAGACTCTTGGGAGTTCTTGGATCTTCTTAGAAATTACACTTTTACAGGTACAGAAACACTATTAGTTACCATAGATGTAGTAACCCTGTATACTTCTATTGATCAAAGAATGGGGATAGAAGTTGTGAAAAGTTTTTTGAAGGAACACACTAAGCTTGACAATATAATGGTACAGTCCATTTGCCTTTTACTAGATTTGCTGTTGAAAAATAACTTTTTCTTATTTGATGGAAGAATATACCGTCAGACCTATGGGGTTGCTATGGGTGCTAAAGTAGCACTGGCTTTCACTAATTTAGTGTTAAGTTGGTGGGAACTGTCCTTCCTGACCAAACTGGAGAGATTTAAATATGTCTCCTTTTATAGGAGGTTTATTGGTGATTTGTTTTTTGTCTGGAATGGACCTACTGATGAGTCAAATCTATTTTTGGATGATATTAACAGACATCGGATGGGACTGAAATTCACTTTAAGTGAAGTTGGCATGAATGTACACTTTTTGGCCTTCAATATTAATATGAATCTTGAAGAAAAAAGATTCAACAGTATGGTGTTTAGAAAGAACACCTATACTAATAATTTCCTTTATTTTGAGAGTGGTCATCCTTTGTTCATGAAGTTGAACTTGGTCAATCATACGCCTCAGTAGATTAATTTCAGGCAACAAAAATTTCATTTGTGAGGCAAACAAACATATTTCCATATTTGTCCAGAGAGGGTATCCATATGAAAAACTGAGGGAAATTTTCGAGCAGATATTATTGGTTAGGATGGAAAAGTTCCCACCAATTTTAACTAGTGGGTTTATAAGTAACAACAACAGTGGGTAAGTAAAAGAAATGCATTGTGCCTTTCCTGTTCCAATTAGTATTGACTGTCACAGTATCAAACAGGTAATTTCCAACAACTGGAAATTTATTTTGGGAAACCGAGACTTAGCTAGAGTACTAGGGGACCACCCACACTTCATTTAGAAAAAGGTTGCAAGTGTAAAGTCTATTTTAGAAATAGGAGAACACAAAACTGTTAGAGGAGCCACTGGTACCTAGCCATGTTATAACTGCAAACAATGCATGTTCATTGATTCATCAAAAAATATATATTTTACACACATTAATAAAATGGTGGTCAGTAAAGGCAGATACAACTGCAAAAGTATAGGGGTAGTATATTTGGCTGCGTGCTCCACCTGTCATAATTTTTATGTGGAGAAAACGACTAGAGCCCTTTATGAAAGGATTTATGAACATTGTTTGGCTATTAGAAATAAAAGACACTAACAATGCTTTAGCCAAACATGCTCTGGAGGGCTCTAACTTCAAGAAATTTGTATTTTTTGTGTTGGATGAAATAGATTTGACTCAATTTGTTACAGAATTCAATAATGACTTGGAAAACAGGTAGCTTAGATGGCAGGTTTTCTTTAGGGCAGATCATATTCCTGGTCTAAATGAGACCTTAAATGTTAAATGTCTTTTAAATAATAGGCTATACTATTAAACAGTTTATTTGACAAACAGTTTTATAGTAGGCACACATTTGTATGTGTTGTATGCTTTTTGTACATATGTCAACTGTTATATTTCACATTTTACATTTTTGCCTTTAAGAAAATGGTATGCATCAATATAAATTAGATGACTGGACATTTGATTGGTTTATTTATTAATCAAATTTTGTATTTAAACTTGACTAATTGGTTTACCGATCAGGTCCGAAGAAGTTCGCTGTGATTAAAATGAAAGAAAGCACTTAACTTTTTATCTGTGTGGACAGTCATTATTTTGTCTTTTTTTCACATTTTTTTTTTCTGAAGTCTATTCTGGTTTTCGTGAATTTGGTGTTTTTCATATTACTCAATAGCAATATTGTCACCACTCTCTAAAATCTTAAAAAGAGTAATTCGTATGCAGGTGACAGACTGCCTACTTACTAACAGACTTCAAACCAATACCCAACACGGATTTAGGCCAGTCCACAGTACAACAACTGCTCTATTATCAATTACTAACATCATCAATCTTCACTATTTTCTTGGACCTGTCAAACACATTTGATATGGTTTTGCATACTAATCTTCTTAGCACACTCTCAGACCTTCACTTGTCTAATTCCACTCTTGCATGGTTCAAAGATTATCTCACTGGACGCCAACAAGCAGTCTCATGGCAACAGGCCCTATCACCCCTACTACCGGTTGAACTTGGAGTGCCCCAAGGCTCTACTTTAGGCCCACTCCTATTCACTATATTTACTAATAACCTCCATCTCACAACCACCCATGCATCACTCATCCAATATGCAGATGACTCAACTGTAATTTGCTCTGCATGCTCCTTACCTGAACTTCAGACACTAACTCAGAAAGCCTTTTAAGAAGTTGAATCCTGGCTAACAAATGCCAATCTAATCTTAATGCCCCAAAAAATCAAACTGTTAATACTCTCTCCTAATAAAACTGCTCCCTCTCCTAACTCTTTCTACATTACCTCACTTAACAGTACCTGCATAACCTGTCACAGCAGACTAAACTACTCAGAGTAGAAATTGACCACAAACTTAAATTTGATATTCATATTTCTCAGACAGTAAAAAAAGTACACAAAAACTTGATACCCTATATCAAAATAAACACTATTTTACAACAAACACCAAAATAGCCATTGTACAAACCCACCTACTCTCCACCTTACTATATGCAGCCCCCATTTTGACTAACCTTAAGAAATCTGAATTACAAAAAACTTGAAACTTGCTACAATAAAATAGCAAGATTTGTGACAAATTCATCAGCTAGAGCTCATCACTGCCTAGCACTCAAGCCACTCAACTGGTTAGAACTTCCCCTGCTCCTACTCTACACTCAGCTCTCAATGGCCCACAAAATCCTTTCACAGCCTGAAAAGATACCCACCCTACATATTCTTCTCAAACCCTATACTACTGCTAGACCACTCCGATCCACCAACAGAAATCACATACAAACCCATATAGCCAAAAATCAAGCAGGCGATGACCTCTTTTCAAACTTCATTGGTAAACTCTGGAATGTCTCATCTCCCTATCATCCCTAACTATATTTAAACCTGCCCTGAAAAACTATCTCCATAGCAAATGGATTTGTCCTTGCACTACTCCCGGCTGATAACTAAGCTATTCTTTCACCACAACCATACTCAATTGTTATCTACCTCAGTCTTATCACTCTAATCACCTTCTATTGATAAAACATCGGCTTGAATATATTATTGCTGCTTGCCTTAATGATTTGTACATACTACATCTACATAATGGTATAGAATATTACTACCTATTTCTTGACTTGTATTATAATGTTTTTTTTTATCATTTTTGTATACATTTTATTTTATTCTTCTTGTATACTATTGTAACTGGAGCTTTTCTCCCTGCGCCTCCGCTGAAAAAGGGCATGTGTCCAGTCAGACTTTACCGGTCAACAAATGTAAAACAAAATAAATAAATAAAATACAATTTAAAATATCATCCCCTCTCAAAATAAGATAATTTTTTTGTATTGCTCTAAATTTAAACCCATGATGTGTGCATTTATCTTGGATATGTTTAATTAAAGAGTTAGTATACATTCCTTCTAATTTCTGAAAGATGTTCAGAAATTCCCTCCTTAAATTTTCTGTTACATTTACCTATGCAAAAACTAGTGCATATCATGCAAACAGCTAAATAGACCAAATTTTCAGTTTTGCAAGTAGCAAAACAAACAAAATCATAAATTTGCTTCATTTGTGGATGTTCAAAAGTAATAGCAGAATCTATGTTTACAAAAAACACAATTATAGGATGGAGCAGTACATTTATTTCTAATTATCGTAGACTGAACATTTTTCCATGTATTTCTTTGTACGGTCTTTTTTTTAATTAAGGCATGTTTTAAATGCAAAACTAGGGGATGCACCAATTATTCTATTCATCTCCAGCATTTCAGTTATTATATCCCAGTTTTTCCATATAATGTCAGTAACACCTCTGGTATTTAGACTGTATTTCATAATATACCTAACCTTGGTATTAGCACTTCGATTTCCAGTTGATTATAGATGATCAGATGCAAAATAAGGCTTTCCTCTACCATTTATTTCCTTATTTATATAATAGAATGTTCATTTAAAAGATTTTCATCATAGCCTCTCACCTGACATTCTTGAATCAGCATATCAATTTGCTAATTACATAAAGTTGTATCTGTAGTCAGTTTACTCACTCTCAAATACTGGCTTTTTACTATCCCTTTAAAGATGTAACTGGGGTGCATACTATGATTATGTAAAAATCTGCTAGCCTGAATTTCTTTTCTGTAAATACTTGTCAAAATGTGTCCATTGTTGTTCTTAAGTAATATTTCTAAAAAGCAAATCTCTGTTCTAGAATATTACACTTTAAACCCCAGAAAATTTGTGGTAGTTTCCAAAAACGAACATACTCTAATAATTAATTCTCATTCCCCTTCCAAATCAAGCAAACATCATCTACAAAGTGCATATAGAATAAAATATTATCAGTGTAGCTATTTGTAGAGCCAAATACATGTATACATTCCCATTCATATAAGGCTATATTAGCATAAGTCTTTGTTACAGCTGTACCCACTGCAACACCTGATATTTGGTGATACAATTGTTTTACAATTTTTGTGTTTAGTTTGTATGAATGCATGCTTAAAAGTATGCATGTAGTTTAAACAAATACTTGTAACACTGAACATATAAATAGTCCAGCATGCTATATGCGTAATACACAAGAAACAGTCATCAAAACATACCAAATCTGAAATAAAAAAAAATATCTACATAGTCCCATTTTCTGCTATACCCAATGTTCAGTCTTTGAAGAAGCTGGCTGATTCTTACCAATATCAGCTATTGATGAGACTGCTGATGCTGCTGATCTACAGTGCATTTGTTATTTTGAGGAGTCTCAGACTGTCACATTAGGCTAGCCATATTGATTTGCTGAAATTCTTATTTCCCTTATGTCTGAGTATCTAAATTTAGTGACTTTTTAGGACTCAACTTATCAGAAGTAAAATTCTGACTGTTCATTCATTGAAAAGGCAAAAGCACTTGAAACTGTTGATTTTTTTTTTCCGGGAAGGGCTTCCTAAGGTATTTCAGTTTTCTAGAGGTACATGGGAGTTCATCATTGTAAGTAACTTCTAAGGAATAAAACTGAGAATTTGAGATCAATGGATTAAACATCACAACTTAATGGAAATAATAAAAAAAGGATCTAAAACACCAGAAATTAAAACTCACTTAATTTTATTCAAATAGAAAAGCAAATATTTTAGGAATAATCCCTTTTTAAAGTAAAAAAAAAACACAATTTAAAAAATGGACTTTTAAATAATGCACAATTTCACCATCTAGTAAGAGCTCATTTTATTTAAACAAGGAAATTAGGTTTAAAGACACGGCACTATATATGAATAGTGTAATATATTAAACACATTTAAAGCATATTATACTAAAAAGCATAATAGATGTAACCATTCAATAACAACATTCAGTTCAACTTCATTTATTTCTGTTTCAATACAGAGTTCTTCTCATTTAAACAAGGAACTCAGATTTAAAGACACATCACTATATATGAATATCGATTTAAAGACACAGCACTATATATGAATACTGTGATATATTAAACATATCTAAAGCATATTATCCTGCAGAAATACATCAAACAGTTATGGTCCCAAACTAGTATATGTTTGAGGTTTTTAGTGCTTGTCACTTTAAATAAGAGTTCTGATGTCACCATGTTGTATGTCATGTGATTTGAGTTGAAGGGTTATTTAAATTGGTGATTTTAGCTGTTTTTATCTGATTAAGTCTTTCAATTCTGTGGACAAAAGTGCTTGTCACATTAAACTTTAAGCAAATGACAGTGGATTTACAGCTTGCTTTCTTTGGGACCATAGCTGTTTGATGTGTTTTTGTATTGTACATATTAATTTCCAGACAAGAAATTATAAAAAAACACATTATTGTCTAATCTGTATCCTAAGCACTGTATATTTCTTAGCAAAAGAAAAGAAAAGATACTGACTCCTTTTTAAAGGTGACAGTAGAATTAGCACACCATAATTCAACAGACAGCCCATAATGTAAAGATCCATATGTTGCACAAATCTTTACAAGTTCTTAGAGAACGGGCAAACTGTACTGTAAACTCTGATTGGAGAATGAACCTTCTCCAACGGGGTGTTAATATTAATGCACAGTTAATGCACACTGAAAAGCAAGTCTACCACTGCACCGCAACATATTACGCCATTGGGGAAGTCGGACTGCAAGAAAGCTAATGGCCACCATTATTTTACACTCGCTAAGTAGCATTTTTGCTTTTAAGTATGTTTAACATTAAAATAAGTAGATAATGTAAAAAAGATAGAAAGTGTGTGTGTGTGTGTGTGTGTGTGTGTGTGTGTGTGTGTGTGTGTGTGTGTGTGTGTGTTTCTCTCTCTGTGTATGAGTGTGTGAAAGTGGAAGACACTGAGAGTGAAAGTGAAAGAGACTGAGAATGAGTAGTGACTGCAGTTGCATACCTCTCATCCTCTTAGCTCAATAAGTCTGCACGAGTCTAAAATAACGATGGGACAAAGGCACAAAAATTATTGCCCTTATAAAATTAGAACATTGCTAGAGTAACAGAATTTGTTTTAGCATGCATTTTCTGAAAGAGATGAAGTCTGAAACTCAAATGTAAGTCATTACTTAGTGACATCAACCCACAATGATTTGCCATCAAAACAAAAATGTTATGAGGAACAGACCCTTCTGAACATTTTTTGAAAATTTGAACATTTGAGAGGGATGCAGATATAAAACATTTAATGGCTGACATGACTTAAATGTACATTGCTTCTAAATGTATGTGAGTGTGTGTGTGTGTGTGTGTGTGTGTGTGTGTGTGTGTGTGTGTGTGTGTGTGTGTGTGTGTGTGTGTGTGTGTGTGTGTGTGTGTGTGTGTGTGTGTGTGTGTGTGCGTGCGCAGACATTAAATACTTACTAAACTAATATCATGGATGTAAAATACTTATTCAAACAACAGTTACATACACTACAACAAGTTTGAAGCATTACGGGGAGAAATTATTTTACATCAAAAATGTTAAAAAATATCCATAGTAATTGAGAAAAAATATATATCTAAAACAATTTAATATACAGTCCATTATGAAGCACAGTAATGCCCTACAGGGTGTGTGTTACTGTGTAAATAATTCCCTTCCAGGGTTTTGAAGCCTGGTGATGCATTATTTACAAACACACACACCCTGTTCGGCATTATTGCTTTCTTATTACAGCCGTTGGATTGCCCCATAACTATGTTCCATCCATTGTCATGAACGACTGGTGATCCTTAAAGTCTCAAATTTTAAAATAGGCTCACATCAACTATAAAAAGAAAATGAATAGAAGCTAAGCATTAGCATTATAGAATCACACTCAAAGTATTTTAGGCTGACAAGCCACTTTTTCTATCTTTCAGTAATCTTCCAGCTTGACTTATGAGTAGAACTTCCGAAAGAGCCACAGAAAGACAAAAAATTCTAACAAATATATAAGAACACTGATAACCTGGTGGTGTTAATACATTTGTTCACAATGGGACTTCATATGCAGACCTCGTACATTAGCATATCTGAATAAATTTAAGGATAAATAGGGCCTAACATATTATCTAAAACATTATAGCTGATATTAAAATTCATAGGTTCTAAGTGGTGTCAGTGGTACAAAAGTAATATACACATCCTTGGTGGAGAAGGTTGCATGCAGGTTCAATTCCCATACCATATAGAGGGATTGCTGACACTGCAGTGCAAAATGGAGGGGGTCGGGTTTGCACTCCTAAGTGTGCCATCCTACAGATGGGACTTAAAACTGAGGTCTCATCTGCTTGAGTTGGTGGTAGTTTGGGTGGATGTATAAAATCCCAGAGTGCCTAGGATAAAGCATAAAGAAAGTTCCCAAATCCTTGGCTAAATTTCCTCCAGTAGTATAAAGTAGTAGTCTCCCCTGAATAGAGGCTACTAGGTGAATGGAACTAGCCAGTCAGCAAAAGATAAATCAATGCAAATGAAATGCATTTTACCTTATGTGGTATTCAACATCTTTAAGGCATGCTGCACCCTTCTTAAAATTCCTGTTATTATTGGCATTAGCCAGCTTTATTTGACACATTTACATAAAACTGTGGAATCATATATATAAAATGCTTATTCATATGCAACTATTAAGGTGACAAATTATATGGTTTACCATGCCACTAAATGTAACTTCCAAAATGTAACACATATCTATTTTCTAACTCAACTGAAAACTCAGTATCCACCCTTGAAGTCCCTAACCTTCAAGTTAACAGACTGGTCAGTGCCATCAAAGGCCTGACTCATATCTACAAAGATAATATCAACCTGCAAACCACAATCCATTAGCTTGGAAAAACAGGTTCCAGAAGTGCATCAGATTTATAGAGTTAGTGGTTTTGATTCACTTTTTGCTTGTTGCTTATCATGGACCTTTCAAAAGTGTGTCACTGAGCTATGGGATGAGATGTGTTTCTTGCTCTTAATATCTGTAATAATACTATTTTGAAATTAGCTTCTTTATTGAACTGGTCATTAGTACTGATGTTGCTTTTACTGCTTGCCACAATATCTGTTCAGTGCATTAACACTGGTGACTCATATATTCAATGCAGCCAAATAATGTTTCAGGATAATTTTTTCTATTTCAAAAATCACTTTATTGTCAGTTCTCACAGGTCAAGTTAATGTCTCATCTGAAAGACATTAGACTCAAAAGTGCAACACTCCCCTTTTTTGGAAATTCAACATTCTTGTAAAGTGATGATTCTCAAAAACTGGAAAAGTATGATTCATCAGTGACTGACAATTATAGGACTGCAAATGGTGCTGATAAAACAGAAGCAAGGATTCAGGTTCAGAATATGGTGTTAGCAGAGACTGTATTGTTTAACATGATGGAATATGGCTTGTTACTATAAATAAGGTTTGGGAATAAACCAATTTGTCCAGGGACGTCTTACATCTTCAGATTAGGGGTTAAAGGAGTTAAATGGGGGGGAGCTGCTTTTGAAGAAAGTTAAGATTAAGAAGTAAAGGGATGCTTGATTAGACTCGGGGAAGGGAAGGTTTCATTTATTAAGGGGAAATTTAGAGGAAGTGAAGTAGATGTAGGGTGATACTTAGGTATTTTTATGTGAGTGTAACTGGGGAAGGGAATCATATTTAGGAGTGATCTTGCTATATTGGAAGCTTACATCAGAGATGACCTGTAGGTAATTTGGTGAACAAATAGGCAATGGATAATTGTAGTATATACGGAGGTCGTGGGCAGGTATTCCACAATAAAATCGCTATTGTGCCAAAGGGGAAGTAGTTCATTTATTTTTTTCTTTTTCTCAAGAAGCGTATGTTGTGTTGGTTCATTTGGGTGATTTAAAGTCACTGTGGGTGGCAGATCATTGACACGTGGTGTTTGGGAGTTTGGCTGCAGCATGTTGTCAGGTTTAATTTTGAGAAAAAACAAAAGGAAGAGAGATAATTTATAACTGTCTGCCCATAAGTACTGTGCTTGGGGTGTTTTTCTTTTATGATAGCCATTGGTGGCGGTTGCTGCTGTTGGCATCTGGGTTTATTGTATTTATCACCATATTCGTTTTTTTGGTGTCCATATGGTCAATTTGACCAGGTTATTTTGCAGGCATGTCCTGTCTGGTTGTGGGATGTTCCTCAGAAAAAAAAAAAGTAAAAGAGAATCAGTACTGTATGTAAACATCCGGACCTTTAAAGATATCTTATATAGCTCTATAAGCCTGACTAGCTTGGTCTGCAAGGCTATGGAGCGCATCATCATGGAACTCATTAACAGAGACATTGGGAACCTCCAAACACTGGACCCTACCCAATGCAGCTTTGTTAAGGGCAGATCATGCCTCCTAAAGCTGGTGGACTTCTTTAAGACAGTTACCAAGGCTATAGATGAGGGAAAGGTGGTACAGACAGCCCACCTAGACCTCGCAAAGGCCTTTGATACCATTCCCCATTCTGGTATTATAGACAAGCTCAGCAGCCTAAATATAAACCCCTATGTCAGAAGATGGGTTGTCAGTTGGCTCACGGACCAAACCCACATGGTGAGAGTTGCGAGAGCTAGGTCTGACTCTAAACCGGTTACAAGTGGCGTTCCCCAGGGCTCAGTCCTAGGACCCCTCCTGTTTAGCATATACTTCTTAGAGGTACAGACAAGCACAGGAGGACTATGGCTGACCAAGTTCGCAGACAACTGCAAACTAGGGGCTATAACTGAGTCACCGGCTGACACAGAAATTCTCCAAAAGGGTCTCACTGAGACGGATACTTGGTGTCAAACTCATGGCCTCAAGCTAAATGCCAAAAAGTGCAAAGTTATTCTCTTTGGAAATAACAAAGTACCTACAAATTACCACATAGCTGGTAGTCCCCTAAATACGGAAAACATAATAAGGGATCTGGGGACCCAAGTAGATAATAATGTCTCCTTTGATAATCACATTGCCAAAGTGGTTAGAAAATCCTTCTATGTGGCCCACCAAATTACAAAAGGGTTTGCATCCAGATCAGAAGAGGTCATTGTGCCCCTCTGCTCATCACTCATCAGACCCATCATAGTGTACAACGCCCCATTTGGGACGTACCTTACAAGACACCTGCAGCAGCTGGAAAGACCACAGAAGTACCTCACCAAGAGGATCACTGGCCTCAAACAGATGCCCTATGCAGCTCGACTGAAGAAACTCCAGCTGTACTCGGTTGCATACCCCTGCTCAGAGGTGATCTCTGCCTGACATACAAGGCCATGTCCTACCCGGAATTGATGTACATGCTCCACCTAAAAAAAAACTTATCCCCTCAAGCCACACGCTCTAGGTATCTAAACCTCACCACAACAATAAATAGGACGTGCTGGAGAGATAGATTCATTTCCCAGAGACTTCCCATGCTTTGGAACAAGATTCCAATTTACATTAGGCAGAGCTCCTTACTAGCACTCAAGAGAAACCTTGGCGAGTGGATGGGAAACAGAACGTTTACCCCGGGGATCATTTCAGTGGCCCTGCTGGACACGGGCACAGGGAACTAATCTAAGGGAGTGGCGAAAGCCAACACATTCTGGCTAGGCTTATAAATGCCTTCGGGCAGATAGCCTAGTACCTACCTATGAACATATGAACCTAATCTGTAGTGAAATTGCTGTGAGCTGTAGTATTATTAATTCACACTTCAGTTTGTGTTTCCGGAATTTGGTATGCTTAGTTTTCATGTATTTATACCCATATTATCCTCTGGTGCCCAAATGATCCATTTAATCACGTTGTTTTGCAGGCATGTCCTGCCTGTAACAGAGGTATTCTGTTAACTATTATCATCACCTGTATACAGGCAAATCAATGAGGACTGAATTAGCTAAATAATGAGAAGCATTTAAGTCACAGGCTTCAAATCATTCAGAAATGCATGATGACATGAAACCTCTTTTTATTCTAGCAATGTTGTAAGTCTACATTAACAATATTTAAGTTGGGGATGGGGGGGGTGGGTCTTTGTCCAGATTTTGTGTATTATGAGGTTCAGAGGTATGGTTTCAGCTTGGCGACCTCTTTCAGTTGCACAACATTGAGTTGCAACTTAAAAATAGGTCTAAGCTTGTGGCTTCTTGTGGCGAATAGGGGGTAACCCAGTTCTGAAGGGACAGTTCACATAGAGCTGGTAAGAAGTTTAAATGATTAACTGTGTTAGTCCAATCTAAATATAAGTCAAGAAGTTCTTAGGGAGATTGCGAAGTTAGGAGGTGTGCAGTTTAGCTAAAGCAAAGCAATGCAAAAAGTTTTTTATTTGTCCCCACTCTTGTGTTTTGAAGTCTTAATGTGTCTCATTTGGTGTAGATGGAGAATATGCAGGGTTTGTGGCAGAGGTGGGTAGCCATTGTGTCGCAGGCTGAAGAACTGTTCCAGGAGGTGCCTAATGCTAAGTCCATGATGTCAGATGAATTGGGTGAGTCTAGTAAGAAGAGACAACATCTAACAATGAAGACCAGTTTGGTGTCTCAAAGGAAGCAGGCATGGCAGTCAAGCGATGTTGTTGCAGTGGATCTTTCAACTGCTAGAGTAATGCAGGATAGAACGGCAGGTAATGACATACTGTTGGGAGTCCTGTTAGGCAGGGCAGGTTTGGAACACATGCTTGTTCAGAGTGTGCAGGGATTCATCCAGCAGTGCAGTGTGGTCAGTGGGGGGGGTGTAATTTGGTTACTCTGGGTTTGCTTTCCACCAATGTGGGTGATTTACCTTTTTCTTTTCAGGGGTTTCAAAATATATGAGGTAAGGGGGGATTTTTGGGGACTGCAAGAAGAAGTGTCCTTTTGGAAGCAAGGGGACAGTTGGGGAATGCATTCTTCCATTAAGGTGCAAGCATTGTGGCTGATGCTCCATTAATGTCCTGATTTGTCCTTTAAGGAAGAAATAAGTAATGCATTTTCCTGGGGGGGGGGTTCGATTAAATCAAGGTTGGGGGGGTGGAGTAGTCTGTAAGAATCTGTGATCTGTACAGGAGAAGGAGGATATCTTGAGTGGTTCAGTAGAGAAGGAACAGCAGCAGGTAGTTTGGTGGGACCTTTTGATAGCCCCCCCCCATTTGATAACTTTAAGGTTTTATCATCGAATCTGGTTCCTAAGAAGGTGGCCATCAAGTTCTGGTTGATTTACCATTTGTCATACCCAGAAGAGAACTATGTTAATGACTGTATTTTGGTAGAGGATGCCAAGGTCAGCTATGGCTCTTTGGATGATGCCTTGAATGTTATTTGGGGTTTTACAGATCCATAGTTGGTGAAGGTGGACATTGAATCTGCATTTTGCCTTTTGCCAGTATGGGAAATGAGTGCCAGTTGTTGGTTATGGTAGTTGGCAATAAGTTTTACTTTGACAAGGCTATGCCAATGGGATTTTAAGTAACCTGTTCTACTTTTGAGAAATTTAGCATGGTACTTCACTGGGTTTAGCAACCGGAGGAGGACATTCAGAGGGTAGTGTATTACCTGGATGACTTCTTGATAAAACGTGAAGGGTTTGAGGGAGTATTGGAAGGTTTGCGAGAGTTTTTGTTGATGTGTGATGAGTTGGGAGTCCCATTGGCTAGGCAGAAGCTGGAAGGCCCAGTTAATGCACTGAATTTCTAGGGTTTATTAGCAGATGCAGAACATGGTTTGTTTTACCTAGTGGCAGACAAGATAGCCCATTTGAAGGAGAAGATTGGATAGGCAGTAAGCAGAGATAAGGTGTGAATTACAGAGGTTATAGAGTTTTTAACCCTTTTAAATTTTACATGTTGTGTGGTTCATCCAGGGCGCACCTTTTGTAGGTCAGTGTCCTTCTTGTTAAAAGGACGGAAGAACAAACATCATTGGGTCAGGATTAATAAGTTGTGCAGGCTGATTTGGCACTTTGGTTATCCTTCTTGGAGCAGTTTAATGGTGTTTCCTTTTGGCAGACAGATTAGGTTGGTCAAGGCAAATTTGCAATTGTTTACATTTTCAGCTTGTGGTATCAGAGTGGGTGCATTTTTTGGTGGGGAATGGTTTGCGGTTCATTGGTCGGAAGATTGGAGGGATGAGTAGAAAAGAGATGTTGCCTTTTTGTAGTTAATGAATGCAACCAAAAAACAAGTGAGCCAGCAGAAAGTGTGGAAATCCCATTTACTAAAGAAAATACATTATGATATAGGTAGAGGGAATAAAAGAACCCTGCTACTTGCCTCAAACCGGTTTCAGCTATAGTAGCCTTCTTCAGTGAGAAAAACATAGTCATAAATATATACAAACATTTATATACATTATACAAATGCTGTTCATTGATCCCTCATAAATGATCATTAATCCCAGGTGGAAACAATGCTCCTAACTTAATAATCCATTTCCATTCCTTGAAATTAAGTATGTTATGCCATCCCAATCTGTCCCTATATTTACCAACAATACAATCAATAATGGTGAAACGAAAAGATGCAGTGTTATGTTTACACACATGTTTATATAAAGCATTTGTGGACCATTTATTTTTAATATCACTAATGTGCTCCCCAATTCTAAGACGAAAGGGTCTAGATGTTTGACCCATGTAGAATGCGGAGCAAGAACAAGTTGCTAAATAAACTAGCCACGCTGTACTACAAATTAATGTTGAAAACTATGGATGTGTTCCAGCTACTAAATTCCTTGGTTTTATTAACCCTAAAACAGTGGGTACAGTGTCCACATGTCATACAACCTATAAGTGTGTCTCCTGTTAGTGTCTATTGAGTGGGGGCCATTAATCTCTGTTCTACCCTCTTATAATGACTAAAGAGGGAGCCTAACGTATACCCTCTCCTAAAGGAAAAAGAACATCTATTACCCAAAAATGGGTATAGTCTGTCTTCGGCCAAAAGTATGTTTCAGTGTCTATTAATGATGTTCATAAACCCTTGTGTGTTATGTCCATATGTTGTCACCAAATGGACCAGTGAGCTAGAAGAGCCCTTTGGCTTTTTCTTATATTGGAGAAGTTTGGTTCTATCCTGGGTAGAAGTCCAGTGGCAAGCAGAACTAACCACCCCAGGTTTGTAGCCGAAACCGGTTTGAGGCAAGTAGCAGGGTTCTTTTATTCCCTCTACTTATGTCATAATGTATTTTCTTTAGTAAATGGGATTTCCACACTTTCTGCTGGCTCACTTGTTTTTTGATTGTATTCTGTGACTTTTGGAGCCATGCAGCAGCTGTATGTGCAATACGCAGCTCATTTTTGTAGTTAATGCCAATCTGGGTTCCATTGGTAGTTTGGCAGGAGTGATTGAGGGGAAGACAGTATTTTTTTATTTGGACAATATCGCTGTGGTACAAGATTTGCAGACAAAGACTGTGAGGTCTGAACTATTGTTTTTTTACGCTAGTTGGTTTTGCAGTTTGTTAATAAATTTTTCTTTCACAGGTGTGCATGTGGCAGGGGTTAGGAATGGGATTGTTGACAGTTTGTCTTGGTTTCAGATTTTCAGGTTTTGTCAGTTGGTCCCCGGGACAGAGAAAGAGCTGAAGGTGTTGCCAGATGATGTAACCAGGTGGTTGTTGCAGCAATCTTGGGCAGCATCTACCAGGAGGGGATATGGTAGGGCATTATATGATTTTGATAAATTTATTTTGCAGTTGCCTGAGGATGAAGGTGTTTGGTCGGAAGAACTATTATTCCAATACTTTGTTCAGGCTCTGGGGCAAGGTAAGGCAGTCCAATCAGTTAAGTTGGACCTGATAGCAGTTAGAATATTTGCACAGGTGACTGGTCTGCATGATTTCATAAAGTCCTGAACAGTGAGGCAGATGTTGAGAGGATGGGGATGAGTGTCTGGTGTAAAGTATGTATATGCAACTATCTTTGACAAGACAGGTTTTGAAAATTTTATTGGAGGGTTTAGTTTTAGTGGTTGGTGATTCAGTGGATTAGGTTTTGTGGATAACTTTGTGTTTATGGATGTATTTTGGAGCATTCTGGGTGTCAGAACTGTTGGATGATTAGTTTGGGGAGATGTCATGATTTTTCCAGTGACAGTGCACCTTTGGTTATGTAGGTCTAAAACAGATCAGTTAGAGAAGGGCACATCGGTAGTTCATAGGAAAGATAGGAGTGATGGGCTGTGTCCGGTGGGTTGGGCTGACAGATCGATGTGGATTCATGTGGGGAGCTCTTAGGACTTGGGGTTTCAGAGGGGATAAGGTGATAACAGATAAGTACTTTGCATATGTAATAAGAAGGGCTCTGCATTCTGTGGGTTTTTCAGGAGAGAGGTTTTCCACTCATTCTTTTTGTATTGGTAGGGCTCCTGATTTCATGAGGGAAAGGCAGATTAGTTGAGGTCATTCAGAGAGTTGTTTGTTGGTCTTAAAATGCCTTTTATCTTATATTAGTTAATGGATTCAATTGAAGATTTAATACTCAATTTTTTATTCTAGAAAGAAGATTGTTATCCCGGGCCATTCATATATTCATTGGGCGGTGAAGATGGCTGTTGCTAGGACAGATGGCAAGGAATTGGGTTTGCATCCATTTGGCTGGAAAGTCAGGTGGCATGGTATTAGAGGACTTAGGTGGAATTGGCTTATGGATGAATTTGCATTTCTACAGTCATTGATTGGGCTTCCTCTAGTATCGGTAGTGCATGTGGCTGGCAATGACTTGGGAATAATTCCTAAAAAGCAGTTGGTGTATAGGATAATTGAGGATCTGGTCATGTTGCAGAGGATATATCCAGGCATGTGCATTATATGGTCTGAGATAGTACCTCATTTGTGTAGGAATAATGCCACTAGTTTTATGGTGTTGGAGCATGCACAGAAGTTTAATTGTAGGCTGGTGTGACAGTTGGTTGCTTTGGGTATGTATACAATAGAACGTAGGGATTTTGATGACAGGGACCCGGTTTGATTTAGAACAAATGGAGTGCACTTGAATGAGTTTGGTTTAGATCTGATTAATGTACATTTAAGTTTATTTTTGGAAGGTTTAGCTAAAGTTCATTCTTAGGAGATGGGTAACAGCCTGTGGACAGGTTTGTGGGTGGAGAAGAGGGGAAGGCTTGTCCCTCTTCTGTTCCCCTATTAGAGTTGGGTGTTGATGCAAGGACTTTGGGGAATGAAAGCAAGTGATAGGATGCTGCTTTGATTAATAAGAATAAGTGAGCAGTGGTATGGATGTTGCTTATTCGGGCAAGGTGAGCAGGGGTGTGCTGCCATAATGTATAGCGAAAAGGATTTTATGTGTTGTAGTTACTAGGTTATTCATGTTATGATTAAACTTTGAAATGATGCAATAGAGTGAGGTTGGAAGTCTATAAAGGTTGTCAAATGTCATTTTGGTGTGACATGTTTTATTGAAGGGGATAGGACAAATGAGACTTGGGAACAAATCGATTTGCCCAGGAGCAACTTACATTTTTAGTTTAAGAGTCAGATTGAGTTAAATGGGGGTGGGGGGTTTGTTGGAGAAGGAGGTTACAGTTAAGAAGTAAAAGGAGGTCTGATTAGACTATGGGAAGAGGTAATTTATTAAGGGGAAGTTTAGAGGAAGAGAGGTAGATGTAGGGTGGGTCTTAGGTATTTTTATGTGAGTGTAACTGGGGAAAGGAATCCTATTTAGGTGTGATCTTGCTACTTGCCCTCCCTCCTCTTCCTTTTGGGTTATTTTTGATGGTATGGTTATTGAAGTGGGTGTTGGACAGAGAAGAGGGGCAGGCTTGTCCCTCTTCTGTTTCCCCTCTTGGTGTTGGCTGTTGCAAGGAGTTTGAGGGATGAAATCGAGTGGTAGGATGCTGTGTAAGCTGTGGTATGTACACTGCTTATTCAGGCAGGGTGAGTGGGGGTATGATACCCTGATGTATGGTTACAAGGATTTTACATGTTGTGGTTACAAGGTTATTCATGTTATGATTAACATTTGAAATGATGCAATAAATTTATGTTGGAAGTTAATAAAGGTCATCAAATGTCATTTTAATGCCACGTGTTTTTTTGAAGGGGACCAGGACAAATGGATATATCAGTAATGATTGTAATCAGGAGTCTGTTCAGAACTTTTCTGTAGATCCAATTTCTATTTCAAAGAACCAAGAAAAATATTTGTTGAAATTATCAAAACTAAATATCTGTTTGCATTTCACTGTAGCCAAAAGGATTTTGCATGAATATCTACATTAAACAATGTTTACTAACTTTTGTATTAATGAAAAAGAAGAATTTACACTTATAAAATAGTTTCCTGTACTAAACAATCTATTGAGCATGTGATAAAGGTTGGCATCCATGTCAGAAATGCTTTCATTTCACAATTTGCTAATCATGAATGCCAATAAGATGCTTCTGGTATTAAATGAATCAGAACTTTCTGCAGCCATTTCCTGAAAGTGGTATCCAAAAATAACAAATAGCTAAGAGTGCAATCCATGTGAGTCAGAAAGTACATACAAGCATCAAAAAGACAGAATTAAAAAAAAAAAAAAAAAAAAGCAGCAGCTGATAGAAAATAGTAACATACAAAGATCTAAATGCTACCTCAAGCAGCAAACCTCATCCTCTAAAGCGACAGTCTTTGTATCAGATCCCAGTGGAAAAGTGATCACAGTAACTTCTCCAATGACTCATGAACCAGTTCCCTGATCATGACATAGGTTATTAGGAATGACTCCTTAAACTTCCCCAAAAGCAAACCGACAACACCAGAATAGACAATACAAAATGGAAAACACTCCGTCACAGCTATAAGGATAGGCTTGCTGGCAATTACTCGAATAAGGCGAAAGATTTTAATTGTCCTTAAAGATGTTTATTATTTGTTCTGATGAAGTCTCCATTTGGCGGATGAAAGTGCTTAACAGTTTACAATATTTGGTGTTCAGTTAATGTTGTTTTATCTATTCATTTATGAATAAACATCTTTAAGGACAATTAAAATCTTTCGCCTTATTCGAGTAATTGCCAGCAAGCATATCCTTATAGCTGTGACGGAGTGTTTTCCATTTTGTATTGTCTATTAGGAATGACTGACAGAGATGAAGCAGGCATGCAAGATGTCTGACCCACATATGAATGGATATATTGTAACAATGAAAAATAGTCTTGCCATTTGCATACTGAAGAGTGGCCATCTCATGGGAGATATAGCTAGCATTTTCTAGGCCTGCAGTAGCTTCAGCAATTTCTTGAACTTCATGTTGGAACATGCATTAGAACACAGCAGGGTGACAGGTAGACATGAGTGTCTTCTAGCATAGTCTATTAATTTCCACAGAGTTAGTGTGATCCGAGTTGACCCCATATTACAATTAAGGTACTGGCAGGTGAAAACAGAGGTTTAATATAAAAAGGAAGTGTGGTGAGGGACATGACACTGTCTTAATTATGTAGTTGTCTAATGTAACTATACAAAACATTTGAACAAGATACTCTGAAAGTATCTAGAATGTATTTATCTCATACATGAGTAACCCACACAAGATATTAGTAGATGGACACATTCCATATGGTCACCTTATTTATTTATTTATTTATACTTTGTTGACCAGGTTAGTCTCACTGTGCCAGTGGCATCTTTTTCAGGAGATACTTATGACAGTATTTATGTTGCTTGCTGTCAAGTATAGAGATAAGCACAGATGTAAAATAGTAGAACATAAGTACATAGGCAGGCACATTCCTAGACCTCCTGTGACCACTTGTCAGATGTAAGTAGATCTCAGTGACAGTAGCTGCAGTGAGATCAGCAAGTAACCTCAGCTGCCAAAAATAATGACTACAACATTGATATAGAAATAACTTGCTTTGAGAGGTGTTTGCATATTTAAAACATCCTGTATTATTTCTATATGGGATAATACTCAATACAGTCTTCTTACTTTTAGGAAGAAAGCATCAAGCAATATTTGGTTCAGTGTGTGCAGTTCGAAAATGCGTGTTGTGATAGGACTACAACAATATGCAGTTCTTCTAAAAAAAATAAAAAGTCCTGGTTTTATCCCTGTATGATATGTCATACAAATAAAGCAATAGCAGCATAGCATTGTAACACTATAGTTTTTTTTTATTTTTATATATTTTATAGTTTACATAATACTACTATAATAATGAAAAAAGCATTTGAATAGTAATCATATTATCAATATATGTTTGGGATTAAACTATGTAAAACATTGTTACGCTTGATTGCAGCTTTTGCTGAACTAAAGACATAGGGGGCAGTGGGAGTTTAATGTCATTACTCCTGGTTATACTTTATTGCTTCAGCTTCTCATTAGAAGTCATACTAAGATTAATTGAAAGGAAACAACATATATTTTCAGAATCCAACCACACATTTTAATATTTAAAAAAAAAACAACTGACTTACTTTCATCAATGCAGAATGTTTAATTTTGCCATTAATAAATAGAGATGAATCCATTTTGTATAAATTAATTATCTGATACACATTTAAATGACACTGAAGGAATAAAAAAAATATGCAACTTTGAAAAACCTAATCTAATTTAAAAGCAAAAAGTGAAAAAAAAATCTCAGTCAATGAAAACTAATACATTGACATATTTAACTTAATTGTACTGTACCAAAATTTGTCCTCTTCCTTAACAGGGCAAGAACAAGCAGGCCCAGGCAATTGCTTTCAGATATGACTACTAGCTTCTGGCAAGTTGAAAATGCCTCATGGCAAAAATAAATGCATATTCACTCCCAGAAGAGAAAATGTTCCAGCGCTCACTATGACTATTGTATTACATAGTCTTATTTGTGAATATGGATTATTTCTTTTTTTTACAGTTAATACTCTCCAATCACACTGCACAGATTATTTGCATACCACAAAACCTAATTTAGAACAGGCAGAAGAGTTGATGATTCTACTGTTTAATAGCATTAATCAAAATCTTCATGACATCCGGAATGGATGAGTTAAACACTTTATACAAATATGTGTGCCTTTCTCAAATCAAGAGTATGTCTTGTTAACAAGGCAATGGCCAGACAGAATTTTCCAGATATTTTTTTCATCTTACGTGATGATATATTTACCAGTAGCTGACGTGATATTTAACTTGTTTTCCTGAATACCTAATATAGTATCACCAGAATTGCTAGTTGCAAAAAATAAACTACCATATCCTGATTCTAAATCCACATGCATCAAAATTTAGCAATTTGTGAAAACATTGCAATGTATTCAATGGAACATGTCAAACTGGTGAAGTTAGTTTCTGCTAATGTAACATTTTGTAATGAATCACCAGGATCCATTTAAAATGCTAAACATTAAAATACATGACCCCCTGCATGGCTTGGCAAGCTGCCATAGTTAGATATTGCCATGAATTATAATAGAGAAAATGCTCCTCCCCCATGCACTAATTTCACTACCAGCAGAAGAATAATTAAATCTTCACATGAGAAGGAATAAGCTGCTCTTTTATACGTATAGAATATTCACATTCAGATTATATGCCTCTCTGGTTGAATTCCAGGTTCCATCTTTTCATTCTAACACTAACAAAACTTCATCCAAATCATGCACATACACACACACGCGCGCGCACACACACACACACACACACACACACACACACACACACACACACACACACGTATGTGTACATATATATATCTATAGATATATATATATATATATATACACACACACACACACACACACACACACACACACACACACACACACACACACACACACATATAGACAGATACATATAAGGATCTATGTCAAAATAATAAATTACCATAGCATTGAGTTGCAAAATGGTGAGATGGAAAGTTTATATTCACGAACATCCAGATCATTGTAAATTATTTCCCCCTGGTAAGTAAACAATCAGCCAATAAAACCTAAAAAAAAACTTAAGCAAATAAAACCCACCCAATTGGGGGGTTTTGCCCTGCCCACCCCCCCCCCAAGTGCAAGCCTGCACTCCTCACACCCCCAAATAAATATATCAACTCCAAGATAGCACTACAGTGGAGAAAATGGCAAAGTTCACCGCACTGGCCAACTAACTCCTTTCTTTTGTTGTTTCCATCTCCCTGTTTTGCAACTCAATGTTTTTGCTTTATATATATATATATATATATATATATATATATATATATATATATATATATTATAAAAATAAACTCAGTGCATTGCTTGACATAATTTTTAAATTTTAGAAGGGACTTGAAGAAGGATTTGTAGTTTTCTTTACAATCTGTAGCAACCATATGTTCATACCTTGCTATATATTTTCTAATATTCTTTTAAGATGTATTCTGGCAAGTTTCAGTGTGTAGTCTTCAGGTAGAAAAATGTGGTTTTCTTGAAACTATTCAAAATGTTCCTTCTTTTGTTCTTCGATTTATTAATATGGAAGTTCTACCAGATAGGTATATTCCTGAATTTATTGTTGCATTTATAGCAGATACTGAATTTTTTATGCAACTGTTTAATTGCAGTTAAAAGTCAGAGGTGGATGTGGCGGGCCCCTCAGTCAGGCTCCATTTGCAAGCAATTGTTGGTAATTTTGCAGATGTCTTCTATAAGCTGAACTAGCTTTGTCTTGAAAAAGTCTCTAAAGATAGTCCCATTTAGTAGTGGGTTAACTAGGCCTGACAGAAAATATGACCGATTTGTGGTGAAATTTAACCAAGGATGAGGGTATGCAATGTAAGTTGCAGACAGGGGCTAGGTTGCTAAACAAGCGGTCAAGGATGTATTAGTACTGATGAAGTCTGTGAAATTAGGAGACGTCAGTGTACGAAGCAGTGCTTGAGTAATTGAAGTTCTTAGCACAAAGGTATTTAGTTTGATATTTAATGCCTCAATGGTGTTGCGGTGATTTGTGTGATCTTTGGATGACATTGATTGTGAACTATTGCTAGCAATGAAATAATACTTGGATTTGTTAATGGTGATTTGGATCTGCAGGAACTCCAAATTAGGGCAGTGGGTAATTTGATGTAAAGTAATGCTGTTTCTACCAAATATGCATAAACCCCTGCAATTACCCAAGGGTCTGAAGGCATGATAAGACCTACATCCTGGTATGGAGGGAGTGCTGTCATTGCACTAAACATGTCTCAGTAACTAACAAATATGTATGTGTTTGAATTGCAGAAGGGCTTCAATTTCTGGCATCTTACTATTTAGACTCCGTCCTAGCACTGAGTGATACCACCTTGATGTTGTCTAAATTTGAGTGTGGGTTTCCTATGTAGAAATGCTCAGTAGGGGAATCGGTCTATAAAAGGCAGAATGAGGGCAACAAAGGCCTTAGTCAGTACGGGGAAGCCCTGGTATGATACGAGAAAGCCATCCCTGTCAAACAGGAAGCCTTGTCTACTATATCAGCCTAGGTTGCCACATACTGGAGTCCCTTAGAATGACACCAACTACTTATCCAATTGTTCCTTCCAGTTATTTGTCTTTGTATGTAGGCATCATTCTTAATGAGGACAAAATATTATTTAAGATCGTTGTCTTGGCTGCCTCTAGCAAATGTATAGGGAGTTTCTATCCTTTCACTTTGCATGTCTATCCAGGTGGAGCACCTTAGGTCATTTGTTCCCAAGTGGGCCACCACCAGGTAGCAGTCATATCTGTCTGGCATAAGGGACCTTAGGGCCTTTATAACGTAACAGATCCCAGTGCTGGGAAAGCAGGTTATAGTCACCTTGTTATCTCCCATTTTGGTGAGTCTGGAGTTAGTATACCTAATTCTAGAGTCACATGTGACTAAAACATGTCCCTGTGTGAAAGCAGACTTTGGCCTGCTTCCCTGATAACACTTTGGTGAACTCAGTGAAGCTTCAGCATCTGTGAGATGAGGAGGAGTAGGCGTTGTCTTGTGTGCTGGAGACTAGGGTATTTAACAGTGACTTCTAGTAGGTTTGTTAACTTGTTACATACAGCTTCAGTATATGTTATGGGTCTAGAAGTGTTCTGTCAATGATGCAATGTTGGGGTGGTAGGATGATTACTGACAGTGGGCTGACGTGAGATGAACTACATCTCTTGCAGTTTCTACCATTAACTGCTAGACATAGTGAACAGTTGGTAAGCATAAGGCAGTTGCTAAACTGGTCATAGATGTGGTGAGAGCAAACTGTTGAGCCATGTGACCACAGGGTGAAAGACTGGGGCCAGTGGGTTGGAGGGAACCTATGACAGTAAACCGTGAACATTTATGGATGAAGTATATAGGGAGATACTCTGAAGTTTGGGTAGATGGAAGTTATTCTAGCATTATTACTGCT
The DNA here is from genome assembly GCF_019279795.1 of Protopterus annectens. Classification (NCBI taxonomy): domain Eukaryota; kingdom Metazoa; phylum Chordata; order Ceratodontiformes; family Protopteridae; genus Protopterus; species Protopterus annectens. The sequence goes on from NC_056745.1 coordinate 792,709,644, forward strand.
TTATATATATTTTATATATATATATATATATATATATATATATATATATATATATATATATATATATGTATATATATACACACACACACACACACACAGAGTATGTATATATATATATATATATATATATATATATATATATATATATATATATATCAAAGACAAAAACTTCCAGCACTCCAAAAACAAAGTTTCAAGTGTAATTCCTTTAATTCCTTGAATATCTCAAAAAAAACAATAAACAGACAACTAAATTAATGGAAACAGACTCAACCAACGTGACCATCACAAACCAGTCTTGCAAAAAAAGCGTCATTAGTGCAAAGGCATGCAATTTCCTGTTCATTTAAATAAACTCCATTTAAAGAGACATGCCCCTATTTTAAGAGTTGCACCAATTCCAAACAGGTAGTGAAAATACGTACTTAAATGCACCCATACCTGCATGAATACATAACCAACAAGTACATGTGCATCAATATTCATACTATAAATACTTTTCCAACTCACAAATTAATTCACATATTTAAAAAACACAAATATATATGTGCATTCAAATATACACACACATATATATATATATATATATATATATATATATATATATATATATATATATATATAAATATATATATATTTATATACACATGCATGTGTATGTAAATACAAGAACATACTTATACATATAGTCATAAGCATGTAAATGCATACACATATATGCATAAAAAATTCTTACTTCTTAATATATGCCCATGTGCATCACCATATTAGGAAAAGTATTATATAAAAACAAATCACCAGTGTTCATTCAAACCTGTCTTATACATAGCCCCACGATTCACTATCCACATTTTCTCTTTACTGTTTAACAACATATGTTTATAATAATTAGTGAAAACCTTACCCCTAATACATTCAAAATCTTAAAAATAAAATGTGCTGAAGGATGTGATATTTTATACTTATAACGGGCACTTCTGGAATGCTGACAGGCCTCAGAAGTTTGGCCAACATAGAATGCACTGCACTGGCAAATGGCCATATATACTACCCATTCAGTATTTCAGGTAATTAGTTGTCTAATGGAGTATAGTTTAATAGTATTAGCAGAGGCAAAAGACTTGGTGCAAGATACCACCTTACAATAAACACAATTACCACATGTGGGACTCCCTACTGGCATATTGCCATCTTAAACCTGTTTATTAATTCTCCATCTTTTAAATCATGACAAATGTTCCTGTATATTCCTGCCTCTCCAGTAACCAAAATCACAATAATCACCCAAAAATTGGGGAAAACAATCTTACATATATACTAAAACCTATTCAAGACTTCCATAGGTTCATAGGTGAGTACTAGGCTAATGGCCCTGGAGCCAAGACATGCCTAGACCAAGAATATACCCAGACATCCTGTTGCCAGACATTAGTTCCCTGTACCTCTATTAAGCAAGACTGTTGAAATTATCCCCAGGGTGAATTTCCTGTTACCCATCCACTCATCAAGATTTTTCTTGCAGAGGGCCAGTGAGGTGCTCTGCTTGACATGATTGGGGAGTTTATTCCGGAGTATGGGTAGTCTCTGGGTTAGGAACCTGTCCCTCCAGCAGGTTCTGTTTATTGTGGTGATGAGGTTGAGGTCCTTGAACCATGTGGTGTGGAGGGATTGAATCTTTTTCAGATGAAGCATGTCTAGTAGCACTGGTTCTGACATGACGTATGCCAAGCAGAGATCGCCTCTAAGTAGGTGATATGAGATGGAGTATAGCTGCATTTTTTTAAGACTGTCTGAGTAGGGCAAGTATTTGAGTCCTAGTATGCTCTTTGTGAGGAATTTCTGTGGCCACTCCAATTGTTGCAGGTGTCTAGCGAGGTACATGCCAAATGGGCATTGTACTCTATAATGGGTCTAATGAGGAATGAGTAGAGAGGGATTATGACCTCATTCTTCTTGGATGATAAACCCTTTCTAATGAGATGTGCCACATAGAAGGACTTTCTAACTATAGTGGCCACATAGTTGTCGAAAGAGAGGTTGCTATCCACTTGTGTCCCTAGATCTGTTATCAAACCTTGGGAGTTGAGAGGGCTACCATCAATGTTCATGGGTATTGTGTTTTTTCCGAAGGGGATGATGATGATGCACTTTTTAGAATTGAGCTTAAGATCATGGTTCTGGCACCAGTCATTGGTGTCAGTGAGGCCTTTTTGTAAGATGTCGACATCAGCTTGAGAGTCAATACTGGCTCCTAGTTTGCAGTCATCTGCGAACTTGGTCAACCAGAGTCCTTTGGTTTTGGCCTGAACTTCAGAGAAGTATATACCAAACAGGAGAGGACCCAGGACATTTCCTTGTGGGATGCCACTTGTGACTTCTCAGTAGTGGGATTTAGAGTCTTCTACTTTCACTGTGTGGGTTCTATCCATGAGCCAGTTGGCTACCCATCTTATGATGTAGGGGTTGATGCTTAGGTTGGTTAGTCTGTCAATGATCCCTGAGTGGGGGATAGTGTTGAAGGCCTTGGTCATATCAAGGTAGGCTGTATGGACTGCCTTGCCTTCATCGACCGCTCTGGTGACAGATTTGAAGGAGTCTATCAGGTTGAGCAGACGTGATCTGCCCTTCACAAACCCAAACTGTGATTGATCCAGGGTTTGAAGGTTTCTTATATCCTTATTTATGAGGTCCATAATGATGCACTCCATGACCTTACAGATCAGGCTTGTCAGGCTGATGGGGTGGTAGTTTCCTGTTTTCTGGGTCAGTAGTCTCTCCCCCTTTGTGGAGAGGAATGACTGTAGTGGTGCACCATTCAGTGGGGACAAAGCCTGAAGTGAGGCTGTGGTTGAACAGGGCACTCAGGTGAGGTGCCAGTTTCCTTTGTAATTTGTGTAGCACACAGCCAGGTATATTATCAGGTCCCATGGAGGCTGTATTTTTGGCTTTGGATAGTGCAACTTCTACCTGAGCAGCCATGATATTAGGGATTTGGCATTCCTTGGGTATTGGGATGGGCCCATTTAGGGGTGGGGGGTAAAGTTTGCACTAAACTTAACTGCCAAGATGTTGGCAATATCTTTTGGTTCAGTATAAGTGGTGCCATTGTGCAGCAGCTCAGAGCACCCCTGCATATTGTTATGCAGGTTCTTGACGTAACTAAAGAATGCCTTGTGGTTATCTTAAGCATCTGTTGAAATTTTGTTTTCATAACCAGCTTTGGAGGCTTTAATAAGGGATCTCAGTTTTTTGCTAAGACTTGCAAGGGAATTTTTCAGTCTTGGGACTTAGCCTTTTTCTGTAACAGTTTTTTCTTCTGTTGTAGAGTTTGTTAATGGCAAGGGACCACCAGATTGGATTCCTCTTTTTGGAGGACATGACCTTGATTCTGTTAGGGTTGGCCTGATCCATGCACTTGTGTAAATGTTCATACAGCACCTTGTTGTATGATTCCGCACCCACACACCCTTTTCCTGTTTGACACTTCTGTCTTTAGAAGCGCAAAATTGGCTTTGGAAAAGTTTTTGACTGTGGTTTCCTTCATGGGGGGTGCAGCTGGGATTTGGATATCGACTGTGATTAACTTATGTCAGATCTGACCAGGGAGGAGTTGATCACTGCATGTTAGTAATGACCAGATTGAGAATGTTTCTGCCTCTGGTGGGGGTGAGAATGAGTTGGTCCAGGGTGTTGGAGTTAATGAATTCCAGAAATCATTGGGCAAATGAGTTGGAGCAGGAGTAACTTTCTCAGCTAATGGAGGGGTAGTTAAAGTCCCCCAGTATAAAGGTATTAGGATGTACTCTAAAGCTTTCCAGAGTGTTCATGAAAGCAGAATGGTAGTCTTGGGACAGCATGGGAGATCTATAGCAGGCTACAATCTGGATTGCCATTTTATTCAGTGTTAGTTGTACCTGAAGTTCCCTGATCTTAAAACTATTACTACCATAGGTAGTAATAAACATGAAATTACCGGGATTCCTAATAGCCCTATACATATCATGGCCTGAATTCAAAAGGTTCCCCTTTTTAACTTAACTGGGTGCTAAACCAAATAGTCTAGTAGCCTATTCCTTTGTAGGCTATTTGAATGCTAATGAATTTGACATCCATTTTGTGGGTAAACTAGAAATATTTTACTATTGATTTTCTGGATGTCAGTGTCACAAAGCTTATTGATGTCACCATGGCTTCTACAATTTATCATAAACCCTTCACGAAGAATTACTTATTTATGGCTGATAGTTGCCATGCTAGACATACAATTCTGAATATTCCAAAAGCCTAATTCCTGAGGCTTAGACATATCTGTAGTGATGATAATGATTTTCAATTTGAAAAGATAAAATGGAAGAGAGGTTTAAACTAAGGAGTTATAGAGAAACCTTAGTTAAACAAGCTGGTGTAGGGGTTCTACTTCACCCTGTCGAAGGCCGACATATTGAAGCTGATATTGTTGGCACCAAAATGTCGAAAGCAAAATTCATTGCGCGTGTAAACAGAAATCTCCATAAGGGGACATTTCCATTTACTGCAATGTAGTGCGATCTCGGAGTTGGTATATTTAAGTAGCGGGGGGGGGTGAAGAGGGGCTTGCTCCCCTGCACAGAGCAATTTGTGTTGCGCTTGGGTGTTTTTTTTTTTTGTGTGTGTGTGTTCGATGTTCGGGGGTTTCGACATTTTCATGTAGATTATTACTCTGTCGACAGTTTGAATTTTCGACAGCATAATATAAATGCAGTGTAGCAGCTAGTCATCTGTTTGGAATTAGTGCAACTCTTGAAATAGGGGCATGCCTCTTTAAATGGAATGTATTTAAATGAACAAGAAATTGCATGCCTTTGCACTGATGATGCTTTTTTGTGAAACCAGTGTGTGATAGTCATGTTGGTTGGAGGCTGTTTCCACTATTGTAGTTGTTTATTTTTTTTTTGAGATATTCAAGGAATTAAAGGAATTACACTTGAAACTTTGTTTTTTGAGTGCTGGAGGTTTTTGTCTTTGATGTATAACAATTCCGGAGCACTGCAGTGGTTCATGCCCCTGTTTCTGCCTTAATATATATATATATATATATATATATATATATATATATATATATATATATATATATATACACATGGATTCCATACACTTGACTGAAAACTCACTTCACTGAAAATGAAATTACTAGGATCACTTCACTGAAAGTTCACTTCACTGAAAACTCACTTGACTGAAACTCATTTTGCTGAAAGTTATATATGGCCTTTTCCCCACTGTAGTGCGATCCTGGAGTTAGTATATATAGTATGGGGGGGTTATGGGGGGGTGCACTGTACACTATACAGAGTGATACTTACATGTCAAATAAAGAACAGTTTCCAAAAGACAATATATAGTTAATATATGTGGGGGGCTTCACCCCCCACACCTCCCAATGTGGGGAGCTACGTCCCCCACCCCCCCTTACTATATAGACTAACAGCAGGATCGCACTACAGTGGGGAAAAGGCCATATATAACTTTCAGCGAAATGAGTTTCAGTCAAGTGAGTTTTCAGTGAAGTGAACTTTCAGTGAAGTGATCCTAGTAATTTCATTTTCAGTGAAGTGAGTTTTCAATCAAGTGTATGGAATCCATATATATTTATATAAATATATATATATATATATATATATATATATATATATTTTTTTTTTTATTTAACATTTGTTGACCGGGAATGTCCGACTAGGTTCCACAGAGCCTGATTTCAGCGGAGGCCCGGGGAGAAATGCTCCAGATGCATGCCTTTGGAATGTGGGAGGAAACCGGAGTACCAGGAGGAAACCCACGCGAATCCAGGGAGAACATGCAAACTCCACACAGAAGGTACCCCAGCCGAGAATCGAACCGGAGAACCTCTTGCTGTGAGGCGACAACGTTAACCGCTGCATATATATATATATATATATATATGGGTCTACTTCACAAACCCAAAATTTCACTTACACGACTTTTAAAAGATGAAGACGATAAAACCGAAACTCCAGAAGACCGACAACCCAGAACACCAACTTTCGACTCTAGGTAAGTAACCGCTTGGCCAACCGGTAAAAAAGTAAAACTGAAGCAAAAAAACACACTCATGTGTGCCCCCCCCCCCCCAATTAAATATATAAAATCTGAGATTGCACTACTGCAAAGGTAAGGAGTAAAGGTCAACATGGTGGCCAAGTGGTTACTTACCTGACGTGAAACGACGGTGTTCCGAGCGGTCAGTCTTCTGGTTTTGTCATATTGGTCTTTTAAAAATCAGGTAAGTGAAATTTCGGGTTTGTGAAGTTGACCTACATACACACACATGCACACACACACACACACACACACACACACACACACACACACACACACACACACACACACACACACACACACTCACACACACACACACACACACACACACACACACACATACACACATATATATATAAATATATATGGGTCTACCTGATAACGTCGACATGCCAATACACCGACAACAAAATAACCAACACCACAAAACCGAAAGTTCAAAAACACAAAACTTCACATGCCCGACATACCACAATCCTGACAATCAACTAAACAAATACCTTTTCCAAAAAACACACACACAACACAAGCACACCAAACACCTTACAAACCTACACTAAACCTTACATACACAACTATCTATGCACTAGCCTTAACCCAAACCCTAACCCTAAGGTCCGTCACTATCGCACACTTATCTTATCCGCACCCTAACCCTAACTCACTTAATACACGCCTAACCCTTAAGTCTGTCACTATCGCACACTTACCTTACCCGCACCCTAACCCTAACTCACTTAATACAACCCTAACCCTTAAGTCTGTCACTATCGCACACTTACCTTACTCACACCCTAACCCTAACTCACTTAATCTGCCCCTAAACCTAAAGTCCGTCACTGTCGCACACTTACCTGACCTGCACCCTAGCCTTAATGTCCGCACTATCACACACTTACCTTACCCGCACCCTGACCCTAATGTCTGTCCCTACATCCTTACCTTAACATGTCAGTGTTCTCAGCATCGGGATTTTCAACTGTCGGTCTTCTCCGCTGTCGATCTTCCAGTGTCTGTGTTCTCGTTATCGGCAGACCCACATATATATATATATATGTATATATATATATATATATATATATATATATATATATATATATATATATATATATATATATATATATATATATATATATATATATATATATATATGTATATATATGGGTCCTTGTCAGAACGTCAAAAGTACAGTTAATCGAACTGCACTTTGACAAACTGACTTTAGCGAAAGTGCATAACATTGAAAATGCACTTTCACTAAAACAAAGTAAAAAATGAAATAACATGCAGTTTGCATGTTTTGTTAGTTGTACATCAACATATTCTGTTGATGTACAACTAACAAATCTTTTGTAGCAATCGCGGTACAGTGGGGATAAGTGAATATTCCCTTTTCCCCACTGTAGTGTGATTTTGGAGTCAGAATATTAAAGTAGGGGAGTGTGGGGGCGCAGCCCCCCACATGGGTGGTGCAGGGGGGCTTGCCCCCTGCATAGTAGTGTTTACATTTTTTGTGTGTGTATTTTTTACCTTTTTTTGTTTATTTTAGCGAAAGTGCATGTTCAATGTTATGCACTTTTGCTAAAGTGGGTTTGTGAAAGTGCAGTTTGATAAACTGCACTTTTGATGTTTTAACATAGACCTATATATATATATATATATATATATATATATATATATATATATATATTTGTCTGTCTCTCTCTCTCTGTATAGATATATATATATATATATATATATATATATATATATATATATATATATATGTATTTATACACACAAACATCTATGAACAAACTGTTCCCATCAAAAACAAGTGCACAAAGAAGAAAGTTTAGGTATGGATACAAATAAATCCATCACAATTTCTGGCAGTAAATTCTTAGTTTACTTGGTGAATCTAGCCAATTCCAATGGACAAGCAGACCAGGTTTCACACCTACAAAAGGGGTTTCTTCAGTTCAGTGCTGGCCTGCTTGTTCACTGTTATTGCCTGGATTTCAGAAATACAATATAAGTATTATGCATAAACTACTAAATGTAATGTTTTTAAATATTCACTGATGAAAGGTACTGATATTACCACCTGTCCAGGCCAGTAACCTAATCAGTTACAAGTTGTTTAAGCTATATTTAATCATACTGTAAATAAATCTGTCTATGTATCTACCTATAAATATATTACTTTACTAATTAGGTAGCCACTCTCTCTCTTCAGTGGAAATGTCTTTTGTATCGGTACATAATTTTTCACACTTACATGGTCTAACATGTAATACTACTGTTTGGCAGTAGCTTTTCATGTTTTTGTTACTCCATGGGTAATTGCTCATACAATGTCACTCTTACAGTATGATTCTTTTTTAAACCATAGCAGAATGTTTTCTTCTAATACATGAACACAAAGGAACTCTAAATATTATTATCTAAAAAAAATCCATAAAACATAATGTGTTTGTGCATGACTACAAGACCTCTGCTATGAGTAGACTCAAACTCCCATTAAAATTAGTCATTTATTTTTAAAAACAGATCATCTCATATCCACAGTGGTTCAAAGTCTAGTCCCCCTGCAACTCACATGCCATATTTTCATTAGAAAACTTCACTGCCACACTTAAAAATCATTGCTCCTGTTGTTGATTTAAAACTAATAACTTTATCTGTGCCATGTTCACACCTGTTGTTATATCCTGGAAAAGACAAGAGTGCCCTTCTTGACAGCTCAGATAGTGACATTAAGTGATCTTTTTTTTCAGAGGGTGGCAGCTGGATGGCTTCAGTTTAATTGAAAATGCTTAACAGCTTTCAGTTGTCTGTATTACCCTTACTTTATGATAATAAGAACTGCTTAATGAGAAGCAACAGGAAAGCTATATTTCATTGATTAGTGCTTAGAATGTTAACAAGCTTTGATAATTACAGTTAAACTGTTGCTAAGCAATTGCAGCTGCAAAAAAGAAACTGTATGTGACACAGAAACTGATGTGTTAAATAATACTGAAACAGATAATTTGCTTTCTTTAATACAATCTAATGCAGTGCACTTTAAATTATTGTCTGATAAACTGCACAGGAAGAGATACACCCTTGGGAGAATGTGGTTTAAAAAGCTTGCAACAAACTATTTATACCATAGTTACAGAAGTGGAGAATACAAAATTACTTTTCCATTGAATAATCTTTCATTCTGCCAAGCAAAAGGTAGTACACAGACAGGTCTTCACTGAATCAAGACCATCGAAGTGTGACCCACACAGCTGCATACAGAAGAACAGTTCTGACATCAGAATGATGTAACAAGAATGAGTAGAAAATGTGATTCACTGTTGTCAATAAACAGTGTTATTCTCATGAGAAAAGGAAATAAATAAAGGATTGGAGCTCATGGTAGAGGACTGAATAACAACACACAAATAATGCAGGGACACAAATAATGAAATAATTAGTGCAGTTAGTACAGAAGATTAACTATGATGAACACCATCCAACAATGATAACAAGACAGGTGTAGCAGAGTGTCGTGTGAGTATCCAAATCTAGATACACGTGTATGCATACACACACCCACCTACCCATGCTCGCGCGTGCACACACACACACACACACACACACACACACACACACACACACACGTGTGCGTGTGAACACAAACAGAGGCACAAATACCACTTTAAACTGATTATCCTGTTAAAGAAAAGACAGAAATGCTATTGAAATCAAAGCAATGCAAAGCTTTCTCTTTTAGTTTCTTACATTCTATGTTCTTAGGGGCAACTGAACTGAAAGGTACTTTACCAAACATTCAGCAATGCATGGTAAACCTAGCTTGATGCAATGAGTCTGAAGGACTTTCTGAGAAAGAAAAGCCTTTGTAAAAAGGTAGTGTGATCAAAGATTTGCTAGCCCACGGGGTTAACTGTACTGTTGAACTTATTAAGTGAGTGGGAGCAATGTTGACATCTGCAGAGTAACAGTTCTACAGCATCTCAATATTCAGTCATGCAGACAGTAATTGAGTGATTGAGGTGACAAAGAAGTTTTTTTAAAGGAAAAAGGGGAGGGCTAGATTATGTCAAATGTTTTATTTAGCTCTGTGAAAATATGATAGATTAAAAAAGGCCTCAGTCAGCACAGATGAGAGTGACATCTCTTTTGTTTTTGTTTTTTCTTGCCAGACCAGTGCACTCCTTTATATGATAAATGCTTTGCGAGATTACTGCCATCTGAATAAACAAAGCCTTCTTTAGGCATGTTCTTAATATTACTTAATTGAGATAACTTGGCAAGTCTAACATGAAACCCGTCTTGTATATGAAAATTGCTCTAGTGATCTTACACCTAGAAACTGCTAGATTGGTTATGTCTTGTTATGGTATATGAGGGGGTGCAGCTGCATCAAGTGGAAAAGTTTAAATTATCTCAAGATTCCTTCTTCATAGGTGAGGGGACTGGAAGACTGACTATTGGAATGGTTCTGTAGTTGCAGCAGTGCAGGCTTTATAACAGACTCTATTGGTGAAGTGAAAGTTCAGTCATAGGATAAAGTTCTCCATTTGACACTAAATTAATGTTCCCATCCTCAGCAGTGGGCATACAGTCTTGGTGGTTATCTAAAAGAAGAGTTTGTGGGTAAAAGAAACCTTGTTTACTCTCATTGAAAGACTGATGAGCTTGGCAACCTGGGAAAAAATTAGAGTACAGAGACTGTTCCTCCATGATGGGAGAAGTCGGTTGAAGTGGTTTAGGCAACTTCTTCAAAAGAGATCTTTTACATTGTGAAGATGAAAGGACAAAATAAACCATGTTGAGAGCATTTGGCTGGTATTGTTTGATTTTTTATTCTATTATATAACTGACCATCTTCTAAACACCTTCCCCCGGATTTATGAATCCTCAGTGTAAGACTTAATATGTCTTACTCGGAGGCTGCAGTTGAACGGTATGATGTCAGTGTGCCATGAATATGCATGAGGGCACACTGACTCAACCGTAAGTCGTACACGGACTGTGTAAGAAAGCAGGGGGTTTGTCCGACTGCCGAGCAGTCTAAATGTGCACGCCCCTGCAAGTGTTTGAAAAGTAGAAGCAAATACATAAGAGCAAGTCCCCTCAAATGTCCCTGCACCCAATACCACACTCCCTGATATTGTAAACCCCCATCACAGTTATAAAAAGCAAAACATTAAATTTATTTTTTTAAATTCCCAGAATAGCTGCCCGTATTTGCGCGTGTGTGCCCATTGCTTAGCTAGAGTTAGTAATTCTGACATGGAAGAGCATAAGAAAGAATGTTTATGCAAATCACACCAAATAGCAATAGCGTAATGGTAGACCGTTCGCACAAAGAAGAGGCATTTACGGTTCAAGTCCCACCACTCCCCTTTGTATTTATTTTTAAAACAGTATATGAAATAATACCAGAAAATATGTGTAAATAGTACTAAAATGCAGTGAAATGGCCAATGTATCAGTGAACAAAATAAATATTTTAGATGATCCTGATATATAATTGCCTGCAGTTAAGCAGTGCTTCACCCAGCGCAATAGAGTTGCCCATAGTTTAATAACGCTTAACCCAGTGCAATAGAGGTGACCATAGCGAAATAGCGCTTTAACTAGCTCAATGTGTTTGCACGGACGTGCGCGCCGTGCTAACCAGGGCATCGTAGGACACCGAGGAGCAACATAGAGTAAAGTTGCTTAAATGCAGCCACACCCCCTAACCTGTCTGGACAGTATGAAAATAAAATGAATGACAAGGTTCGAACCCAGGACTCTGTGCATCAGAAGCAAAGTACAGAACAACTAAGCCATGACAACTTAGGGGAAACAGCCACTGTTAACATACATATATTTACTAATGTTAGTTTAACCATTACTAAGCAGGTCTGCAGTCAGCCGAGAATTTAAAAAATTGGCCAATCACAAAAAAGTGTGGGAAATGTGGCAAATTTAAGCCCCATAGGCGGGAATACACGCCATAACTGATTGTAGCTCACATCTGCAGTTAGAATAGCTGGTGTCGGAGAGGGAACACGCTTCTGAGCGCAACATTGGGGCATCGAGGAGTTGAAATACATGGTTTGTCTCCTTGTCAACTGTCATGAGTCAAGACTCCTGCAGGGCCAGTTCCAAGGGATGAAGTACAAGGCAGAGGCTTGGAACCGGTTAGCTCATGACCTCCCCAGTGCCATAGGCGTTCCTCGGACTGGTGAGCAGGTACGTCACCACCATGCAGACCTGAAGAGAAGGAAGCAGGACCACCTGAACCAATGGATACAGGAGGCCCATGGGATGCAGGATGCCCCACAACTGAGTATGTAGCCATGGAATGCAGTATGTAAGAATTTATAATTGAGTATGTATAATGGATAGGTATGTCACAATATCCCTTCATTTACTTTACAGCTGCAGGTGACCGTGCTGCGAATCAACAAGCCTATGCTGATAGGCTGCTAAGGCTGCACCACCAGGCAGGTTAGTGATTATTCTGCATGTATTGTTATATAAAATATGGGAGAGAGCATGAAAGAAAGTGTTGTAGTCCAATAATACAGCCATAAAATCGCCTGAATAAGTCCTCTGCATGTACTGTCAGATAAAAATGTCAGAGAGGCAGAAAAAGAGTGTAGTAACCCATTAAGAAAGGTAACATATGCCTGGAATAATATCTATGCAGGCACTGTCATATAAAATAAGTGAGTGAGCCTGAAAAAAGAGTGCTCTAACCTATTAATAAAGGAATAATATGTCTTGAACATGTCTGCCATATGCACTGTTAAAACAAATAAAGGAGTGAGCTTGTGGAAAAGTGTGTAATGTCATTAATAAAAGTCTAAAACCTGGCGTGTGTCTGTGTCACAGAGTTTGAAATATTGTTGTACCCTTGCATTATAAAAATAGTACTGTTTGAAAATGTGCTGGCAACCAGGAGTTGTGCAGTCCCATATAAAGTGGGTGATGGAAGTGCTAGTAGCTGTGAAGCATATATACAGTCCACAACAGTCAGTTACTGGCTGGCATGCATAAGTAAATGTGGCACACGTGTAGCATGTAGTTATTCACCAGAAATGTGAGTGTGTGTCAAGAAATGCAGGGTTCTGTACAAATCAAAGTGAAAATGTCATGTGAAAACATCCCAGATATGTAGATAAAGAAATAGAAATGCAATCAAGAAATATGTAGCAGTAACATCTGCATCCTGGACAGTTAGTATGTCAGATATAGATCAGGCATATATTGAACTAGCCAAACCCATTACACAACCTAATGTATGGTGGCAAGTGTAATAATACATGTAGGGGATATACACCTGCAGTCACTAGGAATGTAGTGCAGACTAAAAGGTAATTATAAGATGTTAACCAAGGTTTTTTCTACACCCTACTGTATGTGCATAAACCATGCAATTCCATACCTCAGTGGGTATGTGTAATCTTAAATATTTGTTGGGACATATTTCCTATTGTTCTGTAAATATTTGCATTCATGTTGATGCATGTGCCCTGTTTAAACACCACAATCATGGTGGCCTGTTGCTATCAAACATCTCTGCATGCTGTTGGAATATCCACTGTGGTTCAATATATGCATGTGTTATGCTTGCTGTTCAACTGTTGGAAACTTGGTGTGTTGGGTTAATGGGAGTATTACTGCATGCTGTTACAACTAATCTGGAATGCTATTGTTTATGTTGTAATTATACACACCTAATCACAGAACTTTTGGGAAGGCCGGTCCCAGCGGACCCATCTGTCCCTCCTCAGCTGGCGAGTGCACCTGGCACCAGCAGGTCCAGTGTCCAACCCGGGCTCCCCTCCTCCATTGGTCCTGTGCCACCTTTGGGTGGAAGCGCTGCAGGGGATGGGGCTCGTCCCCCCATGCAAGTGTGGGTGGAGAAGGGCCACCTGTCACCCTTCAAAGGGTCCGGGTTGTGGTGCGTAGGGAGATCCAGCGTTTAGTCGCTGATCCCATACGCCAGCTCGAGGCGAGAGTGGCAGGTCTCATGGGTGAGCCTGCCCATCCTACACAGCCCCTAGCACAGCAACCCTCGGGGCTGTGAAGGTGCAGTGGTGACTGCCCATGGGTGGGGATCTCAGTTCCACTGTTACCATCTGTGGGCTCATGGGCTTGCGATTTCCAAGCATCCGACCCTGTCAGTTGTGTTCACCCACCCCGTGTGTCATACACCGCCCCTGTATGCATCTTGTCTGTCTTGTCCCCAACCTACCTCCCCGGACATACCTACTTCCTCTACCTCACTTCCCACTCTCAACGGAAAAAACAAAAAAAAACCAAAAAGGGCAATCTGTACCCACAAAAAAATTACGCCCCATACATCGCTGCCCATTCTGCACACATGTCCATTGGACATGTAAACTGATAATTATAATTGGCAATACAACATACTTTGTTGTCCTCACCCCTGTCCCAGGGGTGGAAGGTTTCAAATATAACTTCAAATGTACTGCATATGCAAAGCTGTTACTGGTAAAGAAATGGGCAGCTATAGACCTTCCCTACACCCATCCTGCACATCCCAAGCTTGTTTACCTACTGTCTGTCCCTCTTTATGCCCCCTTTTTCACCACTGTCCTATCTCCCCATTTTCTTTTCTTTCAAAGAAATTAGCACGGGGGTTAGCAGGAGTAAGCACTTTTAAGCATTAGTAAGTGGGTTTAAGCGAGTGAGCGCATGTGTGCACTTAGCTAAGCATTGCTGAGCATCGCGCAAACCCGCTCAAACCTGCTTACAACTGCTTAAAAGTGCCTTAGTCACTCTATGGCAGGGCCCTTGTTTTGCTGAGCAGCAAAAGAAAAAAACTCTGCCAGTGTCGAACCCCAGACTATTGACACAATAGACTGCATGAATTACCACTAAGCCACAGCAGATATGCACATAACTTGGTTCTGAAATAAATATGTCATGCATTACAATGAGGGAATGTAAATGGAAATTAGGAATGGCATAACACAAATCCTGTTCTGTGGGTCTTTACCAGCAGTTGTTGTGGAATTGCATGACATAACTGTGAAAGGAGAACCAACCATCCTAGCAGGGAATAATGTTACAGTAGCACCTTACAAACACCACACAGTATCAGACCAGGATAAATACTGGCAAAGTTGAATAGGGCAGAGGCCAGACTGCCCAACTGTGACTGCTTTACAGGGATGTCCCTGATTTGTAAACCAATGTTAGCTGTGCCCCACTGAATCACTCTGAAAAGCACTAACTGTAGGCAGACAAGTGTGGAATCACACGTAGTGAATAATGTCAATAGGTGAGAGTAGACACTGCTTGCACGTCAGAAAAGGTGTACTTATACATATGCTCTGATTCCTAAGAAAATCTCAACTGCAATATGTCAGTAATATATTGCAGGTGTATCTCACTTAAATGTACCTTTCACCGAGGCCGTTCAAATATATACCTGAGAGTACCTGAGGCCTGGCAGAGGCAGAAACATACAGGCATATCAGCATTACTGCTGTTACACACTCTGCAAATAGCTTTGGAAGGAGTTCCACAAGCATGCCCTTATGAAGGAGTACAACACAGAAATATCACAGGATGTAGCCATGTACTGCTAGCAAACAACTGTGACAATGCCAATGTGCCACTGCTGAAAAGACTGGTGTGGTGCACAGACAAAGTATAATAGGCTAACCTCTAGCTACCATCTGGATATGTCCACAGGTGTGAGCTACACAGACAGACTACTTGCCTTGATAGACTAACAGGTACACAGCAACCCTGTATGTTCAGTAAGATAAACCTCACATGATAATAAAAAATGCTCTTTGCAGTTCTGCACCCCTACACAAAGGTACAACATACCTGTGTATTCAGGCAAAAACCAGGGTGTAGGTAGGCATACTCAATACTGAACTATGTCCAGTTGTGTTGAGCAGCCTGTGCTAATGTCAACACAAACAAACCACAAACTGTTCAGAAGTGAGTAACTTAATAATTACAGTACAGCAGTTCACAAACAGTGCATGTGCCACAAGAATACAGTGCAATAACCACATTTGTGTGGCAGTTAATTGTGTAAGTCAGAAATAAAGTACATACTCCCATGTATCCTGTGTTAGCATTTGGAGGGGTGAGTACATGTGTACACTGAGAAGTGTGTACTGGAAGCAGCAACATTCAGGTTTGAGTACAACATGCATATAACTGGCTACAACCCTAGCTTCAGATAAGAGACATATACCAATCCTCTGACCTACACAACGGTGTCCAGAGCAAACAAGCATGGGCCCCACCTTGGAAAGCTGAAAGGGCTATGCCTACCTAAACTAGCATTTTATAGCAGTGGGCTGCAATCACAGTGAGTAATGCAATCACTTCACAGCAGGCTGCATGCAATTACTGAATGGTGGGCAGCAATTGGTGCAGAGGCTGTCACATGCACAAGTGCAGATACCTAAAAAAAGCAGGCTGTACCTGCAGTCCACACATGTAATTCTATCATTGCAGGTGCTGGGAGATAGAGAGTGAGAGAGAGAGAGGCACGGACACAGACACAGACAGAGACAGAGACACAACAGAGAGAGAAACTGAGACATAAATCGAACTAGAGGGGGAAAACCCAAAACAAACAACCAAAAAAATAAATAAATAAAAACCTACAAAACGTAGCACACAGAGTAGGGAAATACAAAGGTAAGGTATGTAACTCACATGAATGTGTTGGCATGTAGTAGATGTTCCTGAAGAGTACTCTATGCACTGCAAATCATCCATGTGTGGCAGCAGTACATATCTATCTGTATCTGCACATGTGCATAGGGCAAGGGACATACTGCAACTGTTAGTGAAGGGTGGACAAATATCTGTCATTGAAAGTTGATGTGTGCATATATCTATGTAGGTCGTAGTGTGTGGCCTAGAAAACAGCATGCAGTGCTGATATATCTCATGTGGTGGCTAAATGCTGTGGGACTGATTTGTCAGATCTGCTGTGTTACAGCCAGTGAGGCCTGCTAATGCTACATGGGCTGAGGACACCCACATGCATTCTGCACAACACTGTGCAATATAATCACATAACTGTACATCCCACAACTGCAGCATAAGTGATATCCCTACCATGAAAGGTGGACTGTACATGTACCTGTATGTACATCCATGTGTACAGTAATGGATGTGTATAGATATGTGTATATATATATATATATATATATATATATATATATATATATATATATATATATATATATATATATATATATATATATATATATATATATATATATATATATATATATATATAGAGAGAGAGAGAGAGAGAGAGACACAGGGTCATATGTACTGCAACAGGTGTGTGGTGACCAAGGCATGGACTGTAGACAAGTGTTGATACTACAGTGCCATTCCTCCTTTCCAAAACACTGTACCCATTAACTACCACATAGGTAGAGATTTACCTAACAGTGAAGGTGTGATAAGGGAACATGGGACACAGGTGGACAGTAGCCTCTGCTTTGATGAAGACAGCACCACACTACACCTGTAATCAGTCTGCATGGTATGTGTCATGACAACAGGTGTGTCATCTATAGAAATATAGGGCAGTGTTCCCCTCTACTCATCACAATGCCCTGTGTGGTATGTACCTCACATGACAACTACAGCAGGTGAAAAGGCCACAGATATACCTCCCAAAGGGTAATACTGGCCACAAACAGATGCCCTATGCAGACTGACTCACAAAACCACATCTACACTGTATTGCATACTGGCCATACAGAGGTGACCTCTGCCAGACATACAGAAGTATGTCACACCCATAGCTGGGTGACAACCACCATGACAACATATCACAATCCCTCTGGGATACACGCTCTAGGGCTCTAAACCTTGTCAGCTCACTAAACAGCACATGCTGGAGGGATAGGTTCCCATCTCAGAGATATGCCATACACGGGAATATACCACCTAACAATAGCAAACTAGGCTCCTCATTAGCAGTTGTCATAAATACCCCCGATGATTGTGTGGGAGATTGGTAATACACCCCAGGAAACACCTATGTGGTTCTGGTTGGCAGGGGAAAGTGAAATCAAAGTACATGTGCGTCAAAGGACAGGGTAGCATATGGCTAGGCTGCCGTAGGCCCTAGGGCCAACACATATTACCTACCTATGACACTATGCACTCACACATGTACTCAATGCAATACCTGCTATGTGAGGTTGAATAAGTGTAACACTGAATGTGTGCAAGGTCTGTAAAGGTGTGATAGCTTAGTGTGAAGTTGTATCTGACATGGTAGTGTCTTTCCTAGCTGTGAGAACAGCAAATGATGTGTAATGTACTGTTAGCAGACATAGTAGTACGGCATATGATGTGACATAGTTCCTTGTTGACAGATGTGGTGTCTCATTGTAGGCTAAAGCAATACATGTATGCTTAGTGAGTGGTACTGCTGGTGATTCCAACTCCTATATGAACTGTAGTACCACCTGAAGCTGTAGACCTAAACAGCACAGTATGGTGTGTGTTCACATTGCTTGGAAACACTGTCATGTGTGTTTCCTGTAGTTTGCACAGAGGACAAAACTCAGGCATAAGGGTGTGTAAGTAGTGGCACACAGTACTGTATGGTACACAGGTAATGCTCATCTGGGTTGGCATACAGTGGTGTGTTGTATGTTTGTCTGATGTGTGTGTAATTATGCCTGTACAATGACTGCAATCATCTGTGTGTTACAGGGTATACGTGTGTATCCAGCAACAAATATACTCTGTTACAGCAGTATGCCACCTATAGTAACAACTGTACACATCTGTTAGGCAGGGCTATGGCATCAATGACTAGGCTGGTTGACTGGTACTACTATACCTGTACTTTACATCCATTGCAATGGATGACATCTCTGTTTGTGCATTGGTGTGATATACACCCCTGTCTTCAGGTGGTGCAATGTGTCACAAACAGTGTGTCGGGTACTGTAGTATAGTGGTGTGATATATAGAGTGTGCCAAGCACTGTTAGTTAGTTGTGGCTTGAGAACCAATAAGTGATATTGAACGTGTGTAACCTCTGACATACAATAGAATGGTATATATGTCAGTAAAGTGATATCTGTGGTTAAAGGTGTAAAGTGTGCCACAGGACTTGCTCACACATATTGTTCATATCTTTTTCAGCCAAATGGCCCACCAACCCAACCCATCGTACACAGCAGATGAGGAAGAGGTGATACTGCAAAGCCTATTGCTGCAGTACATGATGCTGTTCTCCAGAACCAGCCAGCACCAGCAGGAGCAGACTGCACTGTGGCAGGAACTTGTTCGTCGGGTAAATGACATAGGCATGCATAACCGGACATATGAGCAGGTATGCCATCACTGCAGTGATTTAATTGGACATGTCCAGCGGCGTGCATCTGATATCCAAAGAAAACAGCTTGCCACAGGTGGTGGGGTGGCCATTCATCCCCCCCTCACCAGAGTGGAGGAGCTGCTCCTAAGCATGGTGGCTCCTGGACAACAGCAACATCAACCTCTGACATGTGTTGTCAAGGAGGCCGGAGCCACTCAGCATGCCCACCTGGAGCAAGCAGGTAACATGCCCTATCTGTAGTTGACAGTTAACTGTATTGTTAGATTATGTCTATGTGAGATGTGTACTGTGTGTTTAGCAGTTCTGCTGCCTAGTGTTGTGCAATACTGATATTTCGAATAATATCTCTACACCTGTGACTGTTGACTGTTGTTATACCGAAGTTTAGCATACCCACTGTAGCAATGCCACAGTTGTGGCCACTGACGAACTCTCTGTTGTTCTCGTAGGTCCCTCTGGTATGACAGCAGGGCAGCTAATCCATGCTGGTGAGTGTATTATAACTGCAATGTTGGTAATGAAATATACATGTCATAGGAGAGGTGTAGACCATGTAAACGTAACACACCTACGCATAATGCATGCCATGCATGTTTGCTGTAAGACGTTGCACAACTTAGTAATGTCAGTAGCTGCTTCAGTGACATGCAATACACAGAGCATAAGACACAGTTGTGGTAACCCCGTACTGCACATTGGATAGGCATAGTTGCAACACCTGTACACAACATAACATGTTTATCATACACAGTACACAAAGACATGCTACATATGGCATAACCACACATCCACTGTAAGGTCACACTTCAGTATCCCACATGTCTTCCACACACAAATGATGTACCTCAGGGGTAGAGGCCTATCATGGGGCTGTGCAACACTCTTCAACACATAACATAGTCATGTTAGGTAATGCTCCCTACTGGGCACCTCATACACCCATGTACAAAGTAGCTGTGTAATAGTGAACGTAGCCACTGCAGTTCACGTACAGCATGCTAGGCGGTGGTCTGTCACACAGTAGTAGCTGTGAGTGACCACAAGATGCATGATGATGATGATGATGATGATGATGATGGCACATGGTACTACACCCCATCCAGTTACAGTGACCACAGTACTACACATAGCGGTCTTTGATTTGCACCTCATTGTTGTGTGTGTGCAAACATATGCACCTATACACAATATGCATAGCATGTTGTGTGTGTGCTTACATATGCCAGTATACACAATATGCACAGCTGTTGCCATCTGTACAAAGAGTCACATATATGTCCTGGAATGCTACTGGGTGTATAGGTCACATGACAGACATTGGGTATGTGTGGTGTTTAATGCTGCAGTCGTGTAGCATACAATGTCATGGCTGGCACTGACATATCTGCAATATGCCCCACACTCACCATAACCACTGTACAATGGCCATGTCGAGCATTGGGATTCCTTCACGTCTACATGCACCACTCATCCCATGACTGTACATTGCATGCATTTGCTACACCTGTGCCCATTATTATTTGCTATGGACACAGACACTGTAATCAGACATGGCAAACTATGTGTCACACAGATAACACATGCAGCCATGGTATGTATACCATTGAGTGATGGTGCACAGGACATTGCAGAGCAGATAATACTTGTACATCAATGTTGTGTCCATGTACACATTGTGTTCCAGGGTGTAGATAATCACTGAACAACTACACACATGCATCAAAGCCATGTATAATGTCATTAAATAGGGTCATCTACACTTGCACTGCATGGTCTTGAGCAACACATATTCTGCATGCTGACACGTGTGAGGTGACTGTTTGCCTTGTGATACTGTCCCCCACCTTCATCCACTATTGTGTATGTGTTGGATTGCTGGTGTGTGTGTGTGTGTGTGTGTGTGTGTGTGTGTGTGTGTGTGTGTGTGTGTGTGTGCTGTGGTGAGCAGTGTATTTGTGTTCATGTGTTCATGTGTTCATGTGTGCATGTGTTCATGTGTGCATGTGTGCATGTGTTTATGTGTGCATGTGTGCATGTGTTTATGTGTGCATGTGTGCATGTGTTCATGCGTGCATGTGTTCATGTGTGCATGTGTGCATATGTGCTAACATCATGTACAGTTTGTGAAGTGTGTTTCCTGTCTTCCTTCCACAGGTGCTGAGTTAGAGGTGTCTGAATGCAGCAGGGAAGCTGATGTCACTGCCACTAATAGTGGAGATGATGAGGCATGTATTGTGGCACAGGAAGTTCTGACAGGGACTTTCGTTGGTCCAGCAATCGACAGTACACAGCATTCAACCCCATCTATGCGCACACTCATACTGCCAATACATCCCTCATCACCAATGGCCTTAGCTGAGGGACAGCATACAGTCGGCATTGACCAGGAGAGTGTGGTACCCATGGCACATGCATCCCCTCACAGCAGCCATAGCCAGATTACTGGAATGGTACCACATAGGCAGATGTCCAGGGCTTCTCGGGGGAGCACCACTGGTTGTATTGCCCCTTGCAGACATGCCCCCAGAGGTATTACAACCTCCAGTATGTTCCAGGCTGTAATGCAGGCTCAGGCATGTATGGAACGGTACACCCAACAGGGACTAAGGGCGCAGAGGGCCCATTACACTGCTTTCAATGACAGCATCCGTGACCTTGCCGATGCCATCCGGAATTACACCGAGGTCATTGATAGCCGTTGGAGGGAGACATTAGATGTCCTCCACAATGTGTTAGCCATGAGCCAGGACCATGTGGGGTGGATGGGAAGCCAACGAGGATGGATGCCAGCAACAGCATCAGCTGGCAGTCATCACAGATGGACCATGGATCACAGCCGCAATGCTGGGGCTGGCCTGTCCATTGACCGTCCGACTAGACCACGTGCACGTGGCACTGGCCAATCCCAGCAGGGACATTGGTCCAGTCATCATACCTCTGCCTCTGATGATAGCATCCAGTCAGGGTTGGTACCCGATACTGCCCGTAGCATCCCTGCCAGGCACAGGTACCGTGTCCATGGCCAGAGACAGTGATCTATATGGCCTAGCAGGTACAGTCTGTGGCTGTCCCATGACCACCCGTATATGGTAGCCACATTGTGGAGTTGTGTGCATGTAGACACACACACATTAACCAAACCACTAGGGCTCACTCATACACACACATATACACATATACACACACACACACACATACACACACACACACACACACACACACACACACACACACACACACACACACATTACATCAACATTGGCCCATGCTGTACTGTTGTCTCTTACACACACACACACACACACACACACACACACACACACACACACACACACACACACACACACAGACATGTCGATTGGATGGGTCAATGTCAGGCTCTGGCAAACCAACAACACACTCTGTGCATATGATGACATCTGTGCCACCTCCTGTCATCTGTAACATTGATGCAGGAATAGGCTAACATGGTTCTGATGCACAGGGTGACATTATAGCAGTGTAGCAATAGTAGCAAGTTGCCAACAGGAAAGTGTAATGATATCCTTGTAGGTATATCTGAGCAGGCATTATGCATCACAGCTCTGATAGTCATTGTACCATTGTTTACACCAGTGTTAGGTCTGAGTATGTATTGTCCACCCATGTACTTTTAAGTGGCCCTGTGATTGGACAATTTTTATTTCATTCAAATTCGGGTACATCTTAACAGTTTCCAAATGCCCGGGGGTGTGGGCATGGGGGCATACCCCGTTGTAATTTTTTAAATCTCAGGATTTTCATGGAGTATCACACTACAGATATTACAACATGGGTCACAAGACAGGGGTTTAAATCGTTGGGGGTTATTTCGTCAAAATTTCAGTCGGGGTATAAACCCCCTCCGGACAAACCTTTGATATGCCTGAAAAAGAAAAATTTTGGAATAGTAACATTGGATCCTTCCCCTTCTAAACATTCCGTGGAGACCACCAAGTTCCTGGGGCCAACCTGTGTAAACCCCTTTTGGGAAGCAAAAAATAGGGATAGTCCCTCCACATTAAAAAAGCATTCCCACCGCATTCCCATGGGGAACCCAAAGGGGATTGGTACCTTTTTCCAAAACATCTGTTTTGGCTTGGATTCATCCAATTTTCCCTCTTCCCAAGACCCCATAGGGGAGCCCTCAAAAGTTTTTGGGAAAAAGGGCTCCTTTTGCCCTTTTTTTATACACCATATAGGGGTCCTCTTTTAATAAAATTTTCATGTTGGGTGTTTCCTTTTCCCTTTCCCCGTGGTTGTTATAACATTTGACTATACCCCCCCGGGAAACCCTCCTCAAGACCAAGTATTCATGGGTTGGGACAATGACCTTGGCCATGGACACTAATGGGCCCCTTGTAATCAATTACCTATGTCTAAAGAAAAAAACTTAAAGGAAAAAAACAATTGCAGGTTCAACCCTTTCTATTAGGGATGAAAAAATTTATTTCCCCAGTAGTTTGTGTCTTTCAATGTGGAAACCCACTCATTGACCCGGGAACCCCCTTTTTTTTTCCCCCCCAAAATTTTTAAAAAATCAAACACACACCAATTTTTTCGGTTTTTTCCCCCCTAATTTTTAAATCTGAATCATAACCCGGGGGTTTTTCTTTAGTGTTTTCCCCTCTCCAAAAGGTCTCTCAAAGAAACCAAAAATGTCTTTTTAGGTTCAAACCCCCCCAAAGTTTTTCTAAGAATCAAACACCCCCTTTTTTTCTTTCGGGGGTTTTTCCCCCCTATATTTTGTAGGGGTACATACAGTTTAAAAGGGGCCCCTTTTTTTTTTTTCCCGTTAAAAAGGTCCCCTCAAAGGGAAAAAACCCAAAAAAGTACTTTAAAGGTTCAAACCCCCCAAAGTTTTTCTAAGGAAACACATTAAACCCCTTATTTCGGGGTTTTTTTCCTATATTTTTGTAGGATGCTACATCATAGCTTTAAAGGGGTTCCCCTTTTTGTTTTTAGTTCCAAAAACATCCCTAAAGGAAATCACCCTCCCCCAATGAATTTGCAGGTTCAAACCCTACCAAAATTTTTAGTTAAAAGGGTCCATTAAAAACCTATATCTTTCTGGGGGGCTTTCTTGGAATTTTTGGTCTGAAAATAGCTGGAAAGGGTTTTTGAACTTTTTTTTCAACCCCAATGCCCTGTGGGGGCGGGTTTAAAGTTTCGGGGGCTCATTGTTACATTTGGAAAATTTAAACCCCATATTAACAATTTTTTAAGTTGTTTTTTTGTTAAAACTTGTTTGATTTAAAAAATATTTAAAAACTTGTGGGGCTTTAGCCCTTTTTGGATTATTCCTGGGGGGTGTTTCAAATGGGGGAGCATTTTGGGAACCATGTTCAAACTAAAATTGGTAGGGTGGGTTTGTCAGTTTTGTCTGTTTATGCTTACCATGGGCCCCCGGCCTTGCGCAGCTTTTGGCTTTGGAAACTTCCCATTTTTGTGAAAACCCTTTTGGGGGGGGATATGTTGCTTCCCTTAGGTTGTTGTATGGGGGGCTAAAAGTGTTCATGCAGGGTCGTTTGCTGATCAGACAATATTGGGAAAAATGAATCCAAGTGCCCTGTTTTGGTTTGGGGGGCTTTAGCCATTTACAAACCCTGGATATTCGGGTATCTCTATTAAATATGGGCCTTTGACAGGTTTGGGATTTTCATAAATACGTTTCCCGTCGGTTTTTAATTCATTTTGAATATGGGTGCAATTCCATCTGCTCCTTCCAGCACCTTTCAAAAAACCAAAAATGAGAAATCCCTTTTTAAATCAACCCCTTCACCCTACTGCCTTTTTTATCAGGTTAGTACAAAACCCATTCCCGGGGGGTTTTTTTCCCATCCAGAATAAATTTTTTCACAAACACATCTGCCCCTTACACGCAACCCCCCCTCCCAACAAACCCAAAATTTAAACAACAATAACATACAATGTTCCCCCCGATGGCAACATCAGGGGTTAAAGGGAAAAAACAACCCCCAAAACATTAATACACCCAGGCAGACAAACCCAAATTTCACCAACCAAGGAGGTCAAATAACTGCCTAAAAGGGAGGATCCAAAAAAACACAAACAAATCACCCCCCTCAAACCCCCTACAATGTTCACAATGTCAGTGTGCCCCAAAATCAGCCCCCCCCTAAAAAACAACCTGATACATTTTTAAAGGGACCTTAATGTAGCCACGATGCCCCTACCGGCCAAAAAAAAAACATTTGATGTTTTCCCGGTCCCCGCCCCATAACAATGCACTGGTCATCCCAAAAAATCCCGGCTGGTCCCCTTGTCCCTGCTTGGGGGGTCCCAAGTTCCTTGGACCCCTGACTGTACGGGAAATTTTGAATGGCCCAGGGCCTTGCCCTGCCTTTTAGCATCAACCACCAATATGATTACAGATACCCCAAAAAATAATTTTAAAGTTGGGTAACAAGGTGTTTTTAAAATAATGCTTTACCTGGGGGCTCTCAATGATAGCTTCCCTTTACACGCACCTGTCACCCCACTTTTAAACGGCTAAGGTTCTCCACCTCTGCCATTTGGGGCCAAAAAAATCCATAACATTACAGATACAACACGGGGGGTGCTGCCAACACCAGATTTTTCCCTAAATTGTGGAACTCCTGTTGGGGTGCAAACTTCCAACAGACACATGGTTGGACTGACAAATAAGGTTTTTTCAACCATTTTTGAAAAATTTAATCCAAAACAAAAAAAGGGGGGTACCTATCACCAAACCAACCCGGGGTTTTACATGAAAACATACAGACCATACAACACAAAGGAAACCCCTTTTTTTTTCCTGTCAACCAACTAAAATCAGCAACCACCCCCTGGGGAAATGGACAAAAATTTTTCCCAAAAACCAAAATTTTTCAAAAACCCCCCTTACTGGGGGAAAAAAAACCCCCCAAAGTTTTACTTTTTTTTAAAACCTTGTATGGAAAGGGCAACCCCCAAAAACAACAATTCTATTCCCCCCAAAAGGGGGCTCATGTTCCCCCCAAAAAACCCTCATTTAAGGCAGAAAAATTTTTTTGGGCACCATACCCCCCCCCCCCCCCAGGGAATCTTGGTGAACTTTCCCCAAAAAAAAGCAACCCTTTCCAAAAAGGGGACCCCAAACCCGGGGGTTGGCCGCTCTGAACCTTTTAAAAACATTTTAGGGCACCCAGGGCTCTAGTTATCCAAAAACCTGGGCCCCTCCAATGGGGGGGCCCGTCTGGTGACCCCCCCCCTTAAAAGCTCAACGGAAAGTATCAGATGGCCAAACCCAAAGGGAAGGGACTGTATCACAGAGGTAACCTTAATTTTTTGTCGTAAGGCTTCACCCGACACACGGGTCCGGGCCCTTTTCATTTTCAGGGCCTGGCCTCACTAATCTGCCTTACTAAAATATGAAACCCCCGAATTGCCAAAACCGGAAAAGGTTCGTCAGATTTTCCCCATCCCCCCAAGGGGGTATGCCATCCCCAAAAGGTGTCCCCCAAACAATAAAAGGGACCCCCCCAAGGGAAACCCGGGGCCCGCCTTTTCATGGGTTTGCAGATTCCCTACTTTTTTCTAAAGTTACCAGGATATGTTTGGAAAGGGTCCCAAGCCCCAAAAAAAAACATTCGCCAAAAGGGTAAAAGCCTTTTTGAAACATATTAGAAAGGGGTTGCACTGACAGGGAAACCACAGCATGGGTCCTTTTCCCGTTTGGGGAACGTGTTGGACCTTTTGTATTTTTGTTACCAGGCCATCAGGGGGAGGTTTTCCCAAGTGCCGGACCTTTCAAACCCTTTAAAAATCCCACTGCCCAAAGCATACTCAAGGGTCTTTACAAATTAAGATGGTTTCTACCTGGCAGGGTACCCCTCTATGTTGCATCCTTTGAATACACCCTTCACACATCCCCCAAGGTATCCTACCTTTGTTAGTTAATTTTTTTTACACTTCAAAAATCCTTTCCAATGTGAAATTCCATAACAACTTCCCCTTTTTCAAAAGGGTCTCCCAAAAATACTTCCTGGGGTGGGCAATTTGTTCTACACCCTTTTAGAATGAAAATGCCCCCAATTACCACAAGGTAGAAACCACAGGTGAGGTTTTTTTTTGGGGGGGAAACCGTTTTACTCGCCTTTACAAACAATTGCCGTGGTTAGCATACCCCCCAAAAACCCTTCCCAATGGTTTCAATTTTTGGGGGCATTGGCCCCCTACCTCAGCCAGTTGGGTTTGACATTTGGGGGACCTTACCCGACCCTCACAATGTAAGGCCCAAAATTTCCCTAAGCAAGAGGGACCAATGGGGCCCTACAGTTAATCTAACCCCCCTTATGTACTTTTAAAAGGATTTTTGGCCTGTAGAAGGCAATACACCCCCAAAATTTTGGCATCTACCTAATATCCCAACCCCGGGCAACCCCAGGGCAAACCCACACAATGTTTTGGACATGCGGGCAGATTATTTTCAAAATACCATGGATGTAGTCCCATTTTATGGGGGAACTGTCAGGTAAACTTCTGGTTATTATGACCCTGGGTATCTTCGGGTTTTAGAAGGGCACAATATTTGGGGTTTTGTTAACTTTCACAGGCCCGGTTTTTGATTTGGGGGCCGGAAACACACCCGGCTATTTGTTGCCCAGGGGGATAGCCTGTTAATTGAACCATGAAATTTTTAGATGCCCTGTTTTTGCTGAATGTTTCATTTTTCATTTTTCTTTTTCCCCTTTCTATGCTTTAGGTTTTCCCAAAAATTTTGATTTGACAGGGGCCATATATTTATATGTGTTGTTGAATAATTTTCCAAGGGGAGATTCTTGTAATTTCCGGGTTAACCTGCCTGCCGTTTTGGCCCCCCCTGACTCCCAAAATCCTAAGGGTTTACATGCCCATTCAGTTAGTGTTCGTTCCTGACTTTGTCCAGTATTTTGGTGGAGCCCATTACCCTTTATATTTCTTCTGAGGCCAACTTTTTTAGGTAAGCCAATATTAACATTTTCCCTTTTGTTAAAACAGGCTACTTACGCGGCCACCTTTTTTCAAATCCAATTTGCTGGCCTGCATTTCCATGGGAAAATTTGCATGTTTCAAATTTTTCATAACTAACCCCTGTATGCTGGGTTTTGTGGTTATATTACAATGCCCTATCCTGGGTTTGAGGCCCTATGTTTAAACATACTACAACCAACTGTTAAGGGAGTGGCAAATAGGCATTTCTTTTGTTCATAGTACTTCCAGTTTCCAAAATTGCCAAAAATTTTTTTTGGGCCCTTTTTTCCAACATTGCCCCTTTTTTTTGGGGGGGAATTTTTTTTCTTAAATCTGGGGTAAAAGGTTTTTCATGTTTTTGTTCCAGGCAAACTGCCTCAGGTGTTTCAGGGTCCTATTATGACATACACATCCCATACATTTTTAAAAAGGGATGTTGTAGGGACCCCACAATGTGGAAAAGGGACATTTAGAGCCAACCATGATTCATTTCCTTTTGCCCGGCCCATTGGGTCCTTTCGTTGGGGCACTAGGTTTTTCCCCCGGTCCCTGCCGGATCCTTGGCAAAGGGGGGGGTGTTTCCCAGGCCATGCTGGTCCTGTGCAGTGCCAGGATTAATTTTGTAGCTAGCCCCCAGACAATTTTCAGTATTTGGCTGGGCTCCCCCAGATGGTAGGAGGAACCTGTTGAGAGCCCAAAAACCCTCAAATTTTTTTTTTTTTGATGTGCCTCATTATGGGCCCCCTTTTAGGTTTGGGGTTTTCTGAGGGTGCATCGCCACTCCCGGATGGAACCCCCCTGGTACCATGTGGGATTCCCCCTTGGAAATGTTTGGGACCTGGTTTGATGCCGTATTCATTACCCAGGGGCCCGAAACTTGTTTTTTCCCCCGGGGCCCCATACCTGGGTTATGGAGGGGGCCCTTCGGGTTTTGTGCTCCCCCTTTTTTCATTGTGCAAAGTCTTTCACCCATACCCCTATTCCGCTATTTTTAAAAACTTTCTGGCCTACCTCTAAATTAAAAAAAAATTTCCCGACATTGTTTCACACCAGGAATGGTGCATATGGTGCTATCCTTTTAACCCCACATTCCCTTGGGCTCGGAAGGCCCTTTCTTATTCTTAGGGAAAACCCTTTAGTTTCCCTGGGATTTTCCCCCGTTGGTTCGGTTAGGCTGGCCCGCCGCCCAAAAAATTCTGCGGGTTTTCCCCCTTTTATTTCCCCCTGTAGCCCTGGTAGGTTTCCCTGGGCCCTTTCATTTCTCCTTCCTCCCGTTTTCCAGGAGCAACACCACCCCACATGGCATATGTTTCCAAACAGCAATGGACCCCCAAATTTTTTCTGTAAACCGTTTTCACTTCAAGCTTACCGTTTCAGTTCTCTTAAGCAAAGGACGTTTTTTCGGTTTTTAAGGGGGGCGGGCACTGCCGGGGGAAGCCGACTTTGTTTTACCTGCTACCTCATTCCCCGGAAATTCCTACTATTTTTGGCCCTTTTCCTTTTTTTTTCCCCGGGGAACCCCCGCCAAAAGCCCCAACATTCCCCTGTTACACTAAAAATTGTTATTTTTTTAAAACCCCACACTTCAAAAGCTTAAAAGTTTAACGTTTCATATCTTACTCAATTCAACCCACCGTTACATTCTTACTGGTTTCGGGGACCCACCACCCCAAAAAAGGGTTTCCTGGCATCACCCTTTAAATTTTTATTTACCTATCCTTTGTCTTTAATAAAATTTTTTTGCCTGCACATGCCTCGTCCAATGGTTATTTTTTAAAACCCCCCCCCGATTTACCCTTTTTCATCTTTTCCCCCTTTCCTCTCCTACACTTGACTGTGCTCTTTCTATTCGACCTACCCAATTCATTTTATAATTCCATAACTTTTAACTCGACAGTTCCCCTTCCCCCTTTGTGTTAAGCGGGGTTATGCTGTGCCTGCAGGGTTTCCATGGAATACTTTGCATAGACTTAACAACATTTCTTCATACAGGCTAACCACTGCAATACTGTCATGGTTTAGTGGTTCAGTACTATGACTATAGTGCACAGTATCCTGGGTTCGAGGCCCATCACTGCTTATATTTTCATACTGAGCAGACCAGACTGCTTAAGGGCCAGTAGAGCAACTATGAGCATGTTGGCTTTTGTTCAACTATGCCCTACTTAGAACCAGCTTGTCCAACATTGCTCAATATTAACCATCATTGCTGGACGTTGGCCAATATTACTCAACATTGACCACATTTGTACTAGTTGGTGTGTGCAATTTTGTTTACATATACTACATGGTGGTAAATGCTGTTTAGCACTGCTTTATATTGCGTAACACATGGCAATCATGCCTCAGGTGTTGATGCAGGGCTGCCTATGTCGGATGCAAATACTACACTCCCTATACATGTTTGAAAGTAGGTAGTGTCAATGTAGGCATCCCTTTTATATATGTGCAGGTCAGAGAGAGGTATAATTTCCAGAGTTCCTACTGAGCCAATGTATGTGCTATGTGTTGCCTCTTTGACAAGGCCAAAACATAGTGGGCACTCCTCCTTATGCCTACTGGGGCAGGCTCAGGTTGTTCCTCCTCTGAGTCACGCTCTGCCTGTGATGGCCTTGGCAATGGTGGGGGGCTGTTTGGCCCAGGCCTATGCTGGTCCTGCTGCAACTGTTTTCACAGGATCATATTATGTAGCATAGCACATACCATGACAATTTGGGTACATATAGTTGGTGAGTACTGCAAGGCTCCACCAGATGTGTCCAGGCACCGGAACCATGACTTGAGCAGCCCAAACACACGCTCAATTACATTTCGTGTTTGTGCATGTGCCTCATTATGGTGTTCCTGTTCAGGTGTGTGTGCGTTTCTGATGGGTGTCATCAGCCACGGCTCCAGTGCATAGCCAGCACCCCCCACTAGGTGTCCATGTGGGATGTCCCCACTGGCAAATGTCTGGTACAGCTGTGTCAGATGCCAGATATGGGAATCATGGTAGCTTCCAGGGCAGCCAGCACACACATTCAGTATTATTCCCTGGGCATTGCACATGACCTGGCAGTTGATGGAGGGGAAGCCCTTGAGGTTGAAGTAGACCCTACCCCGCTCACCGGCTGGTGCTTTGATGCATATGTGCATGCAGTCTATTCCACCCACTATCTCAGGGTATTCCGCTATTTGCTGGAAGAGACGCATATTGCTGGCCAATACCTCATGGGAATTGGGGAAGTATACATGATCACCGACATGTGCTGACAT
Source organism: Protopterus annectens (assembly GCF_019279795.1). Classification (NCBI taxonomy): domain Eukaryota; kingdom Metazoa; phylum Chordata; order Ceratodontiformes; family Protopteridae; genus Protopterus; species Protopterus annectens. The sequence continues at coordinate 792,741,349 of NC_056745.1, forward strand.
GGCATCCAGGAACTTGTGCAGTACCCTGGATGCTGATGCCTGTGATATCCCCATCATATCACCAGTTGGTCTCTGGAAGGTACCTGTTGCTAATATTCTTAGGCCAACACATACCTTATTTTCCACTGGGCTGGGTTCCCCTCTGTTGGTTCTGTGTGTGAGGCGTGGCCTGCACAGCTCAACAATTTGCTGCAAGAGGTCTCTGTCCATTCTGTAGCGCTCCACTATCTCCAGCTCATGTAGCCCCTGGTTGGTTACCCTGGGCCTGTACACTCTTCTCCATCTCCTCACTGTGGGTTGTCCGGCAGCATTTGCATTATCACCACCCTCAGCATGTTGCTTATGTTGCCTTATAACAGCAATGGCAGCCCCTAACATTTTTTGTCTCAGTAAAGCTTTTTCAGTTTTCACTTCTATTAGCTTACTGCAGTGTTACAGTGTCTCTTGAGAGAAACATAATGGACTGTTGTTTGCAGAGTTTTAAGTGCTGGGCTGGGCTGGGCTAGTGTTCTGCCTGGGTAAGTGCCTGATTCTGATTGTTTCACCTGCTAGCTCTGCTAGTACTCCCTGGTAACTTCCCTACTATTTGGTGTGCTTCCCTTTTCCTTTCTGTTTCTTCAGGGGGGAGCACCACGCACACAAGCGCAAACACGCACACAGCAGCTAACATGTGCACACACATGCTTACATGGACTAAAACTTGCTTATTCCTGTTAAAACACACGCGCACACCAGTGCAATCGCGCTTACAATTGTTTACACAGCTTTACATATGCTTACTCAAGCTTACACGCATGCACACACGCTGACACATGCGCACACTGTCTTACTCGGGTTTACCGGCATGCACACGCACACATGCACGCTCAGCAAGAAACTTTGGTGCTATCCATGGCATACACCTTCAATTTCTTGACTTTACCTAGCCTACCTGTTGACACACCTCTTTCAATAATATGTAATTGTCAGCTGACACATGACACTCTGCTCCAATGAGCTTCACTCCTTTCATACATACCCCCCTCGTGATGTCACCTATCTTCTACTCTGTTACTCCCCTTATCCTACTCCTACACTCCACTGACTGTGCTTATTTCCTATGTAAACTTGTGATTCACTATCCTAACTCTCATTTGCATAGGATTGCCTACTAATGCTTGGTTACATCTCCTAGACTGAGCTTCCCCCGTTAGCAACCTCTACTCAGTGCCATGTTGTCTTCAGCCTGCGATTCACTTGCATTTTAAATTCATTTTAGCTATAAAATCCACATTTCTGGGTCTTAATTATTGATTTTCTGCTTTTTAGGGCGCCGCACAAATGCTGCACTACGGTTAAACCCCAGAGATCGGGATTAAAAAAAAAGTTATTTTATTTCAATTTTGCATCACTTCCCATTGCCAATGGCCATATTTTTGGCCATTGGCATGCTTCCTCCTGTAAATGCATGCTTTTTTTGCAGCTGTCACTGCTCCGTTTTGCTGTTTGCAGAACCGTACTCAGTTATCAACTGAGTACATTTCTGCAAATAACACTACTCCTTCTCGGACAGGTTCGGGTTTCCTGGATTGCAAATTTAGCTCATTTGCATAGCTTTTGCCTGCAATTGAGGTAATTTGCATATCCAAGCCCTGACCATGTAGGACTAGTTTGGAGAGCTCAGTTGCACGCCCCTACCGGCTATTCCTGGATCCCTCGGCAGACATATTGGCTACTGTTAGACTCCGTGCAAACCTTCGTGAATCCGGCCCCTTGTGATGCAAATTGCACTCCTTTGTACATAACAAAATGACAAGCTGTAGCATTTCCAAAATATTTCATTTGGAGAAAAAAAGTAATGCATCTCTTTTTCTAGATTTAAAGTTAAGAACAACATCTACAAATGTGTATAGTCAATTATAAGAGTATAATTCCATGCAAATTTTATGAAAATGTGTGAAATCATGCAGGTGAGACAGTATTTTACAAAAAGAAAAAAAAAATAGACACCAGAAATAACTTTAGGGGATAATCTCTCAGAAAATGGTCACTACAAATGGGGTTACACTTTTCTATGAATGTGTTTTTAGTAAACAAAGACATTCTTTTCATACATATTGGGCAGAGGATGGGCTATTTAGCCACTGTTGAAGTAACACCCTGACCCCATGTTCAAAAATGGGAAAAAGGGGTTTTGGCTGGATGGATGGATGGATAGATAGATCTTTGGATGGAGAGATGAATAACACAATCTTATTGTCATGAATAGCACAATAGAAATTGGCCTTTATGATCCAATGGAGCCATGCGGCTTAGGTATGCATTGATGCCAACATAGTGTAGACATGTCATGAACAGTGTTTCATAATGAAGCCATGCAGTCTTGAAAATGGCAGTCAGTGCACAAGTGATTAGAAAACATTATGATAGGTGGCATATAACCACAGGAAAAAAAAATGCCACAGGCTTGCAGTAATCACAGAGCACAATTTTAATAATGATAGGTGACATGACTGAGGGCTCTTGGTATGTAGGTGGCATGGTCAACATGATGCACATCCACATCCACATACATGCTGTGAGGACACTGCTGGAACACATGCAAGAACTACACAATAAAGAGCCAGCTTTGTTTATTTTCCAAATAGGAAGGGAATGGGTGGATAGGACAGTCAGAAAGGAAAGGAACTAGCAGATTAATCAATAGTAGCCACTACTTGCATAATCGTCCACTTTACAAGTGATTTTCTTCAAAAACTTCAATGTAAGTAGCATGTAAAAACACACTGAATCGTAGGTATATGATATAAAGAACAAGTCAGACTACGATTTAAACATGTTTTACATGCTGCTCACATTGAAAATCTACATTGTAGTTTGTCACGTCAGTGGAAGGTACTCGGTGGTAACAGCTTACAATTCCTATCGTCTCACAGTGCACTCGGGTGTAAGCACAGAGGCGCTGTAAATAACTTTGCAAGGGAATATCTGACTGTGCTAATACCTTATTTTGAAAACAGTATTGATAGTTCTAACATGGGAAAAGAATGGTGTCTGTAGGTTGTACTCATATGCAGATATCAAAGTTTGTTTCGGACATGAGTTATGAAAATTATGATTTTTTTTCATATTTTGGTAAATAACTTTACAAGGGAGCATCTGAATGTGCCAAGTAATACCTCATTGTGAAGACAGTATTGATAGTTCTAACATGGGAAAAGAATAGTGCCTGTATGTTGTACTCATGTGCAGATATCAAAGTTTGTTTTGGACTTAGGTTATGGAAATTATGATTTTTTTTCATATTTTGGTAGATAACTTTGCAGGGGAGCATCTGAATGTGCTAAGTAATATGTCATTTTGAAAAGATTATTTATGGTTCTAACATGGTAAAATAATTGGGCCTGTATTTTGTACACATGTGCAGACATCAATGTTTGTTTCGGACTTAGGTTATGGAAATTATGATTTTTTTTCATATTTTGGTAAATAACTTTGCAAAGGAGCATCTGAATGTGCTAAGTAATACCTCATTTTGAAAACAGTATGGATAGTTCTAACATGGTAAAAGAATGGTGCCTGTATGTTGTACTCATGTGCAGATATCAAAGTTTGTTTCGGACTTAGGTTATGGAAATTATGATTTTTTTTCATATTTTGGTAAATAACTTTGCAAGGGAGCATCTGAATGTGTTAAGTAATACCTCATTTTGAAAATATTATTTATAGTTCTAACATGGTAAAAGAATGGTGCCTGTATGTTGTACTCAAAGGCAGATATCAAAGTTTGTTTGGAATTAGGTTATGGAAATTATGATTTTTTTTTCATATTTTGGTAAATAACTTGGCAAGGGAGCATGTCAGTGTGCCAAGTAATACCTCATTTTGAAGACAGTGTTACTCCTTACAACATGGTAAAAGAACTATGTCTGTGCACTCTACACATGTACAGATATCACAGTTTATTTAGTCTTGTGCGATTATGAAAATTATACATTTACAATACTTTTCATTATTATGCTCATATCTTTGCAAGGGAGCATGGTGATCACACAAATGATGCATCATTTTGAAGCTGACATTCAGCTGCACAACTTCTACACTGATATGTAGGCTCTGTCTGTTACAGGTGATGAGATATTATGCTTTGTTTATTTATCAATTATGAAAAATAATATATTAATCATATTTATGTGAATATCTCAAGAATGGAACATCACACAGTAATGGTTAAGGTATCATTTTAAAGCTGACATTCATATTAACAAATTACATTCAAATTGTATGGGTCTGCATGGTACACTGACCAAGATATTGTGCTTTGTTTTCCAAAAAGGTAAAAAATATGCACAATATCAGCATTCCTTGCCAAATATTTAATAATGACTTTGATATACACTATCAACATTTACACTGTTGGAAAGGTCAGTGTCTGCTGAACAACTTTCACGTTTACATTTTTAGTCTAGCTCTTATAGTTAAAGAGTTATGAACATTTGTTTTCTGTATGGTTTTATAAATGGATTTTCTGAAAATGAGCTCAGGCTGCACTGTTGTTCCTATGGTGGAATTAAGCAGGCAGCTTTTCCTGAGCTGCTCCAGAGTGAATGAGTTAACCTATAGCATGGGATTATCATCATCATCATCATCATCTTTCGGCTGTTCCCATTAGGGGTCACACATCTGTTTCCATTTCTTCCTGTTCTCTGCATCTTGCTCTGTCACACCAACCGCCTGCATGTCCTCTCTCACCATGTCCATAACACTTATCTTAGGCCTTCCTCTTTTCCTGTTTCCTGGTAGCTTCATCCTTAGCATATTTTTCCCAATATACTCAGCATCCCTCCTCAGCACATGTCCAAATCAATGTAATCTTGCCTCTCTGGCTTTGTCTCCAAACCTTCCAACCTGGACTGACCCTCTAATATACTTATTCCTAATCCTGTCCACTCTTGTCACACCCAGTGCAAATCTTAACATCTTTAACTCTGCCACATCCAGCTCTCCCTCCTGCCTTTTCGTCAGTGCCACTGTCTCCAACCCATATAACATAGCTGGTCTCACTACCCTCTTGTATACCTTCCCCTTTCACTCTTACTGGCACTCGTCTGTCACAAATCACTCCTGACACTCTTCTCCACCCACTCCATCCTGCCTGTACTCTTTTTCACCTCTCTTCTACACTCACCATTACTCTGAACTACTGATACCAAGTATTTAAACTCATCCACCTTTGCCACCTTTACTCTTTGCATCCTCACTATTCCTCTATCCTCCCTCTCATTCACACACATATATTCTGTCTTAGTCCTGCTGACCTTCATTCCTCTTCTTTCTAGAGCATATCTCCATCTCCAGGGTCTCTTCCACCTGTTCTCTACTCTCACTACAGATCACAATGTCATCTGCAAACATCATAGTCCATGGGGACTCCTGTCTGAACTTGTCTGTTAACCTGTCCATCACCATTGCAAATAAGAAAGGGCTGAGAGCTGATCCTTGATGTAATCCCACCTCCACCTTAAATGCATCCATTACTCCTACCGTAGACCTCACCGCTATAACACTACTCTCGTACATATCCTGTACCACTCTTACTTCTCTGACACTCCCAACTTCCTCATACAATACCACAACTCCTCTTTAGGCACCCTGTCATATGCTTTCTCTAAGTCTACAAAAACACAATGCAACTCCTTCTGACCTTCTCTGTACTTCTCCATCAACATTCTCAGAGGAAACATCGCATCTGTAGTGCTCTTTCCCGGCATGAAACCATACTGCTGATCACTAATCATCATGTCCCTTCTTAACCTAGCTTCCACTACTCTTTATCATAACATCATGCTGTGACTGATGACTTTAATCCCTCTGTAGTTACTACAGCTATGCACATCACTCTTATTCTTAAAAATCAGTACCAAAACACTTTTTCTCCATTCCTCAGGCATCCTCTCACTTTCCAAAATTTCCTTAAAAAATCTGTTTAAAAACTCCACTGCCATTTCACCTAAACACCTCCATGCTTCCACAGGTATGTCATCTGGACCAAAAGCCTTTCCATTCTTCATCCTCTTCATAGCTATTCTTACTTCCTCCTTGCTAATCCACTGTACTTCATGATTCACTATCCCCACATCATCCAACCTTCTCTCCCTCTCATTCTCTTCATTCATCAACCCCCCAAAGTACTCTTTCCATCTGCTCAACACACTCTCCTCGCTTGTAAGTATGTTTCCCTCATTATCCTTTATCGCCTTTACCTGCTGCACATCTTTCCTAGCTCGGTCCCTCTGTCTAGCCAATCAGTACAGGTCCTTTTTCTCCCTACTTAGTGTCCAACCTTTCATACTACTCTTTATATGCCTTATCCTTCGACTTCGCCACCTCTCTCTTTGCCATGCATCTCATCTCCTTATACTCCTGTCTACTTTCTTCATCTCTCTGCCAACCTTTTTATCTGTATACTCTCCTGTACTTCCTCATTCCACCACCATGTCTCCTTGCCATCCTTCCTCTGTCCAGATGTCATACCAAGCACCTTTCTAGCCGTCTCCCTTACTAGCTCTGCTGTAGTTACCCAGCTATTTTGTAACTCTTCACTGCCACCCAATGCCTGTCTTAACTCTTCCCTGAACTTCACCTCACAATTACCCTTTTTCAATTTTCACCATTTGATCCTTGGTGCTGCCCTCACACTCCTCCTCCTCTTGTTAATCACCAACGTCATCTTAAACCCTGCCTGCTACCTACCACTTTCCCCGGTCACCACTTTACAGCCTCCAATCTCCTTCAAACTGGCCCTCCTACATAAGATATACTCCACCTATATGCATTAATATAAAAAATACAACCGATAATAATAGTTTCCATTGTTCGTGTCATGCATACTCATATATGTTTGCTTTTTAACAGTCATCATTCACTCCAACATTAACTAATTTGCTCAAATGCTGCCTCTCTTTAAACCTCACTGCTTCTGTTTCTCCTTCACATTATCCTGGTTGCATTGTTCTCACAAATGTCAGTTATTTATACGGAATTTGGTTCTTATCTTTTTAAAGATCTAACCTCCAGCTCTTTCACCACCTTTAGTACTTCCAGGCCTTCTCTTTACATTGGAAATAGATTTTGGTTTCCATTTTCTAGTAACTGCTTTTTTGGCAGCCAATAACATTAAACTTACTAAGGCCATATGTTGGCTAGGTAATTCAGGTTCAAATGTATTATTTTCTTTCATACGACCATTTGTTTCCCTAAAATGTCTTTCAAAGCATCCTGTAGGTACATATTTAAATATACAAACTCATTTCATTCCCCAAAAAACAGTTTCTCATTTACCTCTTTCTCTCTTCTCCATCATCACACATCTAGCATTTACTATCTAACTGAGGAAACATCGTCAGATGTGTAGCTGGGGTGTAAAAATACCTATGCAAATGCTTCCTTGCAAAAATAGTAATCAACCATTATTAGGTTCACATCTTGTTGGTAATTCTACCCAAATTATTGGACGAAGGATTAATCAAGTAAGTGACAACCATTGACGTTCATGCATCCTCAGGTATTGTCCTGAGGTAAGGCAAGTGAAAAGTATATTGATTAAATATCGGAATCTAATGTTGGTGGATCAGTCCTTTTCTGATATAATTGGGGGGAAACTGACTTTTGTATACAAGATGGGCAGGAATATAAAGAGCTGTCTGGAACATCATAAGCATGTAACAATGTCTAAGGGTGTTATTAAAAACAGCAGACACACCAAAAAATGTGGGTGCTGTAATCAATGCTCATACATGTTACAAGAGGAAGCCATCATAATAGAGAATGGGTTAAACATCACAGTTAATTTCAAACAGGGTAATTGTAATTCCAAAACGGTTATATATTAGGCTAAGTGCACGCAATGTGCAGGTTTTTACATAGGAAAAATGGAGAGATGCTTTAGGAAACATATTTATGATCATATATATAGCATCAGAAGGAAGGACGCCAACAATGCCTTATACAGGCACATAGAAAAACAAGGAGAGACTCATGATTTTAAGTTTGCCATTTTAGAAGGTATTGTGATGGATCCCGGGGGGCGATTATAAAGCCCTTCTTGGGTATAAGGAAGTGTGATGGCAACTTTTAACAGACGCTTCAACACCACCTGGTCTTAATTACCACATTTCTAGCAAACCCATTTTGGCTATAAAATAAGATGTGTAATAATACACTAGACGACGGGCAAAGTGTACAGTTTATACCCACTCCTCAAGTTGTATAATCCAAGAGTAATACATTATACATTTTACACTTTACAATTTACATTTCATAGGTGTTATTTATGCAAGACCATATTAATTATAATTATATTTATTATATTATATTTTATATGCATATTATATGTATACTATATACATTATATGCATATTCATTTTTAATGTATATTAAGTAGATTGTAGTATTATCTTAGTAACTCAGCAATATACATGTATTAGTTTATTATTAGTATTTATTTTTATTTTTAATTTATTTTACTTACATCTATACATTTTTTATACTGAATTTCATGTTGAATTTTTGTATATGGAACTACACGATGAATTTAGTTATGCATTTTCAATTAATGTATACAATAGAATGCATCAACTCATTTTTATGGTTCACAGTAATATACTGGAGCAGCTAGTTATTTATATATGATAGAAACAATGTATTTTATCAGTTGAACATTTTATTTTGTGTATGTCTTTTTAAAGAAAAAATGTTTGGCGCCAAGTTTTGTATTTAAGTACCAGCATTCCACTATTATTACGTTCTGATGAAGCCCAATTTTGCTTGGTGAAAGCACTTAACATTTGTATTTTTGTATGAAATAAAGTCTTCTCAGTCATCGGAGTATTATTGTCACTTACTGGTGATATCTGGGCATTTTGGTCATTTCACACAGTATTGTTCCAGTTCGTGGTTTATTCATGCATGTAAACACATTTAGCAATCCTACAAGCTGAGTAGAAGTATGCAATGGTTATTTTAATAAACAGCACCAAACTGGGTAATGCCACAGTAAAAAAGTGATGTGGAGGTACAAGTTTGAGAACATTACAGTTACATTCACCCTGATGCATGCGGGGAGAGTTTGTTTTTCCTTATATGGTATGCAACTCAGTACTGTATAATGAGCTCCCCTGTTAGGAAACACACACACGCAAAAAAAAAACATCAGTCGCCTTTACTATATCATCACTTTTTAACCTATAGCATGGGGTTATCATCATCATCATCTTTCGGCTGTTCCCATTAGGGGTCGCTACAGCGGTTCATCTGTTTCCATTTCTTCCTGTTCTCTGTATCTTGCTCTGTCACACCAACCACATACATGTCCTCTCTCACCACATCCATAAACCTTATCTTAGGCCTTCCTCTTTTCCTGTTACCTGGTAGCTTCATCCTTAGCATATTTTTCCCAATATACTCAGCATCCCTCCTCAGCACATATGCAAACCAACGTAATCTTGCCTCTCAGGCTTTGTCTCCAAACCTTCCAATCTGGGCTGACCCTCTAATATACTTATTCCTAATCCTGTCCACCCTCTTCACACCCAGTGCAAATCTTAACATCTTTAACTCTGCCACATCCAGCTCTAACTCCTGCCTTTTTGTCAATGCCACTGTCTCCAACCCATATAACATAGCTGGTCTCACTACCCCCTTGTACACCTTCCCTTTCACTCTTACTGGTACTGGTCTGTCACAAATCACTCCTGACACTCTTCCCCACCCACTCCATCCTGCCTGTACTCTCTTCTTCACCTTTCTTCCACACTCACCATTACTCTGAACTACTGATCCCAAGTATTTAAACTCATCCACCCTCACCACCTCTACTCCTTGCATCCTCACAATGCCTCTATCCTCCCTCTCATTCACACACATATATTCTGTCTTAGTCCTGCTGACCTTCATTCCTCTTCTTTCTAGAGCATATCTCCAGGGTCTCCTCCACCTGTTCCCCTACACTCACTACAGATCACAATGTCATCTGCAAACATCATAGTCCACGGGGACTCCTGTCTGAACTCGTCTGTCAACCTGTCCATCACCACTGCAAATAAGAAAGGGCTCAGAGCTGATCCTTGATGTAATCCCACCTCCACCTTAAATGCATCCATCACTCCCACCGTAGACCTCACTGCTGTCACACTACCCTCGTACATATCCTGTCTCACTCTTACATACTTCATTGGCACTCCCGGCTTCCTCATACAATACCACAACTCCTCTCTAGGCACCCTGTCATATGCTTTCTCTAAGTCTACGAAAACACAATGCAACTCCTTCTGACCTTCTCTGTACTTCTCCATCAACACTCTCAGAAGAAACATCGCATCTGTAGTGCTCTTTCCCGGCATGAAAACATACTGCTGATCACTCATCATCATGTCCTTTCTTAACCTAGCTTCCACTACTCTTTCCCATAACTTCATGTTGTGACTGATCAATTTAATCCCTCTGTAGTTACTACAGATCTGCACATCACCCTTATTCTTAAAAATTGTTACCAAAACACTCTTTCTCCATTCCTCAGGCATCCTCTCACTTTCCAAAATTTCCTTAAACAATCTGGATAAAAACTCCACTGCTATTTCACCTAAACACCTCCATTCTTCCACAGGTATGTCATCTGGACCAACAGCCTTTCCATTCTTCATCCTCTTCATCGCTATCCTTACTTCCTCCTTGCTATTCCATTGTACTTCCTGATTCACTATCCGCATATCATCCAACCTTCTCTCCCTCTCATTCTCTTCATTCATCAACCCCTCAAAGTGCTCTTTCCATCTCCTCAATACACTCTCCTCGCTTGTAAGTATGTTTCCCTCATTATCCTTTATCACCTTTACCTGCTGCACATCTTTCCTAGCTCGGTCCCTCTGTCTAGCCAATCGCTACAGGTTCTTTTCTCCCTCCTTAGTGTCCAACCTTTCATACAACTCTTCATATGCCTTATCCTTACTCTTCGCCACCTCTCTCTTTGCCATGCTCCTCATCTCGCTATACTCCTGTCTACTTTCTTCATCTCTCTGACAATCCCACTTCCTCTTTGCCAGCCTCTTTCTCTGTATACTCTCCTGTACTTCCTCATTCCACCACCATGTCTCCTTGTCGTCCTTCCTCTATCCAGATGTCATATCAAGCACCTTTCTAGCCGTCTCCTGTAGTTACCCAGCTATTTGGTAACTCTTGACTGCCACCCAGTGTCTGTCTTAACTCTTCCCTGAACTTCACCTCACAATTACCATTTTTCAATTTCCACCATTTGATACTTGGTGCTGCCCTCACACTCCTCTTCCTCTTCTTAATCAACAGCGTCATCTTACAAACCACCATCCTATGTTGCCTAATTACACTTTCCCCAGTCACCACTTTACAGTCTCCAATCTCCTTCTGTCTGTTTTGTGCACTAGTAAAGTGGATATGAAATGGAAGAAGTAGCAGTCATAGTTGTGTCCTTATTTGCTTTTTTTTTCTACACTCAATTAAAATCTATGCTAATTTCCTTCGGCAAGTTTCAGTCCCCTCTTGCCTATCTGTGATACACCTTCTTGCAGATATATCTATTGGTAAAATCTCCTTTCTCCATTCCTGCACTGGCTTAGTATACATTCTGCTACTTTATGTATAATACTCTGTATAAGTGTAATTTTTCTTCAGGATTTGCATCCAAAATCATAGACACTCTATCTGTTGAACTTCACACTCCACCTCCTATTTTGTCGTTATCACCCATGTCCTTTCCTAATTTTATGCTCGAGTTTTGTTTATGAACCTTGCATAGCTCTAATATGGTATTTTAAATCAAGTAACCCTTAGCCTCCTTATTCCATGGAGACAATCCACATACCCCATTTATCACTTGCCCTCTTCCCCTCTCAAATATACTACTTCATCTCTTTATTAATTATCATCCACGACTTCTCTTCTGGTTGATAAAAATATGCCTGACCTGTATGCATAAGACTAAGAGGACTAAAAATATTTCACTACTTGTATTTCACTATCCATAACCATAATCAGAAACTTCTAGGTTCTCAATTTTGTTTCACAATTTTTGTATTATCTTTTTTTGTTTCTTACCACATATCTTTACTTGTCATGATGGAATCCATTTTAGTCCATAAGCACAACATAAATATGGTCACTAAAACTAGTCCATACCTATACAATAAGGCCTATTGTAACATCAGTAATTAGAAATGAAATATTACTGTAACAAAATGGTCATTTCTCTCTAATGTCATCATCCCACTGGTGGAGAAGGTCTAATAGTTAATGTGCTGGCATTGCTGATAGCAGCAGAATGTACAAGGGACCCTCATAGCTGTCCACTGTCATCTGCCTGTTAGCAGAAGTATAGCTGGCTCAATCAGCATGTAGACAAAAAAAAAAAGAGGACTTCCCTATAATAATCTGACCACTACTACAATGTAGCTATTGGGTTATTACAGTTACATCTACTCCCCCAGCCAGTACTTCCATTGAAGAGCATGAAAAAAAATTTCACTTTAATAACCTGATCACTACATTGTAGTGATAAAATTATTAAACTTGCATCTAAAAAAGTAATGTCTTTTGGCTTTTCCCGGTTAGGGGTCGCCACAGCGGAACTCCAGTCCGCTAATGATTGGCAGTGGATTTTTTATGGTGCCGAGTTGCCAGCCTGACACCCAATCTTTGTAGAAGGCACACCGATTCACACACGAACCTACCTGCATGTCTTTAATGTCACTTGACCGTGGGGAGGACATGTAGACTCCACACAGAAGGCAAATGAAAAAAAAAATAGTTCATAGTAATAACCTGATGACAACAATGTAGCCATCAGGATATTACAGTTACAATCACACACACACACACACACACACACACACACACACACACACACACACACAGAAAAAAACAGGATGATGGATGGTTGATTGCTCCTTCTCAACACTTTGCACTCAGGGCAATTGACAACCCCCCCCCCCAGCTCGGCTATGCTTCTACTGTTAGCACAGACCATTAAGGATATAAATGATTAATTAGCTAATTCCTGTAGTACAGGGTTTGTTTCCATCTGTCATCATTTGCTACAATCACAAAAGATCATTAGAATTTCAACTATGAACACCTGCAGCACAGGTGACAACTGCCAATATGTTGGAGTGAATGCAATAAATGATTTATTTGAAATGTCATTGCATGCCAGCACAGACAAAGCCCATGGTAAAGTGTACTCAGACACATCATTCTACATTTCTGACATCAGGTTAGGAGTAGTTGTCTGCATCAAACAGTATGTGTGTGGTTATTATCTATGTCTATTCCTGGCATGCATCTCTCTGATGCATAATGATGAAAGATCAGATCAGGAGCTGCCTGGTCAGCCTCATTAAGAAGCTGAGACCCCTTATAAGATCCCCCAAAGCTAGCTACGAAAACAAAATCACCACTGATTTTAAGGGCAACCATAAAGCATTCTATAGCTATGTCGAGAATCTCAATGGCAACACTCAGATCTGCTCTGAGTTACGGCACAAAAATTACAGAACCAACTGATATTGCCAACATCCTGGCAGATAGGTTCAGTGCTAACTTTACCCCCCTCTCACCCCCTAATGGGCCCATATCTATACAGGAAAAATGCAGAGTCCCTGTAATCACATCTATGCAGGTAAAAGCTACACCTCTAAAACCAAAAACACAGCATCCATGGGACCGGACAACATCCCAGGCTACGTTTTACATGAACTTCAGAATGAAGTGGCTCCCCACCTAAGCAGCATGTTCAATCATAGTCTCACATCAGGCTTTGTGACCACTGAATGGCGCACAGCAACAGTTATCCCACTCCACAAAGGGGGAGCCACCACTGATCCTGGGAACTATCACCTTATTAGCCTGATGAGCCTGGTCTGCAAGGCTATGAAATGTATCATCATGGAACCCATAAACAAAGACATTGGTAACCTCCAAACTCTGGACCCCACGCAGTTCTGGTTTGTGAAAGGCAGATCATGCCTTCTGAACCTGATAGACTTCTTTGAGGCAGTCACCAAAGCCATAGACGAGGGTAAGGTGGTTCACACAGGCTATTTGACATCGCCAAGGCTTTTGATACCATCCCCCATTCTGGAATTATAGCTAAACTCACTAAACTAGGTATAAATCCCTACGTTACAAGATGGGTTGCCAACTGCCTCACTGACAGAACCCACTCTGTAAAAGTTGCAGACTCCAAATCTGACTTCAAACCAGTGACAAGTGGAGTACCACAGGGTTCAGTCCTGGGACCTCTCCTGTTTGGTATCTACTTCTCTGAGGCACAGGCTAACACAGAAGCCCTCTGGCTAGCAAAGTTCACAGATGACTGCAGACTCGGAGCCATAGTCAATTCCCCAAATGATGTGGACATCCTACAGAAGGGCCTCACTGAGACAAATGCCTGGTGTCAGAGGCATGGCCTCAAGCTCAATGCCAAAAAGTGCATTGTCATCTCCTTTGGTAAAAACTCTGTATCCATGAACTACCACATAAACGGCAGTCTACTTAATGCCGAATGTGTGATAAGAGATGTTGGGACCCAAGTGGACTGTAGTCTCTCCTTTGATAATCACATCGCCACAGTAGTCAGGAAATCCTTCTATGTGGCACACCTCATCACAAAAGGGTTCTCATCCAGGAAAAAATAGGTCATTGTTCCCCTCTACTCAGCACTCATTAGACCCATTATAGAGTACAATGCCCCTTTTGGAATGTACCTCACAAGACATCTGCAGCAGGTAGAAAGGCCACTGAAGTACCTCACAAAGAGAATTACTGGCCTCAAACAGATGCCCTACGGTAACTGTCTCAAAAAACTCCAGCTTTACTCTGTAGCATGTCACCTACTCCAAGGAGATCTCTGCCTAACATATAAAGCTATGTTAAACCCAGAGGTGTTGGACATGCTACACCTTAAGAAATCCCAATCCCTCCGAGCTACTCACTCTAGGGACCTAAAACTTGTCACCACAATAAACAGGACATGCTGGAGGGATAGATTCCTGTCCAAGAGACTTCCTATACTCTGGAACAAGCTACCCATCTACGTCAAGCAAAGTCCCTCATTAGCACTCTTCAAGAAAAATCTTGATGAGTGGATGGGAAATAGGAAATACACCCCGGGGATCACTTCTGTGGCTCTGCTTGACAGGGGCACAGGAAATTAACTTTCATGGGTGGTGTAAGCCAGGGAACCTTGTTGGCTAGGCTTACTTAGGCCTTTGGGCCAATAGCCTAGTACCTACCTATGAACATGTGCTAGATTATAAATAGTTATATTATCTGAATGCTTTCACAGGTTCCACTGGGAAAGGATCCATAAGTACTGGTTCTGCACATCTCTGAGATCAGCCCATCTGTCGAACCTGGTAATGATGGTATTCTGTACATGGCATGAACAGAGAACTCATGGGCACTACCAGTGGAAGAAGGAGCATTCTCCTTCCACATAGCTGTGGGGATGTCAGAGGCCCAGAGTGCCTCACTTCCATCATTTGTATCTAGTAAAGGATGTGCTGTTCATGTCCATTCCACACATGGTACACATAGTACACATGGAACAGAAACATTGTGGACCTCCAGGGGATGCACACTCTTCAATGTGCATACACATGGCATTGTTGAGTGCCAAATTGGTGGCCATTACTGACCTGAAGCATGGGTATTACATGACACTGATGTTGCCTAAGCATCAGCTAGCAAATGTGCAGGGCTATGATCTGGGGACAGATAAATGCAACTCATACCATGTGTGAGGTGCTTGGTTTGCTGCAAAGCTTTTGTGAAGTTATGCAGCAAACAAGGTGTTCAGCAAACAACATAGATTATATAAACATGTCCATTGCCTCTGTAAATACATCCCAACATTAAAAGGAATGACACCTCACTTAATGGGTCCCTATGGCTGTCTACATTTTTCTTCCACCCCTATCACTCATGTGGACATGGATGACACTTGTGCTTCCTACCATGGCTCTGGTAAGTTATGTGGGTGTGAATGACATTCTTTTATCTCTACTGTTACCTACATTCATGATACATGGCCATAAAAGGTCCCATGAATAAACACACTGTTCTTCACCTCCATCGTGGGCTCACTACTAACATCACTTTCAGGGTTCGAGAGTTTCAAAGAGATCCAATCCTCATGAGACATAACCCAGGCAAAATAGGACATGCTGGCAGCCAGCAAAATGTCATGGTTGCATGGCAGGGGATACATGCGCAATCCTGCTATAGAGCCCAGACTATACAGGGCGATATTCTACATCTGCCCATTATTCTTCCCTTGGAATCTCCACACCATCACATGAGTAACAGATCTTTGTCATCACGTAACATACTGGCTATGAGTAGGCTAACTACGGGCATCACCCATCAACCCTTCACCTATGTTGACATTGTTGTATCATGCTATTCTGCCACCCTGCCTGTGAAAATGATAACAACTGTAGCCTGCCCACCCCTGGTTCACCTAGGTAACCTGCCCACCCTTGGCTCATCTAGATTATGTAATGTCTTATGCACAGTGTGATCAGTCCATGCACTGTACTGGATGCCTGAGTATGTAACTGTTTGCATCACATTTAATCTGTATTTGTCTTGTCATGATCCACAGTTGTGAACCAGTTGCTGACACTTTACCTGTTCCATGATATGCTCTCCTACCTCTGTGTTCTTGAGGCATGCCTTAGCCACATTTTCCTATGTCTCCTAACCCAACTCCTCTTATGCTGCTGGCAGACCAGTTATCTACCTGTTTTGTAACTGTTTACCTAACACCATGGTATGCAGCATTACACTCTTCACAAATAACTTATCGCACATCTTAGGATCCAACTGCAGTGTTCTGCTAGATGTGTCCAGGCATCAAACATGAGATTTTAGCAATGTGAGCACACTTTTAATAATGTTTGATGACTCTGCCAGTGCAGTGTTCTATGTCCAATCTTGCTCTGTATTGGGGCTGCAAATGGGGGTCATCAGCCAAGGTTCCAAGGTGTATATGACATCTCCTGTGACACACAACAGCAGCAAACTTCATTGTGAGCAGTCTACTGCCAATATTCTTGTCATTGGGATATTAAAGGATCCATGGTTTGCAGTATGTATACATACTAAATAGATGACTGTGGAATTTCACTCTGCATAAAACACTGATTTGGCTCACACATGTCACTTTGTGACACACAGGATTGAACACCATTATGAGCAGTCTGCTATTTATTTTCATGTCACTGAATCATCATTGTCTCAAGGATTGTCAATGTGTGTAACTAGATGATTATATGAAATGTCACTCTGCATGAAACACTGATATAGCTCACACATGTCAGGTGTGAAAATCAATGGAATTGTTTGAAGGATTCACATTACCTGGCATTGGAAGGAGTGGAAACCATTCCAGTTTATATATTGGATGCCAAGTGAACCAGGTGGTCAATACCGATGCAGCCAATTCCATCTAAGATCTCATCAAAATGAGCTAAGTCATACAATGCTTACATGGTGGTTGCTGTCTCCTCTTTTTCAGACTGTGTAATCAACATTTGCTCATACACATAAATCAGCATCACATCTAGAAACCAGTGAAAGTTTCATGAGCCCAAGGGCTGCAGAACTACTAGCATGATGTCCTAAAGTAGATGCTGAAAGTTCCTTGTAGCAAAAGTGGTTAATGCAACACAAATCTTCATGTCTACTGGGATAGGCATTTCATGCATTCCTTCAATCACAGGAAATGGTAATAACAGTTTTAGGAATTTGGGGACATGTTCACTGGGAAACCAGGAAACACCCACCTGGTACAGCACCATATGGATACAGGACCCAAAAGGCCTATTAGACAAGGCCCTTATAGGTTTCCTGAAAGAGTCTAACAGACTCTGAGGGAGGAGATACAGGAAATGTTGGAACTACAAATAATTCAAGAGTCCAGCAGTCCCTGGGCCTCCCCAGTGGTTTTGGTATCAAAGAAGGATGGCAGCACCAAGTTCTATGTGGACTACAGGAAATTAAATAGTCACACAGAGTCAGATGCTTACCCCACGCCTAGGTCAGATGAAGCCCTAGAGCAGCTGGATGGGGCTAAGTATCTTACCATCATTGATCTTACCAAGGGTTACTGGCAGGTGCCCTTGACTCCCAGTGCTAGAGAGAGGTCAGCCTTTGTGACTCCTTTTGGCTTGTATGAGTTCACAAACATGCCCTTTGAGATGAAAAATGCCCCAGCAACTTTCCAGAGGCTGGCAGATCTTATCCTAGCAGGAGAAAGAGATTTTTCCCTTGCTTACCTAGTTGATATTACCATCTACAGCCATTCCTAGCAAGAGCACCTTCAGCATGTCAGGGAGGTGCTAGGCAGATGACAGAGGGCAGGGTTGACCATTAAGCCCAACAAATGTCAGGTGGGTATGGCAGAGTTCTCCTACTTAGGACATATAGTGGGGAGTGGTAAAATTGGGCCAGAACCTGCCAAAGTGGAAGCCATTCAGGCATGGTCTGTGCCTGTTATCAAAAAGCAGGTGAGGGCATTTTTAGGGACAGCAGGGTACTGCAGAATGTTCATCCCCAGTTATAGTACCATAGCTGCTCCCCTCACAGACCTGACAAGGAAAAAAGGCCAGATAAGGTAGTGTGGACCCCAGCATGTGAGCAGGCATTCCAGAAGCTTAAATGAGCTTTGGGAGGACCCCGTGTTAACCAGTTCAGATTGCAGCAAATAATTTGTTGTGGAGGTGGATGCTTCAAACCATGGGGTGGGGGCTGTACCTAGCCAGATTTCTTCAGAGGGAGAAGAGTACCCAGTGGTTTATCTTAGTCATAGGCTCCAACCCAGTTGGGGAATGCTATGCAGCTGTGGAAAAGGAATGTCTAGCCACAGTGTGAGCATTGCAGAAACTTCAGCCTTATCTGTATGAAAGGAAATTTACTGTAGTTACAGACCACAATCCCTTAGCATGGCTACATTGAGCCAGCCAGAAAATTGCCAAGTTACTAAATTGGAGTCTAGAGTTGCAAGTATATGATATGACAGTGCAGCACCACAGTGGGGTTAGCAATGTCAATGCAGATGGACTCTCAAGACAGGGAATGGGGTAAGCTATTCCAGATAGACTAAACTCTTTCAAACAATATTTCTCAGGGGTTACTTAAAAAACTAGCTTGAGTTATCATGGTGGGGGGGGGGGGGACTGTGAAGGCTGCCAGCCCAGCTAGCTGGAATTTTGTAAATAATTCTCTTTTATTGGTGAATAGTAATATGGTTTGTAGGATTGGCTTACAAATGTAAGACAACTGTATGTTATGTACTGAGCTTCAAGAATGTAACCACAGTGTCCCTACTGGAAAAGAGCAGAAATGTATACAAACTATATGCCAATGCAAATGTATGTTTTGATAGCAAGAAGCTGGAACATACAAAGTTAACTTTCAAAACTCTAAGAAAATAAGTTGACATTTTTTATGACTCTGGTATCTCTCAGTTTCAGTTAGGAGAGAGGATCTCTACTGCTACAGGATTCTTTTTGTTGTCTAGAAACAGAAATAATTGCAGGTTTCAAAGGTAAAAGTATTTAACTGTTTTACGACTTCCAGTTCCAGGCAAAATTTCTAAGAGATAAGTATTTTTGACACAGAGGTGTCAAATAGTGATGTCATCCAGCTATCCCAGCAGTAATGTGTATTATTAATTTAAGAAATATCTCTTAGAGGAAGGTTGTGCATTTTGTATCTTGTCTTTGGACCTGTAAACATCCATTCAGCACTTGCAGTTGCCTGGCTCTGTAAGTAAGATTTAGGTATAGTGTTTCTCTTAGAGAGATACAAATATAGTAAGATTAGTTTAGATGTTTTCTGTATTTATTTGAGACTGTCTTTCAATGTTGTTTTAAAATATTTCCTGTGATTCTGAACTCTGTTGTCATTGTGTTGAGTTATTGCATTTTGTATTGTGCTTTTATTATTTATTATTAAATATATTAAAATATTTTAATTGTGGCTGGTTTGTTTTGAGATGTTTAAGCTCTTATAGTACTTGCATATATATTTGGTGACACTGTACAGGCCACTCTTAAATAGCCCTAGTCTTGGACACACTTACCATTTGGATAATAGTAACATTACACAGTAGAATTGGTCACCCTTTGAGAAGGACCTTATAGTAGCTGATAAATAAGGGTGGTTGGTGGCAGTGATTTCTACCTTATAGTCTGGGCAGAAGGGGACATATCTAGTGAACCTGTGCCAGCCTTCCCTAGGAGTGCATGTGTATTTGTATATAAATCAAATCTCAAAGTGTGCATGTGTCAGCTACTTGGGCAGGGACACAAAGCACTGGTCGGACAGAGAGGTTGCTGGAGGTTTTGGCTCAGCCATTCGGCTGAGATTTTAACCCTTTAGCTGTACAAGTGGGGAGTCTTATTGGGGATGTGGGAGAGAGGGAGAAACCAGATCCAGACTGACTGTGATCTCTGTGTGCTCTTAAAGGAATGTGTACTTTACTGTGTACCTCCCAATGTGCACGTCCCTCACTGGTATTAGTGATGAGGATCGAGGCTCCTTGATTACTAGGCCAGTGCAGGGTTATCACAAGAGGTTTGTGCTGGTAGGAGGTAGATCTTGAGCAGCTCTTTTGTAAAGATCATTCTGGAAGAGAAATGAGAGGTGGAAAGAAGAGAGGGCTGTGATATTTTTAACATGATAATTACTGGCACTAAAGCATATGTTCAGATTGTTGCAGCTGCTTAGCTCTTTAAACTTTTAATCATTTTTCCCATAGTTTGAAATTATCTGAATTTCAAATACATAATGCAACAAGTAAAGCGTCTGAAACATATATGCCGGCTTTGAACATGTTGCAAAACTACATCAATGGAGGAAGTGGATAGAATACAGTTCACAGTGTGGCAGATAAGCTGAAATCAAAAATCTGGATTTCACTGTCTTCAGAACAAGAAAAAGCAGAAACTATTACTAAATTTAACTACAACAATGATATAAGGAAAGAATAGAAAATAGCATTAAACATGAAGAAGAATGAGACAGGACAGCAAGTTCTGTACCCTATCTTTCTGAAACATGAAACGGTTCTGAGAAGGCTAAGTGGGACTTAAGAATAAGAGAAGCAAATAGGAGGAAGAAAGATTTGTGCCTGACACAGCACACTAAACTTAGGGTGGATGCAAATACAAAAACAAGTCAGGCATATACTCTGATGGTATAGTACTATTGTAGACTCTGGAAAATTGAGCCTAATACCAAAGTGCAATGTTTGTACTCTATGGCAATAAAAAAGTGACAAACCTGTATTGGTGTAGAATGACATTAAAGTTTGGCAAACACTCAGCATAACTGAAAATTATGAATATTGCAGTGAATGCCCTACAGCAAGCTGGGGTTCAGGTGATGCTGGAAGAGGAACTGTAAATGTATTGTAACATCTGCAGACATCCAGCATGGCAGAGAGGCTGGCTGCAGGTAGGCTATGTCTTAGATCAAGTTATAATAGCTAGATAAAAAAGGTAGTGCAGGCTCCCTGTGGGATGTGTGCACCCCATATGTCCTCATATAGCTTTAGGGATAACTGTGTCCCAGCAGAAACAAACGTGTATCTGAGTTTTGGCATACTGGTCTTTGGGACATTCCAGCAGTACATACCTGATTCCAAAGGATTATCCAAGACATATGTTATTCATATAGTAGTACAGATACTGGTAGTCATGTAAAATAAGAGGATAACTTCATATGCTTCCCAAGTACACCACAGGACTTCTAGTCTGCCATGGAGTTATTCTATGCTGTATCCAGTTGTGCTAAGTGCAATTGACTATACCCATGCTCCAATCAAAACCTCACTCTGGAGAGGGTACAGAAATGTACTTTAACTGAAGGGGTTGGCCATTGCTCAGTAGTCAGACAGTGTGCTTGGCAGATAGCCTTATCATTAACCTGATGGCAACATATCCTGGTAGTGTGCATGATACTGCTATCTGGAGACAAATTGCCCTAAGGGCAATATTTCAAGATGGTAAAATCCCTGAAGGGCTGTTACTTAGTAAGATACCTGCACATGAAAAATTTGTTATACTATATGCGTACAGCTATACAAATGTTCTGTCCGTGTCTACCAACAGGTGACTGCCAGGTTGACAGATGAAATCAGACAGGAGTCCCCGTGAACTATATTGTTTGCAGATGACATTGTAATATGTAGTGAGAGTAGGGAACAAGTTGAGGAGACCCTGGAGAGGTGGAGATATGCTCTAGAGAGGAGAGGAATGAAGGTCATCAGGACTAAGACAGAATATATGTGTGTGAATGAGAGGGAGGATAGAAGAATGGTGAGGATGCAGAGAGTAGAGTTGGCAAAGGTGGATGAGTTTAAATACTTGGGATCAACAGTTCAGAGTAATGGTGAGTGTGGAAGAGAGTGCAGGCAGGGTGGAGAAGAGTGTCAGGAGTGATTTGTGACAGACGAGTACCAGTAAGAGTGAAAGAGAAGGTCTACAAGAGGGTAGTGAGACCATCTATGTTATATGGGTTGGAGACAGTGGCACTGACAAAAAGGCAGGAGTCAGAGCTGAATCTGGCAGAGGTAAAGATGTTAAGATTTGCACTGGGTGTGACAAGGGTAGACAGGATTAGTAATAAGTATATTAGAGGGTCAACCCAGGTTGGATGGTTTGGAGACAAAGCCAGAGAGGCGAGATTGCATTGGTTTGGACATGTGCTGAGGAGGGATGCTAGGTATATTGGGAAAAGGATGCTAAGGATGAAGCTGCCAGGTAAGAGGAAAAGAGGAAGGCCCAAGATAAGGTTTATGGATGTGGTGAGAGAGGACATCAGGTGGTTGGTGTGACAGAGCAAGATGCAGAGGACAGGAAGAAATGGAAATAGATATCCACTGTGGTGACCCCTAATGGGAACAGCTCAAAGAAAAAGAAGAAGATTGAAGTAATCCTGTCCACTCAGAGACACATATACATTATAAGAAGGAAATGTTGACAAAAGGACGGGGAATGACACAGTTGCCATAATACAAAGGGAGTAGATGTGATACATGTAAAATGATGTTAAAGTGGAGAGGTGGGATAACAGTTGGCTACTAAAGCAGATTCATTAAGAGATATCGTGTATACTACAAGTAGTACACATCAGGTGTGTATCCAGAAATTCATCCTTTATACCAAACTTTATACTATTGCCCCACCATCAACCTATCATTTAAAACATGTACTCTACTCTGAAACTGCTGCCATATGCACTTCAGAAAAGAACTTTTATTTTCAGTTCATCTCATGTGTAACCATAAGAAGGCTATTTTTTATCTAAATGTGTGTCAGGAAAACATTTTTTTTACATTATATGATAGTTCAGATAGTTATAAAAATATGTAAGATTGCCACTATAAATTTTCTGAGACATGTTCAGAAAAAATGTACTCACTGGAGCACATTGAGTAGATGTATGGAACTGTACTGCCATTGTCATGTATGCTGTGAAAGTAGTCAAGGGAAATAATTTGTGTACATATGATTGTTAGAACATGCATGCTGTTTAAAGAGTTGTAACTCCTTCATTGCCTTATATGTATGTCGTTAATAATAATGAAGTTGTAATGGCAATGTACACACGTAAAATGGGGACATACTGTGAAGAATCATTCACACCTGTGAAATCAGTCCAATAATAATATTAATTTAGGAAACAAGCATTTGTAGTGGCAACCAGCCTGTTGTGAGTGGTAGAAAGAGTGACTGAGAAACAGTGTGCCTTTATGTTCTGCAATTGAGATGGAACTGACACATACAGAGCTATCACTTTGACTAGCATATCAACAGAATTGTGTGCTGCTACCCATACTTATTGTTGTCTAACTATAACAGCTTTGTGATATACTTACTTGCAAAATGAAGGCCATAAACTGTGCCATATAATAACATGCACATAAATCAAGGCAAAACTTATGTGTAGTCACTCCAGTGACAACTATGACCACTGGATTGCGTATGTAGGAATGTCGGTATATCACTATGCAAATGATGTTTGTATGTGTTATATAAAGTCCATAAATGGATAGGAAGCCATAACAGTCTTAGCCCCAAAACAGCTTAAAACTATTAGCATTATACAATGACAACAGCTACGAGGGAAATGTGTCACCTGTCATTTTAAAAATATAATGCCCGCAGAAATGTACAATGGCATCAGCTACAGGGGGAATGTATCCTCTTTCAGTTCAAAAACTATTTGAACATGATGCTTTTGTGTGAGTGAATCAATCATATTGTGTTTCTTTCCTGCTGTAGCTACAAATTGAAATACAACAGTCTATCAAACTACACATGTGAATCCAGTTTAGCATCATGTTGTCCATCACATTTTGCTCTAAAGTGAGCCTTGTTAAACATATTAATAACACCTGCATGACAGGGCACTAACACATATCACAATCAGGTGAAACATTAAGGTGTATTATTATGTGAAGTGATGAAAATTTTCAGTTCACATATACCAATTGCACACTGGTCTGTAACAAATGTTGTTAGTCTCTGCATATATGTCAATAACTCCATTGCATGGATGTTGCCAAGGTGAACATTCCAGAGGCTAATTCTGTTAAGCTTTTACAAAGAAGAAAAAATGAGAACTATCTCATAAGCTTGATTATTTAATGGTCTTTTTGCTAAAGAGCAAGCAACTCATACATCATTACACTGGGCATGCTTATAAGTAAGTACAACAATGAATGCAATAACATCAACTACCTACCAGAAAGACACAAGAATGTATCATACCACAGGTCCACTCATACTTTGTGACAAATTTGCAGGATGGCACACATCAAGAAATGATAAATAAGCCATGGTTGCCTTTAAATTATAATATCATAAACAAAATAATAAAAAGTATACATAAATGTTTTCACTAAGTCATGGAATACAGATCAATATTTTGTTGGGACCAAATAAAGCCTGAAAGCATTGTCTGAAATACTTAGCAATTACATTTTGCCAGTCTTGAAATCATGTTTAGGTCACACCTCAGAAAGCTGTCTATCAACAACTGACACCACAGAAAGAAGCATATATGAACAACAGATTTGAATGGATAACATTAGTATTGTTTTGGAATAGTTATGACCCCTAAAATGGAGTCTGAGCCCTCAGAAAATGGGTTATGCCACTCCTGTTTATCACAATTGTTTCACAGATATACATTCAAAGATTCAACTCCCTATCTATCATGCTCCACACTTTACAGAGAGGAAATTATAACATACAGACATCCGAAATTATACCCTGCAGGTTGTGAACTAAAAAAAGTTTTTTTGATGGTCATCTAACCACTAAAACTTCCTCTGAGGGATTAAATGGATTTAGCTACGTTACTGCTCCAATAAGCATGATTTTGCCATGCCCCTGTTGCTTGGGTAAGCCACTGTTGTCCATCAATAATGGTTTGCACATAGATATTACTAGATTTGAACGAATGCCTATCTAAATACACATGTTATAGAAGTTAGCATTAACTGCATGGTCACTGGAGATATCACATCACAACGGTCACAGAACACCTATTTGAATGGCATGAAATCATCAATGTGTTGAAAAGCCTAATTCAGGCCTGAAAGGGATACAAGGGTTTTTTTATAATGTTGGACATGGCATGGTTTCTTGTCAGTACACTCATATTATGATGTCCCTTGTGACATTTGAATAATTGCCTATGTATGCCCACAATCTAGAGGACTGTTTATTAACCAAATGCACCACAAGTAAAGTCCTACCACAAAGTTGAGACATACATATTTGAATGCCTGACATCATCACTGATGCAAAGGAGTTGTTTAGGCTTAGGCACACTATTGATGCATTTTAACACAAGCAAACCTCACAGATACATTTTCAGAACAAGCATCTGTAGAAATCAGTTTGATATACAAATGACATATAATTATTTACAAACTTTCAGCTAGTTTTACTGGCACATGTCACACATTTACTGCCCTACTTCTCCTGGCATGGCTGGCAATGCCCCCTATCATCATATATATACAGGGAATGTATGTGAGACAACCAACAGTACTGCTGTGCTCTCCACTTCATCATATAGAAACAAGAAGAAATGAGCCCTACATCTGTTGTGTCATCCACATCAAAAAGGGATACATTTTTGCCATTTGTTGTGATTTGCAACCATAACAAAGGGGGTATATTACCTTTAAAATGTATTAGACAATCATGTGTTGTACATTCATGTAAATCCTAAACAGAAATTTAATAACACTGAAAATACAAAAGTGACAAATGAAAACACAGATCTGTTGACATTTCATTAATTCATTATCTCTATCTATAAATGCAGCATATCTACCTCATGATTATACTGGGCATGCTCACAACTAATTACAGTGGACATTGTCATAATAGCATATAAATAACACAGACACACAAGAAAGTCTCCTAACATAGGCCCAATCACACTTTATGATGATCTTGCATTGTGGAATACAGTGCAAAATATTATGTAAGCCCCCATGTCCTATAAAACTCTACAGTGTGAATAAATAAATGTTTGGATGAACTCATGCAATACAGAGCATTATTATTTGGAAATTAAGTGATGCCTGGAAACATCAATGGCATACTCAACATCTGCATCATACCAGACTCAAATACATGCTAGGACAGCTATCAGAAAGATGGATATCACCTACTGACCCCACAGAAATAGGTATGCTGTCCACACCATGATGTGTCATGAAGAGTACCCTTAAAGTGCTTACAGCACTTTCCTATCACAATGGATATGGATCCCCTACCTTGGAGTATGAGGCCTTAAAAATGTGGTTCTCTGAGTGTGCCATAAGTACATTTGCCTAAGCCACTCCTGACTTGACACAGTTACCTGACAGACAGATGTTACCAGAATCAATCCCATGAAAATCATATCACACGCACTACAGAGCTATGTATTGCCTGTGTCAGCCACAGGAAATAGCAATGGAGCTCATCACACATAACTGAAAGGAAAGTAATACACAAAGTAAGAAAGGACTTCTGATGACAATTTGTACAATATTACTGTATCAGAAACTGGTACCAATGTTAATGTTCACACAACTGTGAACAGTCCAATATAAATGTTTCTTGGCCAAGGAAGCTTTTAACATTGCATTGTACACACTGTCCCAGTACACAAAGTGTAAGCATGCTATACAAGTCAGTACACAACGTATGTGCCACAAAAACACTCACATCATGGCATTTGCAGAACAACTGTTTAGCTGCCATGACATTACAAAATGTGTTTATATCTGTTTGTCCAATATAAACATTGATAGTAATAACTTGATGCACTTTTGTTGGTATATTGTCAGTACATTCACAATGTGGCCCTTTGCTGGTACCAATAGCAAGCTATGTAAGTTCTCTGACAAACAGCATGTGCATGAATCACATGCACAACAGTGGAAGTCTTAACACAACTCTTAGATTCCATCAGTATGAAGTCATTACAACATATGATTGTAATGCAAACAATTTTTAAGAAAATAAAAGGGGTGGGTAGACCTGTCCCACTGAAACTGTACACATTACAACTGTGGAGGATGTCATGCATGCATAACAATATAAGGATGCACAATGTTTACAGTCAATTTGGGGTTTGAACACCTGACTCTGGGATGAAAGAAGCTACATGATATGATGAAGAACGAACATGCCACAATACAATTGTTGTTACACTTGTGAGATTTTTGGAAATTTGAAAGCATGACACCAAGTTATTACTACAAGGGATATGTGTACCTGTAATTTCTTTAAAAGACTGAGGTTCATAAGTTTGTAGGTGCTTACTAGGCTAACAACCACAAGGTCCCTTTTAAGCCTAAATCTTTGACAAGTTCTGATACCCTTGATAAGTGTAACCATGGGCCTGGGAGATTAACCAGTTACCTGTGTCCATTAGAGAAATAGGTGCCAAACCAGGGATGAATTTCTGCTTTCCCATCCAATTGTCCAAGTTTCACTTGAATTGGGTTAGGGAGGAACTCTGCTTCACATGGATGGGGAGGCTGTTCCATAGACGGGGTAGTCTCTGGGATACATACCTATCTCTCCGGCAGATCCTATCTATATCACAAGCAAGAAGTCTACTTGTCAAACAACATTACCTGATGCTAGGTATACCCAAACACATGTGAATGCACAATACAGTTGTCATTGTGATGGTAGAATGGCACTGAGGCACAATGTCTAGGTAATCAAGAATTCAAACACATGCCTTATTAAACCAGCAACATGCAGATCATCACCTCATTTCCTCACAAAGGAGAATCCTTGGTAAGTCTCTTCGAAAAAACAAATTTCAACAAATTGCATCATCAAGCATTTCTCTGTGAAAAATGAGCAGAAATTCTTCTACAAATCTCCAGCTATACATGTACACAGATGATAGCTGGTTGACAACATTGTTACCTAGATGGATATTCACAATCAGACTGACAGAAAGGAGTCTAAACAGTAGTAGCTGGATTTGAACTGACCAGCTAAGATTATAAGGTACAGAACACTGTCTGAATCACACACTCCACACTAGATGTTGTTTGGCAGTTCTGATGGTGCACATTTGAATGGACAATATCATCATTGTTTAATATGGTAATGTTTCTGCTTAGAATTAAATAAATTGTTGAAGAGCAGAATAATGCTACACTGTAACACATCATATATGCATTAGAAGCCTTACCTACACAGTATAACAGAAAAAACATAGTAGTCAATCATTGCTGGATTTACACTACTTGCCTATTTAGGTATACAGTCTAGAAAGCACAGTATTAACAGTCAGCACCACTAGCTAAATCATACTACCAGTTTGAGGTAGTTCATTATTGAAATCATGATGTAATCACTGTGTTTCCAAAATCGGGTTTTTACTGGAAATACTACAGATGTATATGGTAGCCCTTGGCCAGTGAAAATATCTCTTAAGTATTTGTTTACATAAGGAGTGTTGTCATGGAGACAATTGTACAGGACAGTGTACACAGTCACACTATTATGAAATGTTGGATTCAAGTCCCCTACTTTATAGTCATATAACCTAGACAACACAGTATTAGCTGCAAGCACCACAGCAGAAATCTGACTTTTATAGTGAGAGAGTGCACTTAGAAAAGGATGACCTAATTAGTGTTCTGCAGAGAAGATGTTTGTGGGATAAGGGAAGTCCTTTCCAGGTGTAAACATTCCTCCTGAGTTGAAGTCGATACACCACATGTGTTGATGAAGCTATATATGCTTGACTCTTGAGCGGCACAGAGATGCATGCACACACACGTAAATTCAGCGTGGTTGAAATCAAACCCTCTACTCATCTCATTAGAAAAGCTAGAAAATGCAGTATTTACTGCAAGTGTCACAAGAGATGTCTGACTTTTATATTGACAGAGTGCACTTATGAAATGCTGACCTCATCAGTGTGTTGCAGAGAATATATTTATGGTAAAAGTGGGATGAGGGAGCCCACTCCCAGTTTACATGCTTCTTCAGAGTGGAAGTAGGTGCAGCAGATCTGTTAAGGAAGCTATATGTACCTAACATTTAAGGCACCCACACGTTTATCACTGTGAGATTTGAACCTCCCACCTATCAACCTACACAATCTAGAGTACACAGTATGAATCGCAAATGTTACAGAAAAAGTCCAGCTCTTAAGCTGAGAGAGTGCATCTTCAATAGGATGACGTCATCAGAGTGCTGCAGAGATGCTTGTGTCAAAAGTGGGATAAAGTACTGAGGGAGCTCTGTCCAAAGTTAAAGTTTTCTCCTGAGTGGAAGTGGACACAACACATCTGTGGTTGAAATTTTACTTATCGAACAGTATAACCACACCCACACACATGCTGACAACCGTCTGTCTGTACAGTATGAATCTCAAGCATCACAATAAAAGCCTGATTCTTAAGGGGAGAGATTGCACTTTTGATAGGATGATCTCATCAGTGTGTTGCAGAGAAAATGTTTGTGTTAAACATGGGATAAAGAGGGATGTGTTCCCAAAGTTAAAGTTTTCTCCTAAGTCGAAGGGGGAATAGCACATCTGTTGTTGATACTTTATTTACCTGAAACTAGAACTATAAAAGAGCACACATAAGTTTGCCATTGCCTGATTTGTCTGGGATATGCAAATTACCTCAATTGCAGGTGAAAGCCATGCAAGTGAGGTAAATTTGCGATCCAGGAAACCCGAACCTGTCCGAGTAGGAGTAGTGTTATCTGCAGAAATGTACTCAGTTGATAACTGTGTACGGTTCTGCAAATAGCAAAACGGAGCCGTGTCAGCAGTAAAAAAAGCATGCATTCACAGTAGGAAGCATGCCAATGGCAAAAAAAACAGCCATTGCCAATGGGAAGTGATGCAAAATAAAAATAAAAAAATATATTTTTTTTAATCCCGATGTCCGGGGTTTAACCGTAGCGCAGCACCGCGCAAACGCGCTGCACCCTAAATAGCAGAAAATTAATAATTAAGATCCACAAATGTGGATTTCATAGCGAAAATGAATTTACAATGCAAGGGAATGGCAGGCTGAAGACAACATGGCCACCGAGTAGAGGTTGCTAATGGGGGAAGCTCAGTCTAAGAGCTGTAACTAAGCATTAGTAGGCAATCCTATGCAAATGAGAGTTATGATAGTGAATTGCAAGTTCACATAGCAAATTAGCACAGTCAGTGGAGAGTAGGATAAGGTGAGTAACAGAGTAGAAGATAGGTGACATCATGAGGGGGGGTATGTATGAAAGGAGTGCAGCTTATTGGAGCAGAGCGACATGTGTCAGCTTACATTTACATAATAGTGAAAGAGGTGTGTCAACAGGTAGGCCAGGTAAAGTCAAGAAATCGAAGGTGTATGCTGCAGATAACACCAAAGTTTCTTGCTGAGCGTGCATGTGCGCGTGTGCATGTCAGTAACCCCGAGTAAGACAGTGTGTGCGCGTGTAAGCCTGTGTGCATGTGTGTAGGCTTGAGTAAGCATATGTAAGGCTGTGTAAACAATTGTAAGAGCGTTTGCACTGGTGTGCGTGCATTTTAACAAGAATAAGCAAGATTTAGTACGTGTAAGCATGTGTGCATGCGTGTGAGCTGGTGTGTGCATGTTTGCGCGGCGCTGCCCCCTGAGGAAACAGAAAGGGAAAAGGAAGCACAACAAATAGTAGGAAGTTAACCAGGGAGTACTAGTAGAGCTAGCAGGTGAAAACAATCAGAATCAACCAATTGCACAGGCATTACACTAGCCCAGCCCAGCCCAGCACTTAAAATTCAGCAAAAATCATTCCAGTATGTTTTCTCAGACACAATGCAACACTGCAGTA
Source organism: Protopterus annectens (assembly GCF_019279795.1). Lineage (NCBI taxonomy): Eukaryota > Metazoa > Chordata > Ceratodontiformes > Protopteridae > Protopterus > Protopterus annectens. Next base: position 792,772,785 of record NC_056745.1, read on the forward strand.
AGCTAATAGAAGTGAAAACTGAAAAAGCTTTACTGAGACAAAGAAATGTTAGGGGCTGCCATTGCTGTCATAAGGCGACATATGCAACATGCTGAGGGTGGTGACAATGCAAATGCTGCTGAGCAACCCACAGTGAGGAGACGGAGAAGAGTGTACAGACCCAGGGTAACCTACCGGGGGCTACATGAGCTGGAGATAGTGGAGTGCTATAGAGTGGACAGAGACCTTATGCAGCAAATTGTTGAGCTGTGCAGGCCATGCCTCACACACAGAACCAACAGAGGGGAACCCATCCCAGTGGAAACCAAGGTATGTGTTGGCCTAAGAATATTAGCAACAGGTACCTTTCAGAGACCAACTGGCGATATGATGGGGATTTCACAGGCATCAGCATCCAGAGTACCGCACCAGTTCCTGAATGCCATGGCAGCACATGTCAGTGATCATGTATATTTCCCCAATTCCCGTGAGGTATTGGCCAGCAATATGCGTCTCTTCCAGCAAATAGCGGAATACCCTGAGGTAGTGGGTGCAATAGACTGCACACACATTCGCATCAAAGCACATAATGAATGTGTGTGCTGGCTGCCTTGGAAGCTACCATGACTCCCATATCTGGCATCTGACACAGCTGTACCAGACATTTGCCAATGGGGACATCCCTCATGGTCACCTAGTGGGGGATGTTGTTTATGCACTTGAGCCGTGGCTGACGACACCCATCAGAAATGCACACACACCTTAACAGTAACGCCATAATGAGGCACACGTACAAACACAAAATGTAATCGAGCGTGTGTTTGGGCTGCTCAAGTCACGGTTCCGGTGTGTGGATACATCTGGTGGAGCCTTGCAGTACTCACCAACTACATGTACCCAAATAGTCATGGTATGTGCTATGCTACACAATATGATCCTGTGAAAAGAGCTGCAGCAGGAGCAGTATAGGGCGGGCACAACAGCCCCCCACCATTGCCAAGGCCATCACAGGCAGAGCGTGACTCGGAGGAGGAACAACCTGAGCCTTTCCCAGTAGGCAGAAGGAGGCATGCCCAATATGCTTTGGCCTTGGCAAAGAGGCAATGCATAGCATATACACTGGCTCAGTAGGAACCCTGGAAATTATACCTCTCTCCGACTCGCACATATAGTAAAAGCGATGTCTAACTTGACACTACCTGTTAACAAACATGCATAGGGAGTGTAAAATGAGCATCCGACATAGGCATCCCTGCAGCACCACCTGAGGCATGATTGCTATGTGTTAAGCAATATAAAGCACTGCTAAACAGCTCTCACCACTATTTAGTATATGTGAACAAAATTGCACACACTAAGTAGCACAACTACAGGCAATGTTCAGCAATATTGTGCACTGTCCAGCAATGTTGGGCAACATTGAGCAATGTTGTGCAAGTCTGCTCAAATGTGGGTATAGTTCATCAAAAGCAGGTTAACAAGTTCATATTTGCTTCACTATTCTTGAAGCAGTCTGTTCTGCCATGAATGAAAATATGAAGCAGTGACAGCCCTCGAAGCCAGGATAAAGTGCACTATAGTCAGAGAACAGAACCACTAAACCATGACAGTATGTCAATGGTCAGCTTGCATGCAAAAATGTTGATAAGTCAATGCTAAGTATCTAATGGAAACCTTGCATGCATAGCATAATCCCTGTTGAGTCAAGACACAAAGGTAAGGCCTGCAGTAATAATAGAACCGGATATTCAACACACATATAGTATAAATGTTAATATTGGTAATGTTCACACATATCAACAAATGTAGTGGACCTCAGACAGCAACATACTGCAAGGTCACACTGGGCATGCTCACACACTTGAAACTATGAGACAAATGTCAGGCAACAAAACACTGAAAGTCTGAACTGGGCATGCTCACACACTTAGGTAAAGTTTGAGTACAGCAGTGGACCACACATATACCATGTTGCAAGTGCAACCCAGGAACCTCGCACTATTCACCAATCCACCATGTGCACACAGTGATATGACAACAGACACAATAAAAAAATGTGAAATACTGTCACAATCAAATATGTAATGCAGAAACCTAGGCTGTTCATAGGAAGTGGTAAAGCAAAGAAGAAACAAAACCTGCAATCAGTACCATCACTGAACAATGTGCATCCTGAACGTTAGCATAGGTTCAGTGGTTGACACTAGGCTATCTGCCCTAGGGTATGTAGAAGCCTAGCCACAGTGCATTTGTAGTCTGCAATCACGCTAGATCAGTAGACTGTGCCTGTCAATAGTAAGTCACACAATATATCTCACATATGTTCATGTCATTCTGCCTCTGTCTAGCAAGGACCCATAACATATCCCAGGGCTAAACATACGATCACCCGTCCACCTGTGAAGATGTCACCTTAGGTGTTCAGCATGGGTTTGTGCATATGTGGTACTGTGATCACATTCCCGAGTGAATGGAGCCTCTGTGATGGTAATATGCCCCTCCAGCATGTCCTATTAACATCATTGCTCATGTACCTGTCCCTGGAGCATGTAGCTGTAAGGGACTTTGATACTCTCACGTGGAGCCTGTCCATCAATGCTGTGATGGACATGGCATCAAAGAAAAGGCACAGACTGCATCCAAGTAGGCAGTAAGCAACTGAGGGGAGCTGGGGTCACCAAAGCCAAACTGTGCATACCATCTGTGTGAGTCCCCAGATCCACTTGATATGTAAATCAGTGTACATTCCAGTTGCTGCAGGTGTTGGGTAAGGTTCATCCGAAATGGGCCATTGTATCCAAGCATCCAAGCATGTGCCAGATACCTACAGGGTCACAATGACCCCACCTGATCTGGATGTAAAACTGTATGGGATAAGGTTGCCTAAATAGAAGGTGTGTCCAACAACATTGACAACGTGAATGTCAAAGTCAAGAGTACTACGTATTCATGTCCACAAATCACAAACCACACACACTGTATGTGATGTATCATCACCTATGTGGTAATGTGTGTGCACAATGTTACTACCAAAGGTGATGACTATGCATCTAAAGTAAGGTAGCTGTAGGCCATGGCTCTGGCACCAGTCAGCCATCTCTGTGAGACCCTTTCTGAGGAAGCCTGTGCCAGCTGTGGAGTTGAATATGGCACACAGTTTGCAGCCATCTGCAAACATGGTCATCCATATTCCCCCAGTGTGTTAGCCAGTATGTATCAGAAATATATACAGAACAAGAGAGATCCCAGGACTGAGCCCTGCGGGATGCCACATGTAACTGGTGTATAGTCAGACATGGTACCTGCAATACTGACCATGTGTGTGCTATCCATGATCCAGTTAGCAATCCAGATTGTGACATATGTGTAGATATTGAATCTGGTGAGCTAATGTGTAAAGGCCAAGTGGAGTATTGTGTAGAAGTGGTGTGCGAGCTCCAGGTAGGCTGTGTGGACAACCCTGTGTACACCTATGGACTTGTTAACTGTTTAAAGACATCAAACATCTGCAAGAGGCAAGATATGCCCACAACAACACCAAATTGTGTAGGATCCAGTGTTTGTAGGTTCACAATGTGTATGTGTATGTGTTCCATGATGATACACTCCATAGCATAGCAGACCAGGATAGTTAGGCATATATTGTGATAATGTCCAGGGTCCATTGTGGCACCAGCACTGTGTAACAGGTACACCATAGCTGTATGCCATTCCATGGGTACACATCCTGTAGTAACTGTGATATTGAACAGTGACATAATGTGAGTGTGAAGTTTGTCATGAATCTCGTGTATGCCACAGTCTGGGACACTATCTGGTCCCACTGATACTGTGTTGTCTGCTATGGAGAGGGCAGCACACACATGTTCATCTGTGATGTCAGGGAGGCTACACCCTGTTGTGATGGACATGTGCACTGCAAGGGGATGGTGGAAAACATTCCCACTGAACCTGTTGTCCAGGATGTTACAATGTCAGTGGGTTCACTGTATCATTTGTAATTATGCAGTAACTCACAGCATATCTGTGAGTTCCCACACAGGTCCCTGACATAACTAAATAAGTCCTTGTGATTGTCTACAGTGTCTGTTGCAAGTGTCTGTTAGAAGTGGGCCTTAGATGAATCAACAACTGATCGTAGCTATACCATAGTACTGATCAGAGATGCCTTCAGATTGTGATTGTGCTCCTTCTGCAGTAACCTCCTTCCAACCACATAAACCTATATGGGTATTCCCAAACTATCACCTCCCCTACCAGGACAAATAAATCCAATAAGAAATCTAGCCTTTAGACTGGATTCTTATTAACCGTCTTCCACATACTTATGAATCAGGAACTCTCCCAGATGATTTAAGTGACCACTCCCTTACCTATATAATCAGACATAAAACTAGCTGTCCCTCTCCCACATCCACAATAAGCATCAGATCCAAAAAGAACTTTAACTCTGAACTATTCCAAATGGAACTAAAAGCATGTAACTGGTCACCACTACAAACTTTATCCTTAGATGAAGCCGTTACTTACTTTAACACCAACTTCCTTACCATCCTGAACCACCATGCCCCAACCAGACAAATTAGAACAAAAACCAACCATGCACCATGGCTCTCTAAAGAAACCAAACAAAAAATCAAAGATAGAAACAAACAATGGATAATATGGAAAAAAAGTCCCATCCACCAACAAACCTTCAGACAACTAAGAAACCAAACCAAAAAAGCTGTAATATTAGATAAAAAAACTGCTACCTACTATCCCAACAACTGAATCAATCCAAACCACAAAAGTTCTGGTCCAGCATCAATCAACTACTCCACCCAGGACAATCAACCACTCTAGCCCCAAAATACTGAACACAAAACTTCAATAAATATAGCTAATGATTTTAATACATTCTTCACAAACACTATACAAACACTAGCTAGCCAGCTCTCACCTCAGAACTTCACTTTACCTACTAAAAAAACAAACTCTTCTCCCTCCTTTCAACTTCACCCCGTCCCTACATCATATGTGCTTACCCTCCTTCAGAAATTGAAACCATGCTCTCCTCAGCAGACCAACTACCTGCAGAATTTCTGCAACTAGCTGCTAAAGCCATTGCCCTCCCAATATCAATCCTGATCAACAGAACCATTACTGAAAGCTATATCCCTTATATATGGAAGATCTCCCATATTATCCCCCTCCACAAAGGTGGCCAATCTACCGAGCTTTCCAATTATCGACCTATTGCCCTCCTCTCACCTCTAGCTAAGATTATGGAAAAATGCATCCACAAACAACTGCTTCAACACCTAACACAAAATAACCTTCTAGCTAACTGTCAGCATGGCTTTAGACCTTCACATAGTACCTCCACTGCCCTTCTCTCCTTTACAGATACTATCAACAAACACCGTAGTCTAAACAAACTCTCTTCTGCCCTATTCATTGACTTATCTAAAGCTTTTGACATGGTGAACCACCAAATTCTCATTACCATAATAAAATTCCTATCACTTGATTCATCCTCCATACAGTGGTTTCAGTCCTACCTTGACAATAGACAGCAGGCAGTACTATGGCACAAGTCCCTCTCTACCCACTTACCAGTCAACCTCGGTGTCCCCAAGGATCCATCCTTGGACCTCTTCTTTTCCATTTTCATCAATGACCTCCACCTAGCCATCCCTCAAGCCTCATGTATACAATATGCAGATGATTCTACACTTATATGCTCAGCCTCATCCTCTTCAGACCTCCTATACCTTACCCAACAAGTGTTCAACACAGTAGAGAAATGGTTTACCCACAGATGCCTTCTCTTAAACCCCAAAAGACTAAACTCCTTCTATTCTCTCCACCAGCAAATTCTCCCCATTGGATTTCACAGTCACTTCTACCAACAAAACTATTATATCCCCTGAAGCTACCACTAAACTACTAGGAGTCACCATCGACAATAAACTAAACTTTGATATACATATAAACAATACTATAAAATCAGTTAATAAAAAATTGGGCTCCCTGTATCAGATTAAATCTTTTCTCCTACCCTCTGCTCGTACAATAATAGCACACACACATCTAATAGCTCCTCTTCTATATGCCTCAACCATCTTTACTAAACTATCTAAACACAACCTCAGCAAACTGGAAAGGTCCTATAATAACATCGCCAGATTTGCCACAGGAAACCCATTTCGAACCCATCATTGCCTCAATTTAAAACAGCTAGGCTGGCTTGAACTACAGAACCTAATCAAATTCCATCAACTAACTATAGCTCACAAAACCCTTTACACACCATCCAAAACACCAGCTCTATCCACACTAATCACTCCCTACAAGAACCTAGATTCCTTAGGTCTTCACATAAACTCTTAGCTAGTTCTACCAAAACAAACAACAAGGCCGGTGACTCTCTTTTTTTCTAATACAGTAGGGAAAGCCTGGAATCTTCTACCAAATGAAATTTCTACACTTCCCTCACTATCCATTTTCAAAAACAATCTGAAAGTATATCTCAAATCTCACTGGCTATGTTACTGTTCCAAACCTGACTAGCTCTATAGTCACCCTAAACTCTGATCTTCCCCTTCTTTTCCTTCAGGAAAAAAAAAAAAAATGTTTTTTGTTTTCTTAGTTCTGCCATATGAACTGCATCTACTGTTAAGATTGAATTCTATACTGACAATTTACTTTGAATTGTTAAAATTTATCCTGTAAATCAGTCTGTTTTTGCTTTTATTTTTTGTATTGATTTTGTTTATATGCTTGACTCACAGAAATTTGTTAATTTAGCTGTATTTACCTAGGAGCTTTTCTCCCCGGGCCTCTACTGAAAATGGACATGTATCCAGTTAGACTAGCCCGGTAAACAAATGTAAAATAAAATAAATAAACAATGCAACACTGCAGTAAGCTAATAGAAGTGAAAACTGAAAAAGCTTTACTGAGACAAAGAAATGTTAGGGGCTGCCATTGCTGTCATAAGGCGACATATGCAACATGCTGAGGGTAATGACAATGCAAATGCTGCTGAGCAACCCACAGTGAGGAGACAGAGAAGAGTGTACAGACCCAGGGTAACCTACCAGGGGCTACATGGGCTGGAGATAGTGGAGCGCTATAGAGTGGACAGAGACCTTATGCAGCAAATTGTTGAGCTGTGCAGGCTACGCCTCACACACAGAACCAACAGAGGGGAACCCATCCCAGTGGAAACCAAGGTATGTGTTGGCCTAAGAGTATTAGCAACAGGTACCTTTCAGAGACCAACTGGCGATATGATGGGGATTTCACAGGCATCAGCATCCAGAGTACTGCACCAGTTCCTGAATGCCATGGCAGCACATGTCAGTGATCATGTATATTTCCCCAATTCCCGTGAGGTATTGCCAGCAATATGCGTCTCTTCCAGCAAATAGCGGAATACCCTGAGGTAGTGGGTGCAATAGACTGCACACACATTCGCATCAAAGCACCAGCCTGTGAGCGGGGTAGGGTCTACTTTAACCACAAGGGTTACCCCTCCATCAACTGCCAGGTCATGTGTGATGTCCAGGGCATAATAATGAATGTGTGTGCTGGCTGCCTTGGAAGCTACCATGACTCCCATATCTGGCATCTGACACAGCTGTACCAGACATTTGCCAATGGGGACATCCCTCATGGTCACCTAGTGGGGGATGTTGTTTATGCACTTGAGCTGTGGCTGATGACACCCATCAGAAATGCACACACACCTGAACAGGAACGCCATAATGAGGCACACGTACAAACACAAAATGTAATCGAGCGTGTGTTTGGGCTGCTCAAGTCACGGTTCCGGTGCGTGGACACATCTGGTGGAGCCTTGCAGTACTCACCAACTACATGTACCCAAATAGTCATGGTATGTGCTATGCTATACAATATGATCCTGTGAAAAGAGCTGCAGCAGGAGCAGCATAGGATGGGTACAACAGCCCCCCACCATTGCCAAGGCCATCACAGGCAGAGCGTGACTCAGAGGAGGAACAACCTGAGCCTGCCCCAGTAGGCAGAAGGAGGCATGCCCAATATGCTTTGGCCTTGGCAAAGAGGCAACTCATAGCATATACACTGGCTCAGTAGGAACCCTGGAAATTATACCTCTCTCCGACTTGCACATATAGTAAAAGCGATGTCTAACTTGACACTACCTGTTAACAAACATGCATAGGGAGTGTAAAATGTGCATCCAACATAGGCAGCTCTGCAGCACCACCTGAGGCATGATTGCTATGTGTTAAGCAATATAAAGCACTGCTAAACAGCTTTCACCACTGAATGTCAAAGTCAAGAGTACTAAGTATTCATGTCCACAAATCACAAACCACACACCCTGTACGTGATGTATCATCACCTATGTGGTAATGTGTGTGCACAATGTTACTACCAAAGGTGATGACTATGCATCTAAAGTAAGGTAGCTGTAGGCCATAGCTCTGGCACCAGTCAGCCATCTCTGTGAGACCCTTTCTGAGGAAGCCTGTGCCAGTTGTGGAGTCAAATATGGCACACAGTTTGCAGCCATCTGCAAACATGGTCATCCATATTCCCCCTGTGTTAGCCAGTATGTATCAGAAATATATACAGAACAAGAGAGGTCCCAGGACTGAGCCCTGTGGGATGCCACATGCAACTGGTGTATAGTCAGACATGGTACCTGCAATACTGACCATGTGTGTGCTATCCATGATCCAGTTAGCAATCCAGATTGTGACATATGTGTAGATATTGAATCTGGTGAGCTAATGTGTAAAGACCAAGTGGGGTATTGTGTAGAAGTGGTGTGCGAGCTCCAGGTAGGCTGTGTGGACAACCCTGTGTATGTCTATGGACTTGTTAACTGTTTAAAGACATCAAACATCTGCAGGAGGCAAGATATGCCCACAACAACTCCAAATTGAGTAGGATACAGTGTCTGTAGGTTCACAGTGTGTATGTGTATGTGTTCCATGATGATACACTCCATAGCATAGCAGACCAGGATAGTTAGGCATATATTGTGATAATGTCCAGGGTCCATTGTGGCACCAGCACTGTGTAGCAGGTACACCATAGCTGTATGCCATTCCATGGGTACACACCCTGTAGTAACTGTGATATTGAACAGTGACATTATGTGAGTGTGAAGTTTGTCATGAATTTCATGTATGCCACAGTCTGGGACACTATCTGGTCCCACTGATGCTGTGTTGTCTGCTATGGAGAGGGCAGCACACACATGTTCATCTGTGATGTCAGGGAGGCTACACCCTGTTGTGATGGACATGTGCACTGCAGGGGGGATGGTGGGGAAACATTCCCACTGAACCTGTTGTAAAGGATGTTCACAATGTCAGTGGGTTCACTGTATCATTTGTAATTATGCAGTAACTCACAGCATATCTGTGAGTTCCCACACAGGTCCCTGACATAACTAAATAAGGCCTTGTGATTGTCTACAGTGTCTTTTGCAAGTGTCTGTTAGAAGTGGGCCTTAGATGAATCAACAACTGATCGTAGCTATACCATAGTACTGATCAGAGATGCCTTCCAGATTGTGATTGTGCTCCATAATGCAGTGGCCTCCTCCTGCCCATGTACAGCTCAGTAATGGCCGTGGTCCAGTAGACAGGTCCCCTGCCTTTGGAGGAGTGAGTCTTGTAGTTATCTGGGATAGCATGATCCATGAATTCCAGTAGTTTTCCATAGAATGTGCTTGTAAAGTATGTAGTTGTCTGAGCTGTAATTAACACTGTCCCAGGGTCATTGAGAGATACCACCTCAGTTTGTACAAGTGTGATGTTTGCTCATGAGAAGTATGTCACTGAGATCACATAGGATGTGTGTGTGTGTGCATGGGATATGTATGTCTAGTGAGATGAATGCATGTTCCGACCTTAACAATTACAGGTATACCTCTGTTGTGGAACATAGAGTCGCCATGTGTGTGATGATCAGGTAACACATGTATAACCCACTGTGGGTGTGGTGACCAGGTCTGCCCTAGCATTTGAGTGTAACAATCTTTGCAACTGTTGTGCGAGGGTGTCACTGCATGAGTAGTATACCCAGTCAATGTTTGTGTATTTGAAGTCACACAATATAATGGTGTTTGTTGAGACCTTCACATTCCCCAGTGTTCCCAGGAATAATGACTGTTGTGCCCATGTTTGGAAGTGTGGTCTGTAACAGTCTACAAACTGAAATGCAGTTTTGACCACTCTCAGTTGCACATGTACGTCCCCCAATGCTTTGTGTTCTGCTACCAACCTGGAGGTGTGTGTATGAATGATGTATACGGAATCCCCCCTATTGTTGTTGTCCAGACCGAGTCCTGTGTCTGAAAACCATGGTATGACGTAAAACATGTTGGTGCTGCTGTGTTTTTGTGAGCCTGAACCAGGTGTGTGTTACTGCACATATATCGACAGATGCCATGCTGATGTGAGTCTTGAATGCATGCATTCTGTGGGTTAGACATCAGTTGTTGAGCACCATCACTGTCCATTTCCTGTACCCTATAACATCAATGGCTGTGGTTATGTCATCTGACCCTCGCTTCAAACAGCCACTATGTGTGTGTCAAGAGCCTAAGGCAGTCTGTGAAAGCCTAGTGGTGACAGCTGCATGACGTCCATAGCGAATGTGCATGGCATGTTGAGCATGTAATCACAGGCTGACAGACACTGAATCCCCTGTGAATGACAACAATATGTTAGGCAACTGTTAAAACTGATCATTTCATCTGTAGACTGTGACATAGTACTTGGTGAGGTTAAGATGCTACACAAGGTCAGGGTCATACTGTCCTGGCCTACATGATCAGAGAACCCCTCTATGTCTCTTGTCATGTAGTCCAGGGAGGAACATCTGAGGGTCTACACACCGGAATGCTCAATGATGGAGCCATATTTGTACTTGCAGTGGATTGACAACAGTGTATGTGCCATGTGGCATATCCTGGCACCTGACACACAGCACAAAGTGACCTTCACCTTGTTCAGCCTGGTGAGTGGGATGTCAGTGTGACCAACAATTACACTCACCTAAAACAGTTGTATGAGGTGTGTTGTGTAGGCCTACGGGCAGTGACTGTGTGGCACAATGACTTTGTGAACTATGTGATGATATGTGTGTATGGTTGTATGTTAGCAGTCGTTTGTGCGTCTGGTTTGGATGTCTCAGCTGCTTAGGCAGAGTACAATTAGATGCTCCAAGTATGTCATTGTGTGTCAATGTATACAGTTTGCTGTTGTCATAAGTGCCTGTGTGACTGTATTTGTGATGTGTGTGGTTACCTTCACCACCCGATAGACTGTGCCAGTCATGGCTTGTGAGAGATCAGCCTCCTGTCTGTCTATACAGTTGCACCTCTCACAGATATCTGAGTTTGTTGGTAGGAGGACAGTGTTATCTGTGTACAAAAGTCAGTTGCAACAATGCGTCAGAATTCCAATATGCACCAGCTGTACTGGAGAGTATACACAAAACCGACCTTTGGACATGCCAGGATATGATGATGACATACACTGTCAACTGATCACAAAGGATCAGTAGTGTATCAAGTGTGTAAAAGAGTATAACAGGGTTTTAGTGTTCAGGTTTGTTGTTGCTGTGGAAAGATAATCTGCAAAGGAGTACAGACAAAAACATTACACCTCCTTTAGCTAGGTGAGAAATATTGATGTACAGTCATATATGTCCTAAGTCAGGGTCAACTGTACCTGACTGACAATGTCAACATCCTGTCAGACAGGCCCATACATACATACCCACCTCTCAGTGACAAAAGGCCATAAATTCATACCAGGAGACATCATATGTAGAATGTGTAAACTGGTCCCCACAATGCCAAATGAATCCCATCATGTGGATAACAATGTTTCCCCATATGTGTCATAAGTGAACGACAGGACAGTCACCACACCCGAACAGTCTGTTGAACCTCACACTCTCTACAGGATTTTACACCATTGAATTTGTTACAGCAACATGTGGCACACCCCACAAGTGTTGGTGCACAACACACCATGGGAACTATATTCCTATAAGCCTACGAAGTCCAAAATGCTAGTCCATGGAGTCCATCATGATTGCAGTCAGGAACAGAGATATTGTAAACCGACAAACACACAACCCAAACGTCTGTGGAATGTTAATGAGCACATCATGTTCCCCAAACCTGCTAGATATCTTGCAAGGCAGCCACCCAGGACAAACATCATTGACAGGAACAACACAGGTCCCACATAGACCTTGAATAGCCCTTTACAAACATCACAGAAACATGTGGTATCCACAAAACCTACAATCTGTGCATGAATATGCATTGTCATATGAAGAAATTTTAATATGTCCACAGAAAGATCACACCAGGTATGAATTGTGTATTCCTGTTTAAGATGTTCACACCTGCTGACCCACAAGGTTCATTTGTGGGATTGCATAACACTACGTGCACACACATAACCATGTCCAGTCTGATGTCAGCAACCTACAAACATAGCATGTGAATAGAGACCACACAGTAAAGCATGTAGCGCGTCGTGTTAATGCGTATCTCACTAGTATCATAACATAGTTAGGTAGGGATTTGAATCCTGCAATTGCTGAGTGTGTGTGTGTATGTGTGTGATTTCCTTTGAGAGGAGTAGCCTTTTTGGAGACTGTGGAAACACATTAGGAGTGGCGAATACCTCTTTACCAAGTGTGATGATGTCAGCATCCTACAAATAGATCTTTGGAAAAAAATGCTCTCAGTAAAGCAAATAGCGTGTCATGTTAATGTGTATCTCACTAGTGTCATAACATAGTCAGGTAGGGGCTTGAGTCCTGCAAACACCAATTGTGTGGCGGTGGGGGTGTGTGTACGTGTGTGATTTCCATTGAGAGGAGTGGCCTTTTTGGAGACTGTGGAAACACATTTTAAATGAGGCACATCCCTCTTTGGTAAGTCTGATGATGTCAGCATCCTACAAATATTCAAGGAGAACACAAAACACCCAATAATGCAAATAGTGTGCCGTGTTAATGCATATCTCTCCACTAGCATAACATAGTTAGGTAGGGGTTTGAATCCTGCAAATGCTGAGTGTGTGTGTGTGCCACAAGTGGTCAATGCAGTGTGGGTTTTGCTTTTACTATGGTATGACATATGTTTCAAACAGTATGTGCATTGCACACATTGGGTATCTGCATGTCAAATAGATTTGTGTACATGTGACCTCAATCAATACATAGGTGTGAAGCCTGCATACTACATGAATACATTTGAAACCTTCGACAGATTGTGCCGCTGCTTCTTAGATCATAGGCCACATATGTATGTCTGCGTCAAGACCGGCCAATGTAGTGACCCGTGGCCAAGGACATCCCTGCCACACACATCCATGACACTTACTGTAGAGTAGTGTGAGTGAGGGTATTTGCTGGGGTATATGTCAGACATGTTCATACATAACAACGACTGGCAATAATGGACAGTCATGATAGGTGTGCACCAGCCCTGTGGATATGCATGCAGACCCCTAATGTGTTATGTGAAACATCGAGGGATCCCACAATACCTATGGATATGTGGATACCAAGGGACAGATGACATAACACGTGTCTGTCTGTACACATTGGTACCCAACATACATGTTCAGGGCTGCCAACTATTTGGTACTGTAGGGATAGTATGTATAGTAAATGTGGATGGCCATGCCATAGATGGCGTACTGCTATACAGCATGTAGTGGACAACAGGTATCTGTCTGTATGATACCCTTGTGTAGGATATGCGTCCCATCCGGGGAATGCAGTGTAGGCCAATGCATGCATTACCAGTTGTGGATGGACATATCCCTAGTATGTTTGCATGTACCGAAGAGGGCTTTGTGCCACACAGGTGTGGTCCCAGGAACGTGCGGCGGTCAATACCACTGGCTACTGTCATAGTATAGTACTGGAATGATCTAACCGTTACTGAGTTCCCTACAACTGTGAGTCATTTATCAGGACATCATCTAATGATTGGTTATAGTCAAGCTGTTGAGGTGGTGTATACTGCCAGACTGCAGATCATTGACAGCTATAAATGGTATCACCCACAGCATAGTGCCAACCCATGTCATACACACATGTGTACCCATGTTAGTACATATCTGTAGTAGAATGCATACTGGCCATCAAAAGATACCATGAGATGTTCACAATATGTAGAACAGGGTATGTCGCACATCCCACATGTCCACTATGCACGTACATGCAGACAGTGCACACACACCATGTTCACAGATGTACACCTGCTAATTTGTAATGCACACATCACACACGTACTGTTCACTCTCTAACACATGCTGTCAACACTGTACACTTCATCCAAGTGGCACATGGGTGGACAATATATACTCAGACCTAAGACTGTTGTAAACAATGCTACAATGACTATCAGAGCTGTGATGCATAATGCCTGCTCAGATATACCTACAAGGATATCAGTACACCTTCCTCTTGGCAACTTGCTACTATTGCTACACTGCTGTTGTGTCATCCTGTGCATCAGAACCATGTTAACCTATTCCTGCATCAATGTGACAGATGACAGGAGGTTCACAGGTGTCATCATATGCACAGGGTGTGTTGTAGGTTTGCCAGAGCCCGTCATTGACCCATCCAATCGGCATGTCTGTGTGTGTGTGTGTGTGTGTCTGTGTGTGTGTGTGTGTGTGTGTGTGTGTGTGTGTGTGTGTGTGTGTGAAGGACAACAGTACTACATGGGCCAATGTTGATGTAATGTGTGCGTGTATGTGTGAGCCCTAGTTGTAAGGTAAATGTGTGTGTGTTTGCATGCACACAACTCCACCATATGGCTGCCATATACGGGCGGTTGTGGGACAGCCACAGACTCTACCTGCTAGGCTGTACAGATCACTGTCTCCGGCTACGGACACCGTACCTGTGCCTAGCAGGGGTGCTACGGGCAGTATCGGGGACCAACCCTGACTGGGTGCTATCATCAGAGGCAGAGGTATGATGACTGTACCCATGTCCCTGCTGGGACTGGCCAGCACCACATGCACGTGGTCTAGTAGGATGGACAATGGACAGGCCAGCCCCAGCATTGCTGGGGCTGGTACTGACACTATGGGAGTGGCTGTGATCTGTGGTCCATCTGCAATGAATGCCAGCTGATGCTGTTGCTGGCATGCATCCACGTTGGCCTCCCATCTTTCCCGCACGGTCCTGGATCATGGCTAACACATTGTGGAGGACATCTAATGTCTCTCTCCAATGGCTATCAATGACCTCGGTGTAATTCCGGATGGCACCAACAAGGTCACGGATGCTGTCATTGATAGCAGTGTAATGGGCCCTCTGTGCCCTCAGTCCTTCTCAGGTGTACCGTTCCATACGTTCCTGTGCCTGCATTACAGCCCGGAACATACTGGAGGTTGTAATACCTCCGGGGGCATGTCTGCCAGGGGCAGTATGACCAGTGGTGCTCCCCCAAGAACCCCTGGACATCCGCCTATGTGGTACCGTTCCGGTAATCTGGCTATGGCTGCTGTGAGGGGATGCACGTGCCATAGGTACCTCACACTCCTGTTCAATGCCAACTGTATACTGTCCCTCAGCTACGGCCATTGGTGATGAGGGAAGTATTGGCAGTATGAGTGTGCACATAGATGTGATTGACCGCTCTGTACTGTCGATTGGTGGACCAATGACAGACTCTGTGAGACCTTCCTGTGCCACATTACATGTCTCATCATCTCCACTATTAGTGGCGGTGACATCAGGTTCCCTGCTACACTCAGCCATGCCTAACACAGCACCTGTGGAAGGAAGACAGGAAACACACTTTACAATATGTGCATGATGTTAGCACACATGCACACATGAACACATGCACACATGAACATATGAACACGTGCACACATGAACACATGAACATATGCAAACATGAACACATGCACACATGCACACATGAACACATGCACACATGCACAGAAATACACTGCTCACCACAGCACATACACACACACACACACACACACACACACACACACACACACACACACACACACACACACACCAGCAATCCAACACATACACAATAGTGGGTGATGATCGGTGACAGTATCTCAAGGCAAACAGTCACCACACACGTGTCAGCAGGCAGACCATGTGTTGCTCAACACCATACAGTGCAAGTGTAGACAGCCCTTTCTAATGACATTATACATGGCTTTGATGCATGTGTGTAGTTATGTGGTGATTGGTTACACCCTGAAACACAATGTGTACATGGACACTACATTGCTCTGCAAGTATTATCTGCTCTGCAATGTCATGTGCACCATCACTCAATGGTATACATACCATGGCTGCATGTGTCATCTGTGTGACACATAGATTGATATGTGTGATGACAGTGTCTGTGTCCATATCACATAATAGTGGGCACAGGTGTAGCAAATGCATGCAATATACAGACATGGGATGAGTGGTGCATGTCAACATGAAAGAATCCCAATGCATGACATGGACATTGCACAGTGGTTATGGTGCGTGTGGGACATATTGCAGATATGTTGTTGCCAGCCATGACATGGCATGCTACACAACTGCAACATTAAACACCACACATAACAAATGTGTGTCATGTGACCTATACACCCAATAGCATTCCATGACATATATGTGACAATCTGTACAGATGGCGGCTGTTGTGCAAAATGTGTATACTAGCATATGTAAGCACACACACAACATGCTATGCATGGTGTGTATAGGTGCATATGTTTGCACACACAGAACAATGAAATGCACAGCAAAGACTGCTATGTGCAGTACTATGGTCACTGTAACTGGATGGGGTGTAGTATCATGTGCCATCATCATCATCATCATCATGCATCTTGTGGTCACTCACGGCTACTACTGTGTGACAGACCACTGCCTAGCATGCTGTACCTGAACTGCAGTGCCATTTATACGTTCACTATTACACAGTCACTTTGTACATGGGTGTATGAGGTGCCCAGTAGGGAGCATTGCCTAACATGACTGTGTTATGTGTTGAAGACTGTTGCACAGCCCCATGATAGGCCTCTCCACCTGAGGTACGTCATGTGTGTGTGGATAACATGTGGGATACTGATGTGTGACCTTAGAACGGGTGTGTGGTTATGCCATATGTAGCATGACTGTGTGTACTGCATGTGATAAATGTCTTATGTTGTGTACAGGTGTTGCAACTATGCCTATCCAATATGCAGTACAGGGTTGCCACAAATGTGTGTCATGCTCTGTGTATTGCATGTCATTGAGAGAGCTACTGACATTACTGAGCTGTGCAACGTCTCACAGCAAACATTCACAGCATGCATTATGCGTAGGTGTGTTACGTGTACATGGCCTACACCTCAGCTATGACATGCATATTTCATTGCCAACACTGCAGGTATAACACTCACCAGCATGGATCGGATGCCCTGCCATCACACCAGAGGGACCAATGATAACATGATAGGGTTCATCAGTGGCCACAACTTTGGCATTGCTACAGTGGATATGCTAAACTACAGTACAACAACAGTCAACAGTCACAGGTGTAGGGATATTATACAAACTATCCGTATTGCACAACAGTAGGCAGCGGAACTGCTAAACACACAGTACACATGTCACGTACACATAATCTAACAATAAAGTTAACTGTAGTCTACAGATAGGGCGTATTACCTGCTTGCTCCAGATGGATGTGCTGGGTGGCTCCGGCCTCCATTACAACACATGTCATAGTTTGCCATTGCTGTTATCCAGGAGCCACCATGCTTAGGAGCAGCTCCTCTGCTCTGGTGAGAGGGGATGTATGGCCACCCCACCACCTGTGGCAAGCTGCTGTCTTTGGATATCAGACGCACACAGCCGGACTTGTCTAATCAAATCACTGTGGTGATGGCGTACCTGCTCATATGTCCGGTTATGCATGCCTATGTCATTTATCTGACTAACAAGCTCCTGCCACAGTGCAGTCCGCTTCTGCTGGTGCTGGCTGGTTCTGGAGAACAGCATGGTGTACTGCTGCAAAAGGCTGTTGACTATCACCTCTTCCTCTTGTGCAGTGTAAGCCGGATTACGTTGATGGGCCATCTGGCTGAAAAAGATATGAACAATTTGTGTGAGAGTGTCCTGTGGCACACTTTACACCTTTACCCACAGATATCACTTTACTGACATATATACCATCCTATTGTCTGTCAGTGGTTACACACGTTCACTAACACTTGTTGGTTCTCAGGCCACAACTAACACTGCCTGACAGACTCTATTTATCACACCACAATACAACAGTACCCAGCACACTGTTTGTGACACATTGCACTACCTCAAGACAGGGGTGTATATCACACCAATGCACAAACAGAGATGTCATCCATTGCAATGGATGTAAAGTATAGGTACAGTGGTACCAATCAAACACCCAAGTCATTGATGCCATAGCCCTGCCTAACAGATGTGTCCAGTTGTTACTATAGGTGGCATACTGCTGTAACAGACTATAGATGTTGCTGGATACACACGTCAACCCTGTAACACACATACATTTGCAGCCATTGTACAGGCATAATCACACACACATCAGGCAAAAATACAATGCTCCACTGTATGCCAACACAGATGAGCATAACCTGTGTACCATACAGTGCTGTGTACCACTACTTACACACCCTTATGCCTGCAGTCTGTCCTCTGTGCAGACTACAGGAAACACACATGGCAGTGTTTCCAAGCAATGTGAACGCATACCATACTGTGCTGTTTAGCCCTATAGCTTCAGGTAGTACTACAGTTCATATTGGTGATGGATTCACCTGCAGTACCACTCACTAAGCATATATGTATTGCTTTAGCCTACAATGAGACACCACATTCATCAACGGAGAACTACGTCACATCATATACCATGCTACTATGTCTAACTAACAGTACAGTACACATCAGTTGCTGTCCTCACAGCTAGGTTAGGCACTACCATGTCAGATACAATATCACACTAAGCTATCACACATTTACACACCTTGCAGACATTCAGCATTACACTCATTCAACCTCACATAGCAGCTATTGCATTAAGTACATGTGTGAGTGCATAGTGTCATAGGTAGGTGATATACTATTGGCCCTAGGGTCTACGACAGCCTAGACATATGCTACCATGGCCTTTGACACACATGTACATTGATTTCACTTGCCCCTGCCAACCTGAACCACAGAGGTGTTTCCTGGGGTGTATTAACAATCTCCCACACAATCATCAGGGATATTAATAACAACTGCTAAGGAGGAGCCTTGTTTGCTATTGCTATGTGGTATTTTCCAGTGTGTGGTATATGTCTGAGATGGGACCCTATCCCTCCAGTATGTGCTGTTTAGTGAGCTGACAAGGTTTAGGGCCCTAGAGCGTGTAACCCCGAGGGGTTGTGATATGTTGCCATGGTGGTTGTCACCCAGCTATGGGTATGACATACCTCTGTATGTCCGGCAGAGGTCACCTCTGTGTGGCCAGTATGCAATACAGTGTATTTGTGGTTTTGTGAGTCGATCTGCATAGGGAATCTGTTTGAGGACAGTATTACCTTTTGGGAGGTCTGTCTGTGGCCTGTTCACCTGGTGTATTTGTCATGTAAAGTACATACCACACAGGGCATTGTGATGAGTAGAGGGGATCCCTACCCTATACTTCCATAGATGACACACCTGTTGTCATGACACATACCACACAGACAGATTACAGGTGTAGTGTGGCACTGTCTTCATCACAGTGGAGGCTACTGTCCACCTGTGTCCCATGTTCCTGTATCACATCTTCACTGTTAGGTAGATCTCTGTCTATGTGTTAGTTAATGGGTACACTGTTTTATGAAGATGGAATGGCACTGCAGTATCAACACTTGTCTACAGTCGATGCCTTGTTCACCAAACACCTGTTGCGGTACATATGAACCCATGTCTCTGTGTGTGTCTCTCTCACTCTAGATGTATATATATATATATATATATATATATATATATATATATATATATATATATATATATATATATATATATATATTATGTATGTGCCTATCTATACACATACATGTACAAATCCATTGCTGTACACATGGATGTACATGTAGGCACATGTACAGTCCACCTTTCATGGTGGGGATATCACTTATGCGACAGTTGTGGGATGTACAGGTATGTGATTACATTGCACAGTGTTGTGCAGAATCCATGTGGGTGTCCTCAGACCTTGTAGCTTTAGCAGGCCTCACTGTCTGTAACACATCAGATCTGACATATCTGTCCCACAGCATTTAACCACCACATGACATATATCAGCACTGCCATAGCTGGCCTTAGGCATAGGTCTACTGGGCGGCCACCTAGGGCGCTGCTCTAGCAGGGGTGATTTTCCGCTATTTATGTGGACACAAGGATGGGAGCCCCAGGAAGTGTGGGGGCACCATGGGGCCCCTTTGCCTAGGGCACCAGTTGACCTAAGGCCACTCCACCACACTGCATGCTGTCTTCTAGGCCACACACTACAACCTACATGGATATATGCACATATCAACATTCACTGACAGATAGCTGTCCACCTTTCACTAACAGTTGCAGTATGTCCCTTGCCCTATGCACATGTGCAGATACAGATGGATACATACTGCAGCCACACATGGATGATTTGCAGTGTGTGGAGTACTCTTTGGGAACATCTACAACATGCCAACACATACATTTGGGTTACATACCTTACCTTTGTATTTATCTGCTCCGTGTGATACGGGTTTGTATCTTTTTTTATTTTTTTGGCTGGTTTGATGTGGGTATTTGCCCTCTATTTCACCTCAGTTTCTTTATTTTTGACTGGTTTGCTTTGGGTTTTTGCCCTCTATTTCAGCTTCAGTCTCTGTTTCTGTCTCTCTCTCTCTCTCTCACTCTCTGTCTCACAACACCTGCAATGATATAATTGCATGTGTGGACTGCAGGTACAGTCTGCTTTTCTAGGTATCTGCACTTGTGCATGTGTCAGCCTCTGCACCAATTGCTGCCCACCATTCAGTAATTGCATGCAGCCTGCTGTTTGGTGATTGCATTACTCACTGTGATTGCAGCCCACTGCTATAAAATGCTAGGTTAGGTAGGCGTAGCCCTTTCAGATTTCAGAGGTGGGGCCCATTCTTGTTTGCTCTGGATACCGTTGTGTCAGTCTGAACGTTGGTATTTGTCTCTTATCTGATGCTAGGGTTGTAGCCAGTTATGTGCATGTTGTACTCATACATGGAAGTATGTACATTTTTCACACTTACACAATTAACTGCCATAGAAATGTGGTTATTGCACTGTATTCCTGTGGCCAGTGTTTATCCTGGGTCTGATACTGTGTGGTGTTTGTAAGGTGCTACTGTAACATTATTCCCTGCTAGGATGGCTGGTTCCCCTTTCACAGTCATGCCATGCAATTCCACAACCACTGCTGGTAAAGACCCACAGCAAATGGTTTGTGTTATACCATTCCTAATTTCCATTTACATTCCCTCATTGTAATGCATGATATATTTATTTCAGAACAAAGTTATTTGTATATCTGCTGTGGCTTAGTGGTAATTCATGCAGTCTATTGTGTCAACGGTCTGGGGTTCGAGACTGGCAGAGATTTTTTATTTGGCTGCTGGGCAGAACAAGGGCCCTGCCATAGAGTGAGTAAGGCACTTTTAAGCAGTAGTAAGTGGGTTTGCGCAGGTTTGCGCGATGCTTAGCTAAGCGCACACATGCGCACACTCGCTTAATCCCACTTACTACTGCTTAAAAGTGCTTACTCCCACTAACCCCCGCGCTAATTTCTTTTAAAGAAAAGAAAATGGGGAGATAGGAAAGTGGTGAAAAAGGGGGCACAGAGAGGGAAAGACAGTAGGAAAACAAGCTCAGGATGTGCAGGAAGGGTGTAGGGAGGGCCCATAGCTGCCCATTTCTTTAACAGCAACAGCTGTGCATATGTTGAAAATTTGGAGTGAGATTTGAAACCTTCCACCCCTGAGAGAAGGGTGAGGACAACATAGTTTGTTGCACTGCCAATTAGAATTGTTGGTGTGCATGTCCAATGGACATGTGTGCGAAATGGGAAGCTATGTATGGGTCGTAATTTATTTTGGGTAAAGATTGCCTTTTTTTTTTCTTCAGGGGAGAGTGGTAAGTGAGGTAGAGGAAGTAGGTATATTTGGGGAGGTAGGTTGTGTAGGTAAACAGACAAGACAAACAAGACGCATACAGGGGTGGAGTATGACACATGGGGTGGGTAAACACAATTGACGGGGACGGATGTTTGGAAATCACAAGCCCATGAGCCCACATATGGTAACAGTGGGACTGATATCCCCACCCATGGGCAGTCACTACTGGACCTTCACAGACCCAAAGGTCACTGTGCTGTGGGGCTGTGTAGGTAGGGCAGGCTCACCCGTGAGTCGCGCCACTCTCGCCTTGAGCTGGCATAGGGGATCAGCGACTAAATGCTGGATCTCCCTACGCACCACAAGCCGGACCCTTCGGAGGGTGACAGGAGGCCCTTCTCTGCCCGCGCTTGCAGGAGGGGGGTGAGCCCCATCCCCTGCAGCGCTTCCACCCAAAGGTGGCACAGGACCTATTGAGGAGGGTGGCCCGGGCTGGGCACCAGACCTGCTGGTGCCAGGTGCAACTGCCAGCTGAGGTGGGACAGGTGGGTCCGCTGGGACCGGCCTTCCCATATGTTCTGTGATTAGGTGTTTTTAATTACAACATAGACAACAGCATTCCAAGTTAGTTGTAACAGCATGCAGTAATATTCCCATTAACCCAACACACCAGGGTTACAACAGCTGAACAGCAAGCATAACACATGCATGTATTAAACGACAGTGGACATTCCAACAGCATGCAGGGATGATTGGTGGCAACAGGCCGCCAAGAGTGTGGTGTTTTAACAGGGGGCATGCATCAAAATAGGTGCAGATTTAAATAACAATAGGACATATGTCCCAACGAATGTTATGAGATTACACATACCCATTAAGGTGTGGAATTGCATTGTTTATGCACATGGAGTAGGGTGTAAAAAGAAACCTCCATTAACATCTTATTAGTACTTAAACTGTACACTACATTCCTATTGACTGCAGGTGTATATCCCTTACATGTATTCTTACACTGAGCAACATGCATTTGATTGCGTTATGGGTTTTGCTACTTCATGAGATACCTGGCCTATTATCTGACATGGTAACTGTCCAGGATGCAGATGTTACTGCTACATACTTGCATTAAATTGACTTGTTTATGTATGTGCACATCTGGATGTGTTCACATGGCATTTTCACTTGTTTTCTACACAAACCTACTTTTCAGGTAACACACTTAAGTTTCTGGGGAACACCTTGACAGGCAACTTGTGTGCCAGATTTACCTATGCATGTCAGCCATTTCACAACTGTTTAGGACTGTTGCATATTTCACAGCTACTGGCGCTTCCTTCATCCACTTTATATGGGACTGCACTACTGGGGGTTGTCAGCACTTAGTACAACAGAGTAACATTTCTTCACTGTAAGGGTTCTACAACATTTCTGAGTAACTGGCACATACACACTGCAAGTATTATACCTTTCTTATTTACATTAAAACTCTTTTCTACAGGCTCTCTCCTGTATTTGACATTACACTGCATACAGTAGACCTATTCAGGACATGTTATACCTTTATTGATAGGTTACAAGACTGTTTTACAGGCTCACTCACTTTTTATCTATGACAGTGCATGCAGAGATAGTATTCCAGACATGTTTTTGCTTTATTCATGGGTTACTGCACTCTATTCCTGCCTATCTGACTTATGATATGTAACAGTACATGCAGATGATTTATTCAGGGAATGAATGTTTTATACTTCACAGCTACTGCCACTTCCTTCATCCACTTCCTATGGGACTGCACAACTGTGGGTTGACAGCACCTAATACAACAGTACTATTTATTATTGCAAGGGTACAACAACATTTCCAAGTAAATGACACAGACACACTCCAAATTTTATACCTTTATTAATTACATTGAACACTATTTTCTACAGGCTCTCTCCTTTACTTGTTATTACAGTGCATACGGAAGACATATTCAGGACATATTATACCTTTCTTGATGGGTTACAACACTCTTTTTCAGGCCTGCTCACTTATATGTTATGTCAATACATGCAGGATAGTATTCCAGAATTATTTTAGCTTGATTGGTGGGTTAGTACACTCAATTTCTGGCTCACTGACATTTGTTATATAACAGTACATGCAGAGGATTTAATCAGGACATTTTATTGCTGTATTATTGGGCTTTAATACTTTTCTCATGCTCACTCACATATATCATGTAACAATACATGCAGAATATTTACTAACCTGCCTGGTGGCGCAGCCTTAGCAGTCTATCTGCATAGGCTTGCTGGTTCATAACGCGTGCACCTGCAGCTGTGGAGTAAATAAAGGGATATTGAGACATACCTATCCATTATTTAGACTATCTTAGCTTATCTTACATACTGCATTCCATTGGCTACATACTTAGTAGTGGGGCATCCCACATTTGATGGGCCTCCTGGATCCACTGGTTCAGAAGGTCCTGCTTCCACCTCTTCACATCTGAATGGTAGTGACGGACCTGCTCAACAGTCCGAGGGATGCCTGTGGCACTGGTGAGCTCATGAGCCAACCGGTTCCAAGCCTCCGCCTTATACTCTGTTCCTTGGAACTGGCCCTGCAGAAGTCGAGGCTCATGCTGATGGACTAGGAGCCAAACCATATATCTTGACTCCTCGATGCCCCAGTGTTGCGCTGGAAAGCGTGTACCCTCTCCAACACCAGACATTTCTAACTGCAGATGGGAGATACAATCAATTATGGCGAGTATTCCCGCCTATGCGGCTTAAATATGCCGCATTTCCCGCACTTTTCTGTGATTGGCCATTTCTGAATATTCTCAGCTGACTGGAGACATGCTTAGCAATGGTTAAGCAAACATTTATTACTATATATAAGTTAACAGTGGATGTTTTTCCTAAGCTGTCGTGTCTTAGTGGTTCAGTACTTTGATTATGGTGCACAGTGTCCTGGGTTCAAACCTTATTTATTTTACTGCTGTCCAGACAAGTTAGGGGGCATGGCTGTGTGTAAGCAACTTTGCTCTATGTTGCTCCACATTGCCCAACGGGGTGCTGGTTGGCACAATGTGCACCTCCGCGCAAAACGTTTGTGCTGGGTAAAGTGCTATTTAGCTTTGGGCAACTACATTGTGCTGGGTAAAGCGTGAGTTAGCTAGGGGCAACTACATTGCGTTGGGTGAAGCGCGAGTTAGCTAGGGACAACTACATTGCACTGGGTGAAGCGCTGCTTAACTGCGGGCAATTTTATATTGGGATCCTTTAAAATATTTATTTTGTTCTCTGATACATTGGCCATTTCACTGCTTTTTAGTTATGTTTAAACATATATATGTTGGGTATTATTCCATATACTGATTTAAAAAATAAATACAAAACGGACTGCTGGGACTTGAACCGTGAATGCCTCTTCTTTGTGCAAATGCTCTACCATTATGCTATTGCTATTTGGTGTGATTTGCATAAACATTCTGTCTTATGCTCTTCCATGTGAGAATTGCTGAATGTAGCTAAGCATTGGGCACACAGGCACACACACGCACAAATACGGGCAGGTATTTTGGGTATTTAAAAAAAATTTAACCTACTCACAATTAAGCTGATGTACTCATTGCCTAAATGCAATTATCAAGAGCTATTGGAGCAGGCATGTATGCTTGATATAAAAGTTAAGATATGCCTACTCAAAATGATATACTGTTATGGACTGAAAATACTTCTCTGACTTGCACTCAGACATGACGCCTACTTAACACATGCCTCTCTGATGTAAAGTGCCTCATTGTTTTCTGCTATCTCTTCTGCAGCTGTATATTAGAAAAAACATGAAAGCATAATGTCAAACCATCTTGGCTGGGTAATCAATGCTATATCACAGACTGTTTATGGGTCATTACACACATAACTGAGGAGTGTTTGCAGGTTTAAATTTATTCTCCGATTTGATCAGGCAGGCCTTCTTGCTGCTCTCCATGGCATTGCTCCCTAGTGTATGGAATGTCATTTGCACTGAAGACAGCCTTGGTCAAGCTGTTCTGAGCCTCAGCCTTAAACTGAGACCCAGTGTAATCCCCCAGCAGTAGCCTTCTGCAGAACCACTTGAAGAGGAGTCATAAGCATCCTGGACTACTCAACACACCACCTTTGTGATCTAAATGGAACACCATCCTTACCTTTGCCAGTTATATCTGCAGACTTCAAGCTAGAAATATTTGTCTGAATTGGTGCCCAATTCAGATTTCATGTGTAACAGCTTGCGCACAAAAACATACAGCATTGCCAAGTGCATTTGTACAACTGAAAGTACAGCAATGCCTTGTCAGACACATTGGCACTGATGATATCAAAAACATTGATAGTATGAAATATGGCAGTGAGATTTCTCCATGTGTAATGCTCAACCTATTGATGCATGTTTCATTCTTATATACTGCCATGTTTTATGGTGTTTATTATAATCCTTGTTGGCTGGATAATGAATGGTATGACTAGTGGCATATTGGAATGCTGGCACTTAACTAGTAAGATTAAGTAGTACTATCTGGAAATTGATCCCATGGGAAAAAGAAAGGTAAAATGTTAAACATTACTTATTAACTGTCAGTGCCACAGGAGAACATACTTTATAACATGTTAATTACAGATATACAAATTTAAAAATGAATGAAGAAATACTTAAGAGATATATAGCTGTATATGCGTGACTTTAAGTAGTCACAGGGCTGTATTTCTATGTAAACATCAGTACTGTAGTTGTAAATACATCTCAGATGCATAGAGTTGCATGATTTTAGTAATTCATTCTTGGGAATGCTATACATACTTCACAAGACATACTGCCCTAAACATACTTATGATATGTGATGAGTCATAATAATTATAAAAAATATTCTGCACTTCATACCTATGCAAGTGAATTTTAAATAAAAGATCATCCTTGTCATGATTGTCATACTGTACGTACATTACATGGGGCTTATTAAGCATAATAGACTTGTTGCAATAAACATTGGTATGATACTCATTTCCATTTAGTGTTACATTCCTAATCAAAATGTGACAAATGGCATTTTGATCCCCCTGTAAAGGTATCTATGAAATGGATGTGAACCCTGTATCAGGTTCTCATTCTCTAATCTCTCTATACTTACACCTTGTGCTACAGAGAAAGGTAACCAACAGGTACATTATCTTCAATCACTACTATTCAGAGTGCTAACAGATGTGCACTGGTGCCAGGCTATGCGCTATAGAAGGTGGCCTAAATTAAATTGTGTACTTCTTCCTTTAGCTGTGACTATGTTGGCATGCTGCCAATTAGAGTGCAAATGCAAAAGGCAATAAGAAAAAAAAAATTGAAAGGAAAATTAAAACAATCAAATAGTATATCTAGCAATGACCACTGTGTAACATTCATTCTTCTCACATCTCCTTGCCACATTAAAACATTAATTTCTGGCACACATTGTCAGGACATTAGGTAATGCCAAATAATGTGAAAGGAGCCAGACAACAGCTCACATTTTGTTAGTAATAGTGAAAATAGTTGACTTTCTAACAACAGCATATTTATATATCAGACTGTGTTTCAATATTTACTCAGAATGCACTCTGTAAATTTATCAGTAAACTGGATTCAAACCCATCATCACTTGTATTCTTTCTCTAAACTCACTACACCTATAGCTTGTACCATGAGGAAAGATAGCTGACAGTTGCATTTTCTTGACTCAGTACTACCCAGAGTGCTGACAGCCATGCACCAGTGCCAGGCTAATTTGTGCAACAGAAGGCAGCCCAAATTAAATGTTTCACTTTTTCATTTCATCACAGAAACATGTTTGCGTGCTGGCAAATGAAGAGCAAATACAAAAAGCACTTAACAAAAAAATACATTCCTTGTATTGCAGACCAACATATTTAGTGCCCCTATCTAGCAAGGAACACAGAAATCATAGTATTAGCATGACACATTCATCCTTTTTCACAACTGCTTGCTACATCATAAGTAGCATTTAAGTTTACATATCATCAGGATTTTATGTAATGGCAATTGTTATGAAAGAGAACATGCACACAGTGCATACAATTGCTCATGACATCAAAGTTTACAATATAATGCATTATTGTCATGATGAACACTTGTGAGATATGAATAAGTTCTCCAGCATATATGTACACATTATTCAAGTTACTGGTTTTGTATTATCACACATTACAAAATGTTATATGTTACAACAATCATAGCACATATTATTATTCATAATGAGAAGAGGTGAGTTTACAGCAACACCTTTTAACAATTCACATGGAGAACAGGTAAGATTTTCAGCATTTGTCACAGACTTTAGACTACTCATTTCATTAAAACATTGGGTGCCAACATTTATTCTGACTGCAGTCATAATAAATATCTGTAAACTGGATTTGAACCATGCATTATGTGGTCACTTTCTCTAGGTTCACTTCACCTGCATCTTGGACAGCAGAGATAATTAGCTGACAGGTAAAATGTCTTCACTCATTACTGTCCAGAGTGCTAATGAAAGCACACCACCACCAGACTCAATTGCCCTACTGATGGCATTCCAAATTAATTTTGTCAGATTTTACCTTAGGGAGTTAACTTTTTTCACTGCTAGGGATCACTGCCAGTAAACAGTGTGCAATGCCAAATGGAGCACAACAAATGAACAGAGAGAAAAAAAAAACATTAAAGTAAAGGAAACATTATGAAACAAGTTGTTAATCTGTACGCTTGTGTTGTTTTCTCAACTTTGCTGTCTTACAAAATGAACTAAATTTCCATAAACATCACCACATTCACACAAACATCTTCTTCTGTGGAAATGAACTATCACACCAGGACATTAAAAACACACACTTTAGATTATTATTATTTGCCACATGCACAGACATATACTAGGAAGAAGAAAATGTAGCTTACATGTACTCAAGATGTGACATTGCATCAGTTCACATTAAAGGTATAACAAGAACAAGTTATAAAAGTTGTCTTTTGTAATTTGTCATAGATGAGTGGGATCTTGGCAACTGTTAAGCTAGTCTTTCCTCACATAATATAAAACAAATATTTGCAACACTTCCGATATTTTCTTCTCTTTATTTTGTGAGCATCATTCCCTTATCTATGCTTTACAACTCCACTGCAAGGTCAATGAATTGTTTTGATAGCTGTTTCAAAAAGTAATTAGTTCCTTAGACTTTCAGATAAGTTTTACTTAGAGGCACAAAGTGTGTTCATAAACAATCCATACAAATGTTCAGAATGTTATTCCTCTAATTAAGTAAATGTACTCACAGACTTTCTTGCGAGTCATGTGAGTCTCTTGTCCCTGAAAAACCCTTGGTAAGTTCAAATCAAAGACGACTGCCTATGAAACACTTATTTTCCCACAGTCATTCTAATCCATTCATGCCTGCAAGCCCTTAGCAAGTAACACTTTTCAATGCATATCCATCCAGATCCTTATTTGATATTTTTAGTACAGAGTGTGGAGTTGATGAATGTTAACCAGTTCACACCTCATTTGCATATTCACAATGCTCAGAGGGATGAATCTTCCCTATGTAAACATAAGGAGCTTGTATCATTATTGGGGAGACTGGATCCAGAGAGCATGATACTTATATTTGCTATCAAAACTTGTTTTTAGTTTAACATCTGACTTGCTGCAAAGGTACCAAGATGTTTTTACAAATTGTTTTATTTTTTTCAATAAACATCTTTATTAAATTATCACGTATGACATTGGCAATCTTACATTTATATGAATGCAAAACAGACAGCTTTGATACCACTTTAATTGCAAACATTATACATCACAGACACCATTGAAACAACTGTGGTTGCAAGCATTATACATCACTTATGATCTATACAGTCATTGTCAATGAAGTATTATATGGCTCATTCAAATCCTGCCTCTTAAACCTCATTTCTTGTCTGCATATATTGTTCCCACAATCCCCCTTTTTTACTATGTAGTTTGTTCTGGCCCTTTTCTAAAGATCCTAATTCCAGTTGTTTTATCTCTGTTACTATATTCAGTATTTTTAATAAAGTTGGTCTAGACTTTGATTTCCATGTTCTAGTAACTGCTTTTTGACAGCCACCATAATTAGGCTCAGCAAGGCTTTACTATGTCTAAGGAATTCTGATTCTGTATCATCATTCAAAAAAATCATCTCCCCACTGAATCCAATCTACTCACCCAGGATCTGTGACAGAGAGGTCCACAGGGAATCCCTAAAGTCCACCAGTTCACTACACTCCCAAAACATATGTTCCCAGCCACCTCTTTCTTGCCCATCATACCTCTAACATTTGCTATCCACCTGAGGAAAACTCCTTTGGAGTCTACCTTGGGTATAAAATTACCTATGTAAACACTTCCAGGCAGTGATCCTAAATCTTCTAGACTTTGTTGCATATTTGGGAGATATACATATATCCCTCATTGTCTCTTTGTGAATTGCTTATCCAAACTCTCTTCTCAATCCTGTCTATGCTCCTCTGATTGATTCTTACAATTATCATGCAATATTGTATATGGCCTACTAATTATTCTAATTTTAACAGCAGCTTCTGTTCTAGATTCTGTTAAAAACTCTACCAGTGCTGGTCTTTCATTTAGGACCCCCCTTTTTCTTTCTCTTTGTCTATACTCTGATACCAATGCTTGATAGAGAAAGCAATCTCTAACCTGCAGTCCAAATACATTCTTGGTCTCTTCTCATTCTATTACCTTTCCCTTTCTAACCTTACTGATGGATTGCATTTCACAATATACTCATTGGTTTAGTATCTTCATTTTTATGCCTCCCTCTTAGTAAAGCTACAGATATCAGTTATTTCTTGCCCATTAAAAATGGTTACAAAGAATGTTACCTGGTATTATGGAAAATTTTATCTGGGAAGTGGGAGTGTTGCATAACTTATAAGCAAGTTCAAGGGTTTTGCATTATTAGCCTGCAAAATGTGTTAAGTTTGTAAGATATACCTGCTTCCCCTGCATGCAAGTGGATATCACACAAATGTCTTATCCGTTTTTACTAGAAAAGTGTACAATATTTTTGTTAATGCTGCAATTTACCACAGGGTCATTCAGTTGTTGTCCTCCTGATATACTTTCAGCATTGATTTTCATTCGTAAATCCCAAAGAAAATGCAAGGGCTCCACAATAAACAGTAAACACAAAAGAAAAATGAAGCCCAGAGACATACAATAAAGCTCCCAGTTGGCAGAAACTATTCAGTTACTTAATTCTCAGCGTAGTCACACAGTGTGGAAATGAAAATACTTAAAAAATCACTTTTATTAAATCCACCAAAACACATTAACGCTGAAATGCTTCATAAAATTGTTGGTTTTCTGGCAAATCACTGGGATGATCGGGAGGTGAAAACAAGCAGCCTAAACTGCAGGAAGGTGCTGGTCCTGTAGTTTAGGCTACTTGTTTTCGATCATACCAGTGATTTGCCAGAAAAGCAACAATTTTATGAAGAACAGACCAAAAATCTGGACATTCTGTGACAATATGGGTAGTTGAGAGTTCCAGCCCACATCTGATGAAGTTAAGAAATGAAAATGTATGGTTTGTGTGTTAATGTGTTTTGGTGGATTTAATAAAAGTGATTTTTTTAAGTATTTTCATTTCCACGCTGTGTGACTATGCTGAGAATTAAGTAACTGAACAGTTTCTGCTGACTGGGAGCTTTATTGTACATCTCTGGGCTTCATTTTACTTTTGTGTTTATTGTTTTTCATTTGTATTTTTTGAGGGAGTGGGGTGGGATTCTATATTAACTTGTGTGTACTCACTTGAAGTCTTACTTTTTTAATTATTTTGTGCATGATGGATGGATTAATTCATACATATGTGTTTTGTTAACAACTAATTGTGGCTTACTTTTATTTATTTATTTTTTGCTTTTATGTTTCATCTCATATAGGACTATGGTGCTAAAGACATGTTTACTCCGTAAACTGCAATACAGTGACATAGAGAACAAAGTGATCATCTAGGCACTATGTTGACATGGATCATTCCTCTTAGAGAGAGGCTGAGGTGACATCTTATGACCGTATCAAGGAGCAGGTGGTCAACAACTACATCAATGTGGTAGAAGAGCATTGCCACACCTATCCAAAATTAAGACATAGGGCTGGTGACATGATCATTCGGGTGAGAGGTAGGGTGGCTGCAATTACCCAGTAATGTATAGTTATGGGGGCAGTGGTGTCCCTACCTCCAGTTAACCACTGAATTAAATGGAGGAGTTCCTGTCCACTATTAGAGACCCAAACAGCTCATCACAAGGTTTGCACAGAATACTTGATGTTACTGCTGATGTGGAGGACAATCCAAGTATGTCAACTGCAGAACTTCCAGGTATGCAATATAATATGCAATATAATTTAATAAGTCTCATTGTTTATAGATACACACACATATATATATATATATATATATATATATATATATATATATTTATATAGATACACACACACACACACACACACACACACACACACACACACACACACACACACGCACACACACGCACACACACACACACACACATACACACACACATGTGTCATAGGTTTACTATCAAAATTTTGGATGGCAGCCACTCAAACTGGGATGGTTGAAACATTGTTTTCTAGTTCTCGTAACATGAACCAAATATGTTCGAATCCACAACAGCGGATGCTAGTGTGCATTCACTGTTGAGAGGGCAACATTCTGCTTTGAGATATGCTATATACATATATATATATATATATATATATATATATATACAGAGAGAGACAGCAAAAAGGATAGGGCTGAAGAGACATTAAGAGAGTAAGAAAAGGGCGTAAAGTAAAGACAGTAAACTTTTGTACAAGATATTTCTTATTCTGCAACTGTAAAGGGGATTGTTTTCTGTTTCTTGTGTCATTTGCATTGTGATGGTTATCAGCCATGTTTCATCAATTTTTCTTATATGTAGGCACATCTGGTTATGAGTTTGCATGACTAGCATATGTAAGTATGCCTTTTTTATTGTTATTAACATACATAAGATAGATGTACGTATACCTGTATACATGAAAGCCATTTTTGCATTGCATTAGCATCTATTATTGTTTAAAATAGATTTTACATAACATCAGTTTGATCAGTTTGTATTTTGTTTCTGTCTTTGTTGTATTAATTATTGGTTATCATAGGTGATCCTGCCAGTGGCACTGTGGAACTTATAATACTTCATATCAATTATTGGTAGCCTCTGGTGATGATGATGATGGTGATGAAGAGGCACAGTCTGGGGGAACAGGGGGTCATTCTGACAGCAAGATTATGCCTCTAATATCCCCTGCACATATTTCAGAAACAGTCAGTATGCTTATGCATAACCATGACATAGAGGCCTTAGAAGTAAGACAGGGTGAGAGTGACTCAATAGATCAGAATAGTGTGGTTACTCAGATTTTCCCTGTAGCCACAATAAGGATGAAGTGCCACACAGGTTGATTGGTACAGGTGCTTGGAGGCTTGGAAGAGGCTTGCTGTCCACCTTTCTTATGGATTTGATGTGTCATTAGCTCCCACATGATGTATATGCAGGGCCATCACAGAGGCACACCCCATGCCTCTCAACCTGGAAACATCAAAAATCTGGACAAAGGCCCATGAAAAATAGGTAAAAATCTGTATGCTGGTTAACATACAATTTGCATACATAATTATGCAACCCCACCCACTCCAATGGACTTGTGGGATACCAACTTTCAAATGCAAACCAAAATATGGCCCCAGACTCTGTAGTAAATGGTAACCATTTTTTTTTGGTATGTGTAGCAATGATGCTCCCTGGGAAGGGAATGGATGCTGAACCTTAGGATTTTGTTTTTGGTGACTTGCAGTATGTGCATTTTGTGGTAAAAGTAGGACATTTAATGGTAGGCACAGGGGATATTCTAATCTTAGCAAAAGAATATTATAGTTTGCTAGGACCTCCAAAACTCTTTCTCCATGGCCTACTGATCAGTGGCATGGCTTGAGTTTGTACCACCCGGGGCTGTCTTTGAGTTAGCCACCCTTCCCCCTTCATAAAATCATGGTCAAATAGGGCCCTCCATACACAGCCCTCCCCCCTGCAGCCATCCCAATGTCCCACTGCTTGGCTATTTTGCCCCATTTACCATAAACATTAATGTGCGTACTGCTTTACTTCTACAATGATTAGGATTTCATTTAAAACTTTTATTTTACATTTTATAGCACAAACAGTAATAGACATCTGCTAAACAAAGCAATACAGTCTCACAATGATGATAGAATTAGCATTAAAACATCTCTGCCCTTGAAACTCATATTCATTGAAACAGCATTGAAATTCACATTCAAGGAAATGCATCTGGCAAGTGGCAGATAAAGAAATACCTCTTTGGGCTGTTTTCAAATCATAGATCCCTTGCACACAAAACATACATTTTTCTTTGATACACCTTCCTGGTTGTATTAAATTATATTCCTTGTATAACACAGCACATTTGTTAGAGTGCATTTTAAATTTAGTGTTTTGAACATTTTTCCTGTAAGCAATGGAACAAAATGTAAGAACCAATAATGACAAAACTGCAGAATTCAAAACATTTCCATCATAAAATGTACTCAGACTTCTACAGTCCACCAGTAGCAGTAAATATGCACAATCACTGCAGAAGTAAAAGTCATCTAAATAATTCCACATTAAAGACATCTGTAACAAATGAAGATGTTGCTGGTAGCAAACGACTATATATTTCATTGTTTCATCTACAAATATAGTGCCTGCTGCCCTTAAGAAATAATTGGCTATCTTACATTAAATAAATGATAAGCTAGTAATATTGTAATAGGAAATGGATAGCAAGCTGATAAGAGGTTCATAGTTACTAGGTATCTCCACCAAACAGGACATTCTCAAGACTGCAGCATCCACCCCCTTTAAAAGTGCAACACAGTACAGTATCAGCAATTCATCTGCATACTGTGGGAGTAGAACCCACAGCTTTCTGTGTCAAAAAGCAAGTATTCTGCCTGTTGTGCTAGTAATAATACAAAGAGACTTGGCATAAGCAGCACTAAACTTCTCTCCCCCTGAAGAACTATGCAGAACAAAAAAAGCTGGAAAAAGCAAAAATTTATTGGGGGGGGGGACAAAGGGCCAAAAACCATGAACACGTTTTAAACATTGCTTGTATAATCTTGAAAAGTTGCTAGAATAAGATGTTTGCTGTTACCATGCCTTTCCTGAAAGATAGGATGACGGAAATTTAAATGGCTATCATTAATTTAGTGAATTCATTTCTTACTGATTTGCTACAAAACCACAAGAGGAACAGACCGAAAGTTATATGAGCCAAACATAATCACAAGTGGTGGTGGAATTTAGGAAGGTATGGGCAATATTACAACCAGGTATACTTAAGTGGGGGCATTTTGTGCACACACGCACACACACACACACACACACACACACACACACACACACACACACACACACACACACACACACACACACACACACACACACACACACACACACACACACACACACACACACCTTGATTAAATAGAGATGCACTTGAATAAACAGCTTAAAAAATGGAGCTATGAGATTCTTGGTAAGAGACACACTCCCTTTGGTTTGAATAAGCAGATGCCTTGCTTAAATGGAGCATGCACAAATAAACCTTGCTTAAAACAAAAACAGAGCTATGAGATTCTACCACTAATGGAGCTACGAGATTCATAACGAGGCTTCCTTGATTAAACAGAGATGCACGGAGCACACACACATTGTTTGGTTTGAATCAACAGTTGCCTGCATTTGAATAAACCTTGCATCAAAAACGGAGCTTTGAGATTCTTCCACTAACAGAGCTGCCTTGATTAAATACACACACTTACTTAAATGGCGCTATGAGACACACCCCCTTTGGTTTGAATAAACAGCCGCCTTGCTTAAATGGACCCATGAGATAGAGAGATATATGTTGGTCTGAATAAACAGCTGCCTTGTAACTCGAGCTATGAGATTCTTCCTCTAACGGAGGTGCGAGGCTGCCTTGTTTAAATACACACACACACACACTTACTTAAATGGAGCTATGGGATTCTTAGTGAAGATGCCTTGATTAAATAGAGATACACGGAGCACACACACACACACACACCCTTTGGCTTGAATAAACAGCTGCCTGCCACACACAAGCTGCCTTGCTTAAACGGAGCTGCTGGTCACAGAGCCATGAGATGTGCTTAAATAAATAAAGATATATACTGCTGGTCTGAATAAACAGCTGTCTTGTTTAAATGGAGCTATGAGATTTTTCCACTAACGGAGCTGTCCCTGCCTTGATTAAATACACATGCAGGAGCTGCCTTGCTTAAATGGAGCTATGAGATTCTTACAAACAGGAGCTGCCTTATTTCTTACACACACACAGGAGCTGCCTTGCTTAAGAGCTACAATGAGATTTTTCTAACAGAGGGGCGCTGCCTTGATTAAATAGAGGTACACATGGAGCTATGTGATTTCCTACCATAAGCACTGCTATGGCTGCTTGCTTAAATAAATAGAGATACACCTATGGAGCTACTTGCTTAAATAAACATAAACAGAGATATACATGCTGGTCTGAATAAACAGTTCTCCTGCACTGGTCTAGATTTCTGCCGTTAATGGCTGCGCTGCTGCTAAAATACATATACAATAAGCTGGGTCCTTTTCTTCTATTAGGTAGCATTCAATTATTTATTTATTTATTTTGTTTCTTACCTGGTGGTTCTATGCTGCAGCATGGTGCTGGGCA
Source organism: Protopterus annectens (assembly GCF_019279795.1). Taxonomy (NCBI): domain Eukaryota; kingdom Metazoa; phylum Chordata; order Ceratodontiformes; family Protopteridae; genus Protopterus; species Protopterus annectens. The sequence continues at coordinate 792,809,865 of NC_056745.1, forward strand.
TGGGCAATTGTTGCACTGCTGCTATATTCCCTCCAAATAATTAATTTGAGATTCTTCCACTAACTGAGCTGCCTTGATTAAATACACACACTTACTTAAATGGCGCTATGAGGCACACCCCCTTTGGTTTGAATAAACAGCCGCCTTGCTTAAACGGACCAATGAGATAGAGAGATATATGTTGGTCTGAATAAACAGCTGCCTTGTAAATCGAGCTATGAGATTCTTCCACTAACGGGGGTGCCAGGCTGCCTTGATTAAATACACACACACACACACACACACACACACACACACACACACACACACACACACTTACTTAAATGGAGCTACGGGATTCTTAGTGAAGATGCCTGGATTAAAAAGAGATACATGGAGCACACACACACCCTTTGGTTTGAATAAACAGCTGCCTGCCACACACAAGCTGCCTTGCTTAAACGGAGCTGCTGTTCACAGAGCCATGAGATGTGCTTAAATAAATAAAGATACATACTGCTGGTCTGAATAAACAGCTGCCTTGTTTAAATGGAGCTATGAGATTTTTCCACTAATGGAGCTGTCCCTGCCTTGATTAAATACACAAGCAGGAGCTGCCTTGCTTAAATGGAGCTATGTGATTCTTACACGCAGAAGCTGCCTTAGTTCTTACACACACACACAGGAGCTGCCTTGCTTAAGAGCTACAATGAGATTTTTCTAACAGATGGGCACTGCCTTGATTAAATAGAGGTACACATGGAGCTATCTATGTGATTCCCTACCATAAGCGCCTTGCTTAAATAAATAGAGATACACCTACAAAGCTACTTGCTTAAATAAACATAAACAAAGATATACATGCTGGTCTGAATAAAAAGTTTTACTGCACTGCTCTAGATTTCTTCCATTAATGGCTGCACTGCTGCTAAAATACATATACAATAAGCTGGGTCCTTTTCTTCTATTTGGTAGCATACAATTATTTATTTATTTTGTTTCTTACCTGGTGACTCTGAGCTGCAACATGGTGCTGGGCATGGGCAATTGTTGCACTGCTGCTATATTCCCTCAAAATAATTTTTAAAAAAAGTCCAAACAGTCCAGAAGCTGATGTCATTCATGCATGCCCCCTGTAAGCTGGTGATGTGTGGCGATGTCAGACATAAATTTAAAGTTGTAATTCAAAAAATAAATTAAAAAAAAATCAGGAATTAAAGGGATCACTCAGGAATTCATGGCACCCCATTATTTTGCCCTCAAAAGTGGGAAATGCCAAGGAATTCAGTATGGTTGAGAGGTATGGTGCAGGCAAATTCTACAAGGCATCTCATGACATGTGGGACTGCCAGAACCATATGGGTGACTCCTTGGCAAGATGAGTGACACACTGGATCAGACAGTGATTGTAAGGGAATGTTTGCTGGGGAGGATTGACACCAATGTTGCTGGATAGCCACTGCATCATCTGGTGTTAGCTGAGATGGTAGTGCAAAATACTTCTCCTGAAGTGGCACAACTTTCACTTCTCTGTACTTGATTGCAATATCCATGTCCAGATGTGGTAGGTCACATGGTCATGGTCCTGTATGTAGTTGTGATGACAGGTCATCCAGCAGGCATCTATCATATTCGGGTAGCACCCTGACTTCTAGCCAGTACCATGGAACTAGCTGTGCAACTCTTGGCAGATGTAGTTCTCATGGTCAAGGACAGTGATGCTGTACTGACTATTCTATCATACATGGCTCACACCTGTCCAAGAGGACAGGACACAGTGCTACCAAAGTGCTTGATTGCTGTTCATACAGGCACTCACAAATTGAGCAAAAACTTGCCCATACCACAAGGCACACACGAACACAAATTATCTAAACACTGTTGACTGATAAACATAACTTACCACTGGACCTGAGAATTGGATACTTAATTAATGAAGTTTTTGCTACTCAGCCTCTTGTAACCCTCACACCCACACCCTGTGCAAGTGATGATGAATGCATATTTCTTTGTGAGTTAGAAGATTTCTTTAATGTAAATGAAGAAATGTTTTTATTTATCATTCCTACTCAGTTGTGAATGACTCTTCATGCAATTGTTGTATTTCTGTTAGTATTCTTAGTAATGCAATCAAAGTAGATATTAAAGTATTACCTATTGGTATACTAGTACACATGATGCTTCTATTGACCTGATCTCTGGCTTAGACACAGTGGTGAACTGAAATGCTTGATGCACATTATTGTACAAAATCCATAGCTGTGTATTGCAAACATCACTCTTAAGCTATTACTGACATTACTGTACACCTGAGACAAGTTCCAGCTTAAGTACATATAAGTATTTTTATATTAGAGTAATCAGTTATATACCTCTTTTTTCCATACAAGTTCCACACTTACCTTGTTAATACTGCAGCTACAAAATCTGTCCTTGGGCATTGTCTCTGTCTGATGCTAACAGAACAAAACCATTACATAGTTAAGTAAAAGTTGTGGATTTTTTCAGGCATCAGTTTTAATATTTGTATGTACTTAGGGTAATAGGATTGTATGTACTTAGGATAATAGGATTTTATAAACTGCAGTGGTGGTACTGCGGTAGCATTGTTGCCTCACAGTAAGACGTTGTCCTGTTCGATTCTCAGCTAAAGCATCTTCTGTGTGGAGACATGCGTGAATGGGCGTACCTTTGTTGAAGGTTGTGTGTCAGGGCTGGCAACTCAGCACGTAAAAATCTACTACCAATCATTAGTGGACTGGAGTTCCGCTGTGATGACCCCTAACCGGGAAAAGCCAAAAGACACAACAACAACAACTTAGGATAATAGGATTTTACTTGGGTGTGTTTGCTATCCTTAGCCTCTTAGCCAGATCTATGGCATATTGTGCATGCCTACATCTGCCAGCAACATCTGCACCTAGTGCTTCTCCCTCAGACTCCTCATCTTTATCTGTTGGAAATGCTGGCCCAGCCTGTGGTGTTGGAAATTGTGGTCCTGCCCCTCATTGACCTTGTTGAAACTATTCCTGAAAAATATATTTTGCAACATAATACAGACTGTGTGTATATGGGAAGAGATGGCTGAGTCATACTGCAAGACACCTCCTAATGGGTCTAGACACTGGAACCTTGATTTGAGCAAGCCAAATACACTTTCTTTGATTTTTCTAGTTTGCTTGCTCAGTTGAGTTGTGTAGGTTTCTTATAGGTGTCATGAGTCAACAAGGTTCCACTTCATAGCCTACACCCCCCCACTAGATGCTGTTTTTAGAAGGTCAGCCCTAGCAAACTGTATGTACAGCCCACACATGTGCCATGATGTGTAAGTCATGAAAACTGCCTGGGTTACCTGCACAAACACTGTAGAGGATCCCTTCAGCATTACAGACAGGCTGATATTTTACAGAGTGTTATCCTTGCCTGTTAATGTATCTCCTTCCCTATACATCTGATGAGACATTTATTCCTATGGGCTGCAATCTATGGCCCCAAAAACTTCATGTAAATATTCTATTGCATTAAATTCCAGCATGGTTCTTGCTCTCTCCTCTGGGCTGCTTGGATAGTAGATATGCTACCATGCATGTTGTAACACTGCATTTAGAAAACAATATAATATTTTAGAAGCTGAGGCCCTACTATATCCCCTGAAGGTCTCTGAAAAGTATGTGTAGCTAGTATACATAATGCTAATCATACCTTTGTTTCCACTGGGATGGGTCCTCCATGATTTCTCTTGGGCATCAGGTGAGGGTGGCAGAGGCTGCATATTTCCTCTTCTGTTTCCCTGTTCACCTGGTATCGGTCATGAAGTGCAAGCTAAGTCAAACAGGTTCTAAAAAGCATTCTTCTTTTTGCCCAGTGTCTTGCAGTGGCAGTACTTTGAATTAAAGCCTGTTGCACATTCAGGTTAATGAAGGCAGCAGTAACCCTTATAAGTGCAACTGTGGCTGTAATCCAGAGTTTTGGATTTTTAAGGCAAATGGCTACACTAAGTTTACATGATTCCTTTATACCTTTCTGAATAGCTCCACCATGCTGGATAAGTTAATTAGCATGTAATTTGGCTGTTTATGTTTTCATTAGCATATTCTGCCATTTACCCTTGTTCTGAGGCTCCACACAAAGTGTAAAGCTATTTAATAAATCCAAAAAAGCGCGCAATCATGTGGACGGCACAGTGCGACACATACATGATAGTAGCATTTTGTATAGGTGTTCATGAGTCTGGCCCAAGAACTTTCACATGACAGCATGAAATTCCTCCCTGAATGCATGTTTATTGAGAAATTTACAGAGAAAAACACAATTTACAGCAATATAAATAACACCAAATATCTCTCAAGAGTGCAAGTTGCAGTGCATATGTCAGAGACAGTTTTCTCCAGCAACACCCATGGTTTCACCTTATGCTATATAATAGATTCTAAGTCACTTGTTTTTTTGAAATGTTAAGTACATATATGAAAATATAGGTTGTTTTCTTAATTACTATCAAACAACTAGCAATATCTCCAGTATAGCATGATATTTCCCCATCCATCCCCATCCATGGAAAAGAGTTCATCCCTGACCCTATTCAAATGAAACCTTGATAATTGAATGGGAAATTGTAAATTTACACCCAATCTGGTCCCTCATGTCCTTTATTGACATAAGCTGTTAATAAGAAAAGTACTATCCTAACTACTACCCTCTCTACAAATCCTTAGTTGCCTCCCTACTAACATACCCTGTTCCACACAAAAATGTTTGATTTTCTGATAGTGCAGCAACAGTCATAATGCAGACTTTTTACTGATAAAAAGTTTTAAGTCACCAGAAAATGCTCTCCTGATTTTCAGTGGTCATACTTTGCTGGACATTTTCACCTATAGGATGATTACCATAACAGCACAACATCTCTTGATGATTATTAAATAAATAATACAAATCCTCTCTCTCTGTCTCCAAAGGAACTGCACAGAGTAGTTTTTGCAGTAAGCTTTTAGCGTGTGTTGCTTGCTTGCAGTTTCCTTCTCCTCATGTACATATTATTAATTTGTCTGTTTACAAATCTAATGATCTTCAGTTTTGTACAGGTCAGGCTTTTAAGAAAATCATAATCTGAAAGGGACATTCAAAATCTCATGGCATTCTATTATCATAATTTAAAAGGACCATTCAAAATTTAATGGCATTCTATTATTTTGTTGTAAAATTTGGAATTTTCTGTCAAAAATGGGACAGTTGAGAGAAATGTTCTGGCAAATAATTTTTAATGGGATAACACCATAACATACTATCTCACTCCATTTGCTAGAAGTTATTCCTATGAGAAGTGAGCTGCAAAACAAAGCAGCCATATCAGGCTAGCTATACTCAACATAGTTTTAAATGTGAGGATTGTTGTTTTGAATAGATCTTTATTCATTTGGCAGGTCATTTCTGCCCTTTATCTAGAAAGTTTTCCTGCAGGAGAAACAATTCAAAACACATATATTTGCAATGCAAGTATGGGGAAATTTGGATTACCATAGCACCCTCAAAAAAAAATACTGGCTGTGAGACTAAGTCATATTATTGGGTGCTGGCTGAAAATTAATGAGAGTCATTATGTTTGGCTCTAAAAAAACAGATCATGTGCATAATGTCAACCAAGGAGTCTATATTATAACATTGAAGTTATGGAACATCGAATACAAAATGGTCGACACCATATTGTCAAAGTTCCGTAACTTCGAAAATGAAAAAAAAAATCAAAACTTTAAATTTTTACCCTAATGGGTTTAAGCAGGGGGGCAAGCCCCCTGCATCCCACACACCTCCTGCTATTTAAATATACCAACTCCAAGACTGCACTACAATGCAGTAAACGGAAATCTCCCCTTATGGAGATTTCCTTTTACACACTCGAGATTCACATTGTCGGCTTTCAGGAATATAATATAGACCCCAACAAGCATGTTGAGACTATGGTAAATTGTAAAATGAAACACGATGTTAACACTTAAATTAAACCAGATGCTGTTACTCTACACAACAGAAAATAGAATAAAAAATTATGAAAGTATTAAAAGACAGATAAGTGGTGCAAGAGCTGTCTTTTTCCTGTGTTGTTGTAGTTGCTTCAGTTAATCTCTACTATACCCTAGCAGGTCTGGACGGTAAATATATCACTATTTGAAAGGATGTATTGACTCCAACATGACTAGATTCCTTTTATCTCTCTTTGACAGTCAACATGTTTGTTTCACTGTGAATTTATATTTTGGAAATGAATTGTTTTTCTCCCTTTGGAAAATATAATAACCATAATGAGGGGATATCGATGGAATGAGAGACATTGCAAGATGCAAATTATATCCCATAGTATCCATGGGATGAATTATGAGTAATAGCCCATCATCATTGCAGATTTTCTATAATGTGCACCAAGATGACATATCTATGATCATTATTATTTTATTCAGAAGTAGAACACAAAAATGTTATCAAGTTTGTTCTGTTGTTATACGAATATGTCCCTGCTTCACAAATCAGACATAGCATTAGTATTCAAATGATTGCCAGGGGGCTTTAGCCATTCTGTACTCTGAACACTTGTTGTTCTTTATTCCATTATGGCAGTGTCATTATTTATTTAGTTAGTTAGTTAATTATTTAATTGTTTGTTTGTTTGTTGAGCTTTGACAAGTGGGAACGTCAAGATGAGTGAATCCCACTTTCAGAGTCATTTCAGACAGAAGATCTCAAAGGATAAAATCCAAATCCGACTTTAAGAGTCACTTCAGACAGAAGACCTCCAAGGATAAAACCCATTCTATCAAACCATGGCTTGCCAGTTAGTTAATTATATAATTTGTTTGTTTGTTGAGCTTTGACAAGTGGGAACGTCAAGATGAGTGAATCCAACTTTCATAGTCATTTCAGACAGAAGACTTCCAAGGATAAAACCCATTCTATCAAACCATGGGTTGCCCAATTAAAAAGAAATGACCCATGGATTTTTTAAGCTATCAAGGCTAATGTAGAATCTCTGAAACTTATACCTGAGTCCAGAATGGGAATCACCCTTGCTATGCCACACTACTAAGAAATGTCATAGTGCCAGTTTAAAACTTCTAGGTAGTGGGGCAGTCCATGCAGGTCAAAGGTTGTATGCGATGTAGCTATAGCAACATCTCCATCTGTAGACTGGAAGTAGTACTGCAGCCATTATATGTATGATATTGCTAATGCCTCCAGTACTAGCTTAAACCTACAGGTGTAGTTGAATTGAGGCATGTGTTAAGTTGATTCAGGCTTAAGGAGGAGTATATGCACGAGTCTTTTCATTTGTACACTTGAAATAATTCAAAACACTTTTACTAAACCCATTTAAACTGCACTCATTTTGGACAGCAGTACAGTATGGCCACCCTGTATTTTTGTATTTACAAATATATATATATGACAGCCAGGATCACTGGCATAATATGACAAAACCTCAGCTATGATACAGGAAACTTGAGTTTAGTTGGTGACATTGGTGTCTGATAGTACTAAAAAGGGAGAATGGATATGCCCAAACAGAGGGGTAAGGCAAAATGGAGCTTGGCACACACAGCCACATCCCTCTAGGGAGGGTGATTTTGCTGTGGGCATCCTGGAAGTGGACTTAGGGCTTACAAATGTTCTGCAAGTATTAGTCCTCATTGACTAATGCACAGAAACATGCATTCACAGTAGGTGGGCATTGTAAGCCTCTTCTGTGGTGCAGGTAGTTTGCCCTTCAGCTAGGAAGGGGGATAGGGACTTACACAAGAATGATAAAAATGACAGAATACCAGTGATGGCACTCCCTAATGCATTCTGTCTGACCATCTTGTGGCTTTGTGGATCTGTGGAATTCCTGTCTCAAGGAAACTACTAGTCTGAAGTCTGATGAGGGAAGTTTTTGTACTGGCACGCAGAACAAGGAAAAAGCAGGTAGAAAAAAAGTAATACATGCAAGGCAGAGTTTTACCTGTCATGACTGCAATACCACATCTGGAAACTGTTGCTACTGTAGGGGAAGTTACTTCAGGTGCTTCCAGTAAGTATAAGACAGATTCTGCACTCATCAAATCATGTAAAAAGGTCAACAGATGTTGTTGTGTCTTTCGGCTTTTCCCAGTTAGGGGTCACCACAGCAGAACTCCGGTCCACTAGTGATTGGCAGTAGATTTTTACGTGCCGAGTTGCCAGCTCTGACACACAACCTTCAATGAAGGTACGCCCATTCACGCATGTCTCCACACAGAAGGCGCTTTAGCTGAGAATTTAACAGGACAACGTCTTACTGTGAGGTGACAACGCTACCGCAGCACCACCACCGCAGTAAAATGTTTGTTAATTCCAGTACTTGCTCCAGTCATAGTAAGTATATCCCTAACACCTGTTTAATCTGCATATTAGCAGAAAGCCTCAGGCATTCTTAGCCCCATAATATGACATTATAACAGTGATAGGAGCGTTTTTTTTAAATTCTATGTAGCATTGTTCAATGGCGGTGACCCTCTATAATGTTACTCAGAGTTTCAAAGCCTGGTCAGAAAAGTGGAAACTATAAATGATACAACCAGTGAAATAACTGCAAATGCACATATTCAGAATAGTAAATTCATAAAATTAAGCTGGCCAGAAAGAAACATATTTCATTCATCAGTGTGGCCCAGTCTTTGCACTTCCTTTTGTACTTATTTCACCTGTCACATTGTTTCCACTGCTTTAACCTCTGCAGTACCCTTTTCACCTACTTTTTTTCAAATGTAGAAATAATTTCCTTTTCACGTACTTCAAGATGATGGTAAATTTGCAGTGCAAAAATGAATATAGGTATTAGCTCTGAGCAGAACATCGACATCCCTGCCTCTCATTTTAGACTACTGTCTATCCATATCTACCTATCTATCTATCTATCTATCTATCTATCTATCTATCTATCTATCTATCTATCTATCTGTCTGTCTGTCTGTGTGTGTGTCTATATGTATATATATATATATATATATATATATATATATATATATATATATATATATATATTTGTGTGTGTGTATACATCTATATATTTATTAATCTCTCTCTCTCTCATATATATATATATATATATATATATATATATATATATATATATATATATATATACAGAGAGAGAGAAATATTAAAATGTTAATGGAATGTCCGTGAATTCATATTTTGTAGTACACCTACATACACGTGTGATTTTACAGTGCTCAAAATAATCCCCTTTAATTCCACTTTTTATCAATTTACCTCAGCTGATCAAGGTCTGTTATTAGAAGACAGAGATATTACTTTCTGTTGTACTGATGATGAATATGACACTAGTAAAAATATTTGTTAAAAGACAATATAATTTCCATTTTATGAGAAGCACAAATGCTCACATTTGTTAACTTGCATTTCCTTCCTAGGGACCTACTGACCTTTTTACATGCACATATTTGGGTTTGTTTTTGAGCTCCATTGCCCTCAAAATGTCTTGCAGGTTTTATAGTTGTGATATGCCATCTCTTAAAGCTAGCAGAAAATATGTTCTTGTTGATTAAATAGATTTCTTTAAAATCCTATAGAGCGAAAAGGTTTCTTAGTTTACCTAAAATGTATTTCCTCACCTAGTTTTCCTTTATCAAATTTATAAAGGCACTGACATAGGCTTGTATATAATGAAGGTTTTCTTTTTATCTTGCAGGATTACACATTAGTCATTCACAATACAGCCAGCATTGCTGATGCACATACAAGCATGTGAATCTTTGCCTGAATAGTTCTCATTATTTACCTGATGCAGACATTGCCTCCAGCAAGATGATTAAAGATAAACAGCATAGTTTTTCCCCAAATGGCACAATTATTGACCTACTGCAGGGTGCTGCTTAGAATATATGGTTGTTCTTCTATCAGAGAGACGTTACTTTTCATACAATGTAACTAGGTCAGGGCAGAATTGTGACTGTTATCTCAAGTTATTATTTTTTTTCAGTTTTGCTTCCTTCATCAAAAATGTTTTTATCACAGTACCATAACTTTAAATCATTTTAAAGAAAATGATATAGTCTTAGGTAAAGAAAATGAAACTGATTGCTTTAGTGGGAGAGTTTAATTGACATCTGCCATGTTACAATAAGCACATTGTACTAATTTGTTTGCAAACCATATGTATGTGAAATATAACTGCATTATTACATGAGATGTAGTATAGTATGTTTACATAAGGAAAGGAAGCAATACAGTTACTAATCAGCTGAGGCTTTGGAAAAGAAATAGAAGCTGGAAGATACTTTACATTAAATTAAATTAAATACCTAAATGTTCCTGGTGCAGCTGTTGACAGGATTAGGTGTGCATTAGTAATTTTTATATTTTACCTGCTTGTGCTGATTAGCTTCCATAGAAAAGAAGCACAATTTTCAGCATGACCATTGAACTAACTACTGGTCCCATAGTTGGTCCTTCTTTCGACTACAAAAAAAGAAAAGATTAACTAAACTGCCTTTGCCACTGTAGCATTCTAGAAAATTGCCTCAGCCACAGATTGGTGACTCTGCTGTGGCCAAAGCTGGTTTCTCAGACCACTCATCTTATTCTACAGATCCCTCTGGTGTTGTCCATGCAGCCACTATGCACTGGAGGTTAACAATATATTCTGCAGCAATTGGGGTCCCCTCAGTGGTCAAGGGACAGCCACTCTTGTTGGTGTTGGTAGATAGGGCAGGATATTTGCCCATGCTTAGCCAAAATGTTGTGCCCATCCCCGGGAAGCTGTTGCTCCTGTTAATTACCCTGTTTCTCGCATATTTCCTGTAAAAAAATAAACAGAAAACTAAACATGTATGTTCTCCTGCACCAGCTTCTCTGGACAGGAGTACTTTATTAAGCCTGGCAAAAAGACTTGTATAGGCTATTGACCTTATCAGGTGGTCTCTGGTAAAAGAAAAAGAGATTCCTCTTTTCCTGATGAGATTCCTGAAACTGAATCTGGAAAGGAATGCGATGGAACAGATAAAGGTTTTCTACTCAGGTTTCTGGTTCAGACTCAAAAGAGTGTGTTATTTGAATCTCCTTGACAAAAATTCTCTTTTCCTTAGACTAGTTCCAGAATGTACCAGTGTTTTCAATGGGAAATCACCAAAGTTTCTCAGACCCTCAGAAAATACGGCAAACTGTTACTAGTGGAATTTCTAGAACTTCCTCCCACTCCCGCCATTATTTATCACAGCCTGTAGTTTATCTGATAGCCAGCCTACTATACCTAAGAAAGCAGATAGAATGTACAAATTTCCCCAGTTTTTCGAATTTTTATAAACTCCTTCAGCTGCGGCCAAACATTTTGTTAATTCTAGTACTTCCCTTTCTGAGAAGAACTGTAAAATAATTTATAAGTTAGGAAAAAAGTGCATGCTTCTATAGAATTTTAAATTGTCAGGTTTATAAGTTTATACTGTGAATGGTATAGTAGAGAAAGTTTCATTTTTAGTTTTTGACTTGGTCATAACAGGTTTAATTAATGAAGATCCTTTTAAATATTTCAGTGTCTATCATCCACTGATTCCAACTATTTATGGCCTTCCAAAGATCCACAAGGATCTAACTTGTCCACCCATGCGGCCTATAGTCTCTGGAAAGGGTTGGTGCATGGAGCCAGTATCTATCTTTGTTGAGAAAACCCTGCACCACTTACTTGATGACTCTGACACTATACTGAAAGATACAAAATCTTTCTTAGAAAGATTGTATTTAAGGTGTATTAATATTTTAGATGAGTTTATGTTTGTCACGCTTGACACTGAGTCTTTGTTCACGGTGATCCCCAATGACTGGGGTTTTGAAAATATCAGGGCTTTTCTGAATGACAAAATATGTTTTTCAGATGATAAAGTGAAGCTCATTTGCTCATCTCTTTATACAGTTCTGGAGAATAATGTTTGTTTTTGAAAAATAATTATTTTTGCAGAAGGTTGGCATAGCAATGGGCACTACCTGTGCCAATAGCTATGCCAACCTAGTCCTGATACAATGGGAGACTACCAACATTCTGTCAAATAATGTTTTTTATCAAGATATTCTTTGGTATGTTTATTTTGTGGATGACTTGTTTTTATTATGGCATGACACTTTGGATGAACTGAAGGCTTTTATTGCCTATATGCACTACTACTTGGTTTCTAAAGTTCACTTACAGTTATTCTTTTGATGTAACTGAATTCTTAGACATTAGACTCAGTAAGACTGATTTGAGAAATGTATCTACGAGTGTGTATAGAAAACCTATGAGGAAAAATAGTTATTTAAATAAAAACAGCATGCACCCTGGCCATGTTTCACATAAAGTGTTAAAAGGTCAGGTTTATTGGTTGATGAGATTGCACAGTAATGCCTTGCAGTTACGAGATGCTTTAGGCTCCCTTAAGCTAGAATTTTTAAGTAGAGGCTACAAGGAAGAAGAAATAGATTTATCTATATCTGATGCCTGGAAGGGGAGGAAAGGTAAGCCTAAGCCTTATTTCACAGAGTGGTAACTACCACGGGTAATGCTTCCAGACCAAATAATGATGTATTTAGGATCTCTTTGCAGTACTCAAGTGACATCAATTGTTACTGCAGCATTATTAAATGTAACTGGAGCTTATTACATACTATAGATGAATTAAAAGGCACTATAAGTGATACGCCACACTTCTCGTTTAGAAACAACAAATCTCTTAAGAAGCATTTATGTTATAAGGCTCAACAGTATGTGCCCTAGGTTGAATCTAGTAGATTGGGCACTTTTGCATGCAGAAGATGTACAGCATGTTGATACATTCATACTGCACAGGTGTATACCCATCCCACCCTTAGGTTTAGAATAGAACTTGACTTTTATGGAGACTGCAGATCTATGAACATAGTTTACTTTGCTTTTTGCCAAATTTGCCATGTCTTCAATATAGGGAAGATGAACAGATGCCTAAAGAACAGGATTTTAGAACTTTATGGAGATATCAAGAATAAGAAAGATACAAATGCATTAGCACAGCATGCTATCCAGTGTGGCTCTGAACACACCTTTAAGTTTATGGTTTTACAGGTTTTTGACATTAGCATGAGAGGTGGGGACTTAGTTAATCAGACAGAAGGAGCTGAGCAGAAATGGATTTTGCTCTTTAATGCTGAGAAACCACCAGGCTTAAATGGGATCTTTACTTTAAAGACCTTTTTGAAGTTATGCCCACTGAAGCATTAAGTGTGGATGTTGTTATATGTATTTGATAGGATTTTTTTAACTAGCTTTTCATGTATGGTTTACTGATTTTAATTCATGCTTATTATAAATTTTTCAGTATGTCTTAATTATTTTTATTTAGATTGCATTATTTAGTGTATTTTCTAGATAGTTTTGTATTTTTGATATAATATGTACTAATGTTTTTTAGAAGGTGCTTAATTGGTTTTAATACTTGATTGGCTGTTATTGGATATAAATGTAGGTTGTCTTTTCACTAGTTTGTCTGATGAAGTGATAAGTTAATCGCGAAAGTGCTTACCTGTATCTTTGTTTAATATGTTTGTTTGCCTTTCAGCCTGGAAGGCACCGTATCTTATTTATTTATTTTTTGTTTTCCTTCAAGACCTGACTGAGCAGCTGTAGCTTTAGCTAATTCAGCTGCTGCCAAACATTTAGTTAATTCTAATACGTCCCCTTCTGAGAAGAATTGTAAAACAATTTATAAGTTAGGGGGAAAAGTGCATACTTCTGTAGAATTTTAAATTGTCAGGCTTATAAGTTAAAGGTTATTCTAATTGTGAAAACATGAGGAATGCTTACCTGTAATTCTTTCTGCGAAGAAAAATATGCTTTGTGAGATTTAGTTTCTTCAGTTTCTCAGGTCACTACTCATGCGTTTATCTCTTAGTAAATATTGTATCCAGGGCTGTTATCCCTGGTACTCTATTGAGGAGGTTTGCTTTCTCAGTACTTCCTAAAAGATGTTAAAATGACATTTTAAATTATTTATCGGATAGAGACTTACTATTTGGACCATTTCCTACAGAGGTTATCAAAAACTGTGATGTGAGGGGTAAGATGATTTTGGGAATCTCTTAGGTTTTTCAGCCCTCCTTCTCCAAATTTTCCATGGGAGTTTCTGCTCCCTCGTCCAGTTTCAGCAAGAAACAAGATGCAGTCTCAGCAAAATGCTGGTAAGCAGACTTAAAAAAAAATGGAAAAGAGTTTCCAAAAACATAGGAACCCCCAGAATAAAGGACAGTCAAATAAAGCAGCATGACTGTATAAAGGACCTTGTTCCACTCCACCCACTCACCCTGGCAGTCCCTTATCCCTTACAGAAAGTCTGAATCTTTTTTTCTCTTTGGCAACAGATTGCCTTAGACAAATGGATTCTGAGACTGATTCAGCAGGCTTTCAGATGACAGCAGGAAGAAATCCCTCCCTTCCTGGGAACTGTTTCATATCCACTAGACTAAACCTGTCTGTTCCTTCCTGTTCTACAGCACATTATCTCAGAGGGTTAATAGAAACAGTTCCTCTTTCCTTCTTGATAAGAGGTATTTATTCAGGAGTGTTTGTGGTGCCAAAGTAAGAAAATGCCTGGAGACTAGTTCTGGACTGTTCTTTCTTTCTTTCTTTCGTAAGCCTACATGTGATAGTACCCAAGTTCAAAATGCTTTCATTTCAACCTATCCATTTTTCCTCTTTTGATTTTTTTGGTAATCATAGATTTAAAAGATGGTTATTATCACATTCCTATTCACCCAGATTTCAAATGTTTCATAAGGCTTTATATGTCTGGATCATATTATCAGTTTTTCTCTGCCTCACCCTTTGGCTACCATTGATAGAAGAGTGTTCACAAAGTGTCTAGCTCCAGTTATAGCCCATTGCAAGCTACAGAGTGCCCACATTTTCCTTATTTAAATGACTTGCTTATCTTTGTAAATTCCTTTTCAAAGCATCAGGATTTTCTCACTTGGGGGAGAGCTCTCCTATGCAGACTAGGATTCCGCAATATTATGAAGTCTTTTTTTAACTCCATCACATAGGAGTGTGTTCCTGTGGTACATGCCAGGCACCTCAGTAGAAACAACTTTTCTTTCTCAGGAAAATAGATCTATTTTAGATTTATTCAGGGGTTTTCCTTCAGACTTTAGTCACTGTGAAGGAATACCTCAGGGTTATTGTTCTCACTGCATCTATGATTCTCACAATAAATATGGCAAGATTCCACATAGGAAAGATACAATGCAGTGGTATCTGAATACTCTTTGGCCTGTGCACTAACACCCATTATCTTTTTAGCTTCCAGTTGTGGGATTTGTGAGAAAAAAAATCCCTTTATGGGGACATCAAATATCCCCAAATCCACATCACCCTTCCTGCTTCAAAGTGGTCAGTCACCTCAGATACCTCAGACTTTTGCTGGGGAGCAGTGTCAAGGGCGATGAAAGTACAAGGAATCATACTCTCAGAATTCCCTAATGTCCCCAGCACCACTTCAGGTCATTATAGTCAATGGTACAGTAATGTGGCACACTAATAAGCAAAGGGGGAAACCAGACCTTACCTCCTATGCAGACTAGCCATGTTAGCATGGGCTATTGCTTTATATCACAATCTCACTTAGCCATCCTACATTCTCTCAGAACAAAACTGAGGCAGACAAGCTGAGCAGAACAAAGGCATACCCTCATGAATGAAAATTAGATCGGGGGGGGGTCTTCTATAATTTGATCCATCTGTTTGAAGTTTCTCAAGTAGTCCCTTTTACCTCCTCTCTGAACAATCATCTGGCAAAATTCTGCTCCAGGACTTCATGCTAGGTCTCAAAGACAGATGCTTTTTTTTTTTCTTTTCCTTGGACAGGAATACTCCAGTATGCATTTTCACACTTCCCATTGATATCCAGGGTGCTTTTAATGATTCAGAAGGAATCCTCCAAGATTATTTTGGTGATTCTCTTCTGGTCCAGGTGACAGTGGTTCTCCCTTCTTTTGGAAATGACCAGGTGCAATTACCAGAAGCATCTTCACAAACTGGATCATCTCATATAAGAACAAAGGTGCTTGACACATCCCAACCTGTAACAACTTTAACCGACTGCATGGATTACACGGTCTAATATATTTTAGGCACCTTTTTAATAACGATGTGCAGCAAGTACTCATGGAAACTAAAACAAAAAGCCTGATATTGGAAAATTATCATAACCTGCACCCATTTAGGACTAGTATCTGTCTGGTTTTGCAATATTTGTGTGAGTTACTTTCTTATAGCCTGTCTTGCTGCTCTATCAAGAGTCATTTTCCTGTCATTTCAGCATGGCTGCCCATGGATCCCCCTCTTTCAAGGCATTCTTATGTCAAAATGTTTTTGAAGAGGGCATTGCATATGAGATATCCAAGAAAACTGGTGGTTCCTCTTTGGGATCTTAGTTTTATGTCAGGGAGGCTAACACTTTCTCCATTTGAATCAGCTCTTCTGGATAACTTGAATTTCTTAACTTGGAAAACAGATTTACTGATTGTTCTGACCTCTACAAAAAGAGTATCTGCATTGAAAGCTCTTATGGTGGGTTAGTTTTATCTCATTTTCCACAGAGACAAGGCTTGTTTGAGAACTAATCCATCTTTTATGCCTAAAGTGGTATCCAAGTGTACTTTATGCCTGTGTTCTTTACTCAACCCAAAAATGAGGGAGAAAGGATACTTCATACCTTGGATGTTCATAGTCACGTCAGGTACTATCTTGACAGAACAAAAATTTTCAGACCTTCTGATCATTTTAATTCCTTGTGAAGGTAAAAAAAGGGGACAACCTGTGTTATTATAGAATATTTCTAAATGGTTGCCTCAGGCTATTACCTTTTCTTATTACCACCGCAACAAAACTATTCCAGGTCAAGGTACATTCTAATAGTGTTCTGGCTTCATCTATGGCTTTATGGAAAGTGATAAGCTCTAGATGTAGAGAAAGCCATCCACTCCCAGCTCATGCCCTACCTAATCCAGCACAAACTCCTCTCTCCCACCCAGCACGGCTTCCGCCCAGGCCACAGCACCATGACAGCCCTCATTTCCTTCCTTGAAACAGTCAACCTAGCATGTGAGAGCGGCAAATACGTATCTTCTCTTTTTCTTGACCTCTCAAAGGCATTCAACACTATTTCCCATTCCCTTCTCCTGTCCCAGCTCTCACACTTGCATCTATCTCCCTCAACCCCAGACTGGTTCTCCAGCTACCTTTCCATGCGCCAGCAGGCTGTACAATGGAAAGAGTCAACCTCCCCTTTCTTACCTACACCCACAGGAGTTCCCCAAGGATCAGTACTTGGCCCTCTGCTCTTCAACTTATTCATTAACAACTTTCACCTCTCCATTCCTGAAGCCTCAGTCATCCAATATGCAGATGACTCCATTATCATCTGCTCAGCCTCCTGCCCCTCCAAACTTCTACTTAATACCCAAACAGCCTTCTCCAAAATTGAATCATGGATGCAATTGCATCACTTGGCCGTAAATGCCAACAAAACAAAGCTAATGATATTTACTCCCACTAAAACTTCCCAGTTCCACAAAGTCCAATTTTCCATCAAAAGCCACAATAACACCCCTCTTGAAATTGTTCCTAGTACCAAACTACTTGGCATTACCATCAAGGAAAACCAAAAATTTGACTCTCACATCCTCTCAACAATCAAAAAAACCCACCAGAAAATCGGCCTCCTTTACAGACACAACTACTACCTTACTCCATCTTCCCGTCATACCCTTGCATCTACCTTCCTTCTCCCCTCTCTCTTGTACGGTGCTCCCCTATTCTCCAACCTACAACTCGGACTCCATGCTAAACTTGAGGCCTGTTACAACAAAATCTGCAAATTTGCAACCAATTCTAAGAACTCTTCCCATCACTGTCACTCCCTATACACCCTAAACTGGCTAGAACTCCACAACCACCTAAAGTACCTACAACTTACAACAGCCCACAAACTCATCTTTAAACCAGCAGAATGCCCCTCGCTTGCTAAATCTCTAACACCCTACACACCTACCCATACTCTGAGATCCACAGGCCAGAACTTCTTGCATGTACACAAACCCATCCACCCAACTGGTAAACTACTACTATCCCATACTATAGCCAAACTATGGAACAATCTCCCCACACCACTACGTAATATACCTAACCACAAGAATTTCAAATCCATGCTTCTCTCCCATCTCTCCTCCAAATGGGAATGTCCTTCACATGCTCCCATCTAAAACCCCCACACTACTAACTCCACACCTAAATCATCATTTATTTGCCTACTTTAACTTAATTCAGAGATCTTGCTCAGAACACCTTTTCATAAATCTTTTGCATGCATGCCTCTGGCCTACCTTACTCATGTTCTCAAACTTTCATTGTTTGTTTTTCTTATCCATTGTACCCATAATATTGTTTCCCTCTGTAATATTGTTAATTTGTCTCTATTCGTATGTATTTGTATGTCTGTTTGGGGCTTTTCCCCTCGGGTCTCCACTGAAAAAGGGTCATTCTTACCCAGCTGGACCAACCCGGTTAACAAATGCAAATAAATAAATAAATAAATGTATTCCAGGAGCAGCAACTTGGTCCTCTGTGCATACGTTTACAAAGCACTGTAAACCAGTTTCCCTCTCCATGTCTCAGACAAGTTTTGCAGGGACCATTCTCCAAGGGTTCCTGGACCTTTCCTCTACCAACTCCTACTTGTTCAAAGCTATAGTAATCTACACATCCAGCTTAGGTTACTGCAGTAGTGCTCAATATTAATAACATAGTGCAGTTGTGCAAGTAAACGTACCATAACAGTAGATGCTCGAATGATCACTGCTGTAGTAGCCACTCTGTCCTTATTTTTTTGGTGCACTTGTTTTTTTGTTTTTTGTTGTTCATAGCAATGCCTTTTCAGGGCTCAGCAGCGTTCAGGCAGCTAGGCAGTGAGACATTTCCCTGTGGTACATTTTCTTGGGGATACATGGCTGAAGTGACATTTAGCTGCAGAGAAATATGGCTTTATGTGAATTCCCTGTGGGCAAAGAGAAGCACACAATGCCTTGCCCACAACTTTAATAACCAAGTGCATTGGAGCAGAAGAAGGGAATGGTACTGTGCAGTGTACAGCACATGCTTATGTAACTACAACAAGTAGAAGTGTGGTAAAGCTTGGAGAATATCCTGCATTTTACTGTAGTCATATTTAGACTGCAGTATACATTTCAGGTAATGTTCCTTAGACACTGTAAAAGGGGTAATCATTCACACACACCAATTATAAAGGTGCTGCCCATCATGCATTGCATTTTTGCTGCCACTGGTTAGCCTGCTGCTGATGCCTGCCATACTGCCTGCTGTCTCATACTGCCTTGGGGACCATGGACAGTATTTCCCCCCCTGAGCATTTCATTATTGAAGCTGTGGGCATGGCACTGCATTCTTCTATTTTCCCACAGGGAATTCAGAACAACCATATTTCTCTCCAGCCGGATGTCATTTAGCCATGTGTCCCCAACCAAATGTACCACAGGGAAAAGTCACACTGCCTAGGTGCCTGAGCCCATTCTTTTAGAATAGGGTTTATCTGAAAGAATAATGTTTATTTATTATTTATTTATTTTACATTTCTTTAACAGGAAAGTCCAACTGGACACAGGTCCTTAAATTAACAAACATTCAAGATAATTACAGAAGCATTCACAAACAGCAGTTGCATAATGGTGGACAATACAGTTCATTAGAGGTAACATTAAAATAATATATGGTTCTAAAGTATACACAAGTTAAATGATGAAGAAAAAACAGTTTCAATAGAAATGAGTTTGAGGATTGGTGTAAGATAGCACCCAATGAGCAATATGTAGTTAAATATAAAGAGGTTAGATTTAGCCAGGAGAGTTGCAAGAGCAGAGGTTCATAGGTTCATAGGTTGGTACTAGGCTATCAGCTCTAGGGCCTATATAAGCCTAGCCATAACAATTCCCTGGCTATTTCTTCCCACACTATTTACTTCCCTGGACCCCTGTCTAACAGAGCGACTGACGTGATCCCCAGGGTGAATTTCCTTTCTCCCATCCAATCGTCAAGGTTCCTTTTGAAGAGGGCCAAAGAGGCACTCCGCTTGACATTTATGGACAATCTATTCCAGAGTCTGGTGAGTCTCTGGGTCAGGAACCTATCTCTCCAGCATGTTTTGTTTATTGTGATGACAAGGTTTAGATCCCTGGAGTGGGTGGCTCTAAGGGATTGGGATTTCTTTAAGTGTAGCATGTCCAACAGCTCTGGGTTTGACATGGCCTTGTATGTTAAGCAGAGATTGCCTCTGAGTAGATGATATGCGACAGAGTATAGCTGGAGTTTTTTAAGGCGGTCAGCATAGGGCATCTGCTTTAGGCCTGTGATTCTTTTAGTGAGGTATTTCTGCGGCCTTTCCAGTTGTTGCAGAGGTCTTGAGAGGTACATACCAAATAGGTAAGTGTCTACTATTATGGAGCAGTTGGAGGTAATAGGGGTTAGCAGTTTATTCCAAATTTTAGGGATGACAATTGAAAATAATGATTCTCCAGCTGAGCTCTTAGCTTTGGTGGTTTCCAGAATGAGTTTGTTACTGGAAAGGGGGGCTCTGGAAGTGGTATATGGTTGCATAAGATTTTGTAGAGCAGGGATTTTATCAGGTTGATGTAGAATTTTGTGGGTACAGATTAATTGTTTATAGTATAGGAGTTGTGAAAGTTCCAGACACTTTAGTCGTTGAAGGGCTGTACAGTGGTGTGACCTGTGTGAGGCATCAGTAGCAAATTTGGCAATTTTTTTTGTAACAGGATTCCAGCTTGGTTAGATCATTTTTATGGAGTTTGGTTAGAATTGGGGAGGCATATAGGAGAGCTGACAGTAGGTGTGTGCAGGTGATAGTAGCTTTTGTGGTTCTAGTTAGAAATTGTTTGTTTCTGTAAAGTAGACCTAATTTATTGTGAACCTTCTTAATGGTTTAAGAAATGTAAATGTCGAATTCAGGTTATTGTGAATTTTTATGTCTAGCAGTTTAGTGTGAGTTATTGGGGTGATAATAGATTTGTTTTTGGATTCTATACTGAAAGTTAGGTAGGATGAGGGAGATCTTGTAGGGTAGAAGACAAGGATATTTGTTTTACTGGGGTTTAGAATGAGATGGGAATCGGTGAACCATGTTTCTACAGACAGAAATGAATCTTGGATTATGGTGTGAAGGTCTTGTAGGGAGGTGGCTGTGCATATTAGCTTAGAGTCATTAGCATATTGTATCACATTTGCACGAAGAATTGAGGTGTGGAGCTAATTAGTGAATAGAGAGACAAGTTCATGGCCAAGGACGGAACCTTGTGGTACCTCTAAGGCAACTGGTAGAAGAGTGGAAAGGTGGATTTGCCAGTGCACGGCCTGCTGACATTCTGATAGGTAGCTTTAGAGTCAGGTATCACTGTAGATACTAAGGTTTAGGAAAGAGAGCAATTGATGAGTTTATTCTGATTTACCATATCAAAGGTTTTGGACAAGTCCAAAAATATGGCAGATACCCCAAAGGGTATTTTTGGAGAGTTTGTAAATAAAGCGGTGGAAATGGAAACACCACCAAAAGGATGAGACAAGCACATTCCAGAGAAGTATTTAGGAAGACACCATCGAACATAAAAAAATGCTGAATGGATTAAAACAAACACTATAGACAGTACAAAGGTCTTGTGTAAAAGATATGAAATGGAATGAAGTAATAGCCAGAGAGATTCTCACAAAGTTGAGAGAGGCTCCTAGGTGGAAAAAGGCAGGCACAGTACCTAACTTCTGGTTAACTGTATTAACACCATTATACAATGAATAAGCCCTGAATAAGAATTATTTGGACACACATCCCAGGCAGGCACTGGCCTGGCTGACAGCAGGAGGGGTGATCGTCCTCCTTGAGCGTGAAGCTGTAGGGCATCGTAGGAATCTGTAGACCGGTGGATTGCCTTCTGGTGATGTACAAATTATATTCCAAAATTTATGCAGATGGAGTTCATATTTGGCAAAACACAAGATTCTTAGCTTCTCAATGACTCCTCTTGAACCTCTTGTAAGAACAAATCCAAAAATAAATGAAACAGAG
This sequence comes from Protopterus annectens, assembly GCF_019279795.1. Lineage (NCBI taxonomy): Eukaryota > Metazoa > Chordata > Ceratodontiformes > Protopteridae > Protopterus > Protopterus annectens. Next base: position 792,832,016 of record NC_056745.1, read on the forward strand.
TCCAAACTGGCCATAATCTTTTATTATAAAACATAAGTGCTTTCAGGTTAAAAAAACCTTCATCAGACAAACTTCACATAAGCATGACAGTCTTTAAATATTAAAACATTTCTAAAAGCAACCAATTACTTTCTATATTTCACCTGCCTCTTCAAGGCTGGTTTTAAAGGTACAGAACTATTTAACCCAGGTGGGTTGTCAGCAGCCAGCTGTATGATCCATCTTAACTCCGTATACTCTGTATCACTGACAATGCCCCCCCCCCCCCATTTTCTTCATCTGTGCAACATGCAGAACCATAAAAACAAAAGTATGATCTGGAAAGCTAGAAACATGCTGGTACAATGCATTATGTTTATCCTTCTGTCTAATAGATGACAAATGGTGCAATATTCTTGTTTTTAACTTACGATTAGTTTTTCCAACATAAAAAAAAAAACTTGGACGTGACTTGTAGCATGCCAAGTAAACTACATTCTCTATATGGCAATCTGCATAAAACTCAAATGTGTATTTTTTGTTTGTAACAGGATGTATAAAATAATTAAAACCATTCACATTTGAACATGCTTTGGAATGCCTACAGGGAAAAGTCCCTGGGCAGGATTCACGAAGACTCCGTGTAAGAGATACAAGGCTTACACGGAGGCTGCAGTTAAACGGTGTGATGTCAGCATGTCATGCATATGCATGACGGCATGCTCAATCACACCTAAGGCTAACATGGTCCATGGAAGACAGTAGGGGGCATGTCCGTAGGCCGAGCCCTGCAAGCGGACACTCACCCAGAAGATTAAAAGTGTCCAAAGTAAACCCCCACGACAGAGTACATGGAAATGTGAATAAACACAACACAACACATGCCCCCACAGACTATGAACATAAAATCATATAAATAAACATGTTTAATATTTTTTTTTTAACTGTAAAGATGTTTGCCCGTGAGTGCGCTCGTTTGCACGGGCGGGCCCGTAGCTCAGCCACAGTTAGCAGTAAGTGGAAAAGCATATAAGAACTAACTATGCAAAATAAGCAAAAAAGCAATAGCGTAGCGGTAGAGACGTCGGCTGAAGAGCAGGCAGTCATGGTTCGATCCCTCAGAACATCAATTTTTATTTTTAGTGAAATAAGCACGAAACAAGTCCCTGACACATATGTACACATATAAAATTATATTTTCTGTAAAATGTAATGAAATAGGCCAGTTATTGTGAAGAAATGTGAGATAACAAAATAATAACAAATGCCAGATGTGCCCATAGCTGAGCTATAGTTTAACAAGTTGAGTGCATCTGCCCGTAGGTGAGCAGTGGTTTAACAGGTGCAAAATGAGTGCCCGTAGGTGAGCAATGGTTCAGTAGGTGCAAAATGAGTGCCTGTAGGTGAGCTGAGCATAATATGTGTGCTTACAGCCAAATGTAGCGTAAACCAGCGTAACCCGTTTGCGCGAAGCTGCGCACCACGCCAACAAGCTAACTGACGGGCAACGTTGAGCAAGCTGTAACAAAACTGCCTTTATACAGATACACCCCCTAGCCTGTCTAGACAGACATACAATTTAACAAGCAGTGGCCATGTTCGAGCCCAGGATACCATGCACCATAGTCAAGGTACTGAACCACTAAGCCATGACAGCTGTACTTAGAAATGCAGTAATAGCAAATATATAGGAATGAATAGAAAGAGGAGCATGACAAAGCAGGTTTTGTGAAGCTGATACAATTCCAAAATGGCCAATCACAGATAAGTGCGGGAAAAATGGCATATATAAGCCCCATAGGCAGGAATACACAGCATAACCGATTGTAGAACTAACCTGCAGCCAGAATGTCAGCAGTAGGTGAGGGTAGTTGCTTCCGAGCACAGAGGTGGGGTGTTGAGGAGTCCAGATATATGGTCTGGCTCCTTATCCACAATCATGAGGCCCAACTCATGCAGGGCCAGGTCCTGTGGGGAGAATATAGGGCTGAGGCATGGGACCGGTTGGCTCATGATCTCACCAGTGCCACAGGGATTCCAAGGACTGGTGAGCAGGTCCGTCACCACCATGCGGACCTGAAGAGATGTAAGCAGGACCAACTGAACCGTTGGATCCAGGAGGCCTGGCAAATGCCCAACGCCCCACTACTGAGTAAGTTACATTTAATTATGTATGTAAGAAATTAACCTAGCTGATATTTTGGAGATGTGTATTCCAATATTACTTTATTTATATTACAGCTGCAGGTGTCTGTTCTGCAAACCGCAGAGCCTATGGCGATAGGCTGGTGCGGTTGCGCCACCAGGCAGGTCAGTAACCCTTCCCCTGTAACTGTAAAGAGATATAAAAGTATGACAATTAGAAAAAGAGTGCAGTGTAGTCACTAAGTAATAAAATGTGCAAGTAACAGTGTAAGAGTGTTTGCATGTAATGCTTGATTACAAAAGTGTGTTGCAGTCTGTAATCCAAACAGAAAAAATGAAAATGTCTAAAATAAAGTCTGAAATAAAGATACCCCACCTGTAATATAATAGTACACAACCTGCAGCAGGCTAAAAAGTACAGCTGCAGAAGATGAGCAAACCACATGTGTGAAATATATCCCTGTTGAAATACTGAAACATGACAGAAGTGAGACTGTCGGAAAGGATTGTAATAACTACAGGTAAAACATGTCAATAAAGCCTAGAAGTAAGTACCATCCTGAACTGTAAAATTAAAACAAGTGAGAGAGTGTGAGAATGAGTTATGAATCCACCAATAAAGTAGTAATAACCCCTGAATAAAGTATACTGCAGTCAGTACAGAATGAAATGAATGTGACAAGCAGAACCAAACTGCAAAATGTGTTCAAAATGTTGCTGCAGCTGGAATGTGTATCCCAAAATCTGGATATGTTGCTCTCAGTCTGCAATATGCAGATAGTATGATTGTCTGAAATACCAAACATCCACAGTTGTCTATAGCTATATAAAGCAAATGTAGCAGGGTGATGTAGCTGAACAAAGCCAGATATGAACGTGTATGAATAACAATACAATGTATATTGATGTAGCAGTAACAGTCCTATCACCAACTTGAAGTAGTTATCACATAGGAAACTGTAGGCAGAACAGTAGTGTGTATATATCTGCAGCTATTAGAAATGTACAGCATATGTATTGGTATTTGAAGGTGTTAATTATATTTTCTTCACCCTACCCTATAACCACATATAATCCATTCCACGTGAAATTGGTATGTGCAATCACAATTAACACCCCTGGACATTTGTCCTGTTGGGTCATACATATTTGCTTGTACGTTGATGCATCTGCCCTGTTCATACATCCAAACCTGATGGCCTGTTGCCATCAATCAACCCTGCATGTTGTTGGACTGTGTATTGCTGTTCAAATTATGCATGTGTTATGCTCGCTGTTCAATGGTGTGAATATCTGGGTGTTTGGTTAATGGAAATACTAATGCATGCTGGTACAACTAATTGTGAATGGTATTGTATGTTACTAACCCAAACTGTCATGACATAATGCAAAACATAGGACGACAGGGAAGGCAGGTTCCAGCGGACCCACCTCTCCCACCTCAGCTGGCGAGTGCACCTGGCACTAGTGCCCAGTCTGGACCCTCCTCTGGTGGCCCTGTGCTACCTGTGGGTAAGAAGCGCTGCAGGGGATGGGGCTCATACCCCCTCTGCAAGTGTGGCCGGAGGAGAACCACTGCTCACCCTCCGTAGCGTCCGGACTGTGGTGCGTATGGAGATCCGGGAATCTGTTCTTGGGCCCCTACGCCAGCTTGAGGCACAGGTGGCACAACTTACAGGCATGCCTGTTGCCCGGCCTACACAGCCCCCAGCACAGCCCCATCCTGGGCAGTGAAGGAAAAGTGGCAAATGCCCATGGGTGGGGATAGCAGTTCCACTGTTGTCATCTGTGGGCTCATGGGCTCTGGCTATCCAAACATCCGTCCCCGTCAATTGTGTAACCCCCCCACACGTGTCATACACCGCCCCTGTATGTGTCTTGTTTGTCTTGTCTGCTGACCTACCCAACCTACCTCCCCAGCTATACCGACTTCCTTTACCTGACATACCACTCTCACCTTAAAAAAAAAAAAAAAAAAAAAAAAAAAAAAAAAGGCACTCTGTACATAGCTGCCCATTCCACACACATGTCTGCTGGACATGGAAACTATCAATTACAATTGGCTGTATAAAAAGTATTATTGTTGCCCTGACACCTCTCTCAGGGGTGGAAGGTTTCAAATATCACACCAAATTACAAACATATGCACAGCTGTTGCTGCTGAAGAAATGGGCAGCTATGGGCCTTACCTACATCCCTCCTGCAAAACCCAAGCTTGTTTCCCTACTGTCTTACCCTCTTTGTGACCCCTTTTTCATCACTTTCCTGTCTCCCCATTTTCATTTCTTGCAAAGAAAATAGCGCGGGTGTGCACCAGAGTAGGCACTGTTAAGCGGTTGTAAGCAGGTGTGCGCGGAGCTGAATGCCAATGCGCATGCGGGAGCTCTGCGCAAACCAGCGATAACCCAGTTACAACTGCTTAAAAGTGCCTTAGACACTCTGATTGACAGGTCCTGTAGTCAGTTCAAAAGCAAAATAAAATCCCACTGTCAGTCCCGAACCCAGGACTTTGGAAACAGTAGTCTGCATGACTTACCACTAAGCCATGACTGTTACACAAGAACATTGTACTACAATAAATATATCATGTAATAGTAGGAATGAATGTAAAGGGAATATAGGATGTGTAGTACACAAAGCATGTCATGTATATTTACTGTCAAATCTAGTGGATTTCTATAATAGTAGTGTGTGAACAGAAACAGCCATGCTAGTTGGTAGCTAGTAGGTAATAATGTCAGTTATTATACATATATAAATATATGTATATGTATATATATATATATATATATATATATATATATATATATATATATATATAGATATAGTTGTAGGTGTCAGTGTACATACACACTTAGTACAGGAAACAGGAGAGATGAATGGAGAAATGTGAATCTAAAACACAGCCTGAATCATGAGAGAGATACCAACCTTTACACTCACAGAACAGTGTCCACAGCATACCAGCATGGTCCCTGCCCTTACAATCTGAAAGGGCAACGCCTACCTCACATACCCTTTTATAGCACTGTCCTGAAATCACAGTGAGAACTGCAATCAGTACACAACTTCTGCATGCAATTAGCAAATGCTGGCTTACAATTGGTGCAGAGGCCATCACATGGACTTATGCAGATACCTACAAAAGCATCATGTACTCCCACTCCACACATGCAATACTTTCATTGCACCACCTGGAGGCAGAGAGAGAGAGAGAGAGAAAGAAAGAAAGAAAGAAAGAAAGAAAGAAAGAAAGAAAGAAAGAAAGAAAGAAAGAAAGAAAGAAAAAAAGAAAATAAGAACACAAACAAAAACCACACGTAAGACAAACTAAGTTGAAGCTGTCATCAGTGTCAGTATCAAGCTGGGCTAGCAGCAGCAGAAAGCTATACTAATGGTAACGCAACCAGCTGTGACAAACACAGGTAATGTAAAATAAGTTAATAGTCTACATACTGTGAACCCTCCATATGTGTTATTGGTCTGTATCTATATGTATGTCTATGTGATAAGTTGTGTGCACGTAGTTTTACCCAAAGGGGATGACTATACATTACATGCCATTCAGTGTTAGGCCATGATTCTGGCACCAGTTGTCCATTTCAGTGAGGCCTGTCTGTAGGATGTGTGTGTCATCTGGTGTAACGACTATGGCGCTTAGTTCGCAGTCATCTGGGAACTTTGTCATCCACAACCTGCACATGTTTACTTTCACATCTGAGAAGTAAATGCCAAACAAGAGGGGTCCTAGGACAGAGCCCTGTGGGATACCACATGTGACTGGCTTTGAGTCTGACATGGTTCCCGCAATTTTGATTTTATGGATTCTGTTGTTCAACCAGTGTGCAACCCATCAGGTGCCATATGTATTAACATGTAAGCTGATGAGCTTGTCTATGATGCCTGAGTGGAGTACTGTGTTGAAGGCCTTAGGCAAGTCCAGGTAGGCTGTATGGACTGCTTTGCCCTCATCAATGGCTGTAGTGACTGTTTTGAAAAGGTGAACCAGGTTCAAAAGGCAGGATCAGCCCTTCACAAAGGCAAACTGGATGGGATCAAGTGTCTGCAGGTACCCAATATCGCTGTATATAAGTCCCATAATGAATCATTCCATAGCTTTGCAGACCAGGCTGGTTAAACTTATGAGGCGGTAGTTCCCAGGGTCAGTAGAGGTGCCTCCTTTGTGGAGTGGGACCACTGTTGCTGTATGCCAGTGTTCAGGTACATATCCCGTAGTAAGGCCAAGGTTAAATATCAGTTTTATATGCGGTTGTATCTCCTCTTGGAGTTCACATAGCACACATCCAGGGATACCATCAGGTCACATTGATGCTGTGTGTTCTGCTTTGCTGAGGGCATCCCTCACCTGGACATCTGAGATGATAGGGAGGGTACATTCAGCTGTGATAACTATTTCTAAGTTTGGGGGAGAGGGAGGGGGGATATTTGCATTGAACCTGTCTGCCAGAATGTTGCCAATATCTGTGGGTTCAGTGAATGTTAAGTAGATGTGTAGTAACTCAGAGCATATCTGAGGCTTTTGGTCCATGTGTCTAACAAAACTGAAGAAGGCCTTGTGGTTATCTATAGTGTCCTTGGCCATTTCCCTCTCAGAGTTGGCCTTGGATGTTGTTATGAGAGAACCTAGCATATTACCAGTGCCGACAACAAATGCCTTCCCTTTATGTGAATCTGCTCTGTCCTGCAGTAGCCTCCTTCTATCGTTATACAATTTGTCTTTGGCTGGGGTCCACCAGATAGGATGCTTAACCTTTGTGCATAGGGTCTGGGTTAGAATTGTGCGTGCATGTTCCATGCATTCTTTGGGATGTCCGTGGAAAGCATTTGCAAAGGGGTCAGCATTGTGGGTTGTGGCTTCCACTGGCCCAGTGGGCTGCATGGATACCATGTCAGTCCTAACAAGTGAAAATCTGTCTATTCACATATATATCAAAGTAGTCTACTGTGCTGGTGGTGGTGGTGGGATATGTATATCCAGGCCGATTATTTTGTGTCCAGATCACACTAGTGGATGGCATTCCACATACAGTACCTTGGTATGAACCCCCAGAGTGAGGTTGTGCATTGGACCTGTCTCAGTGTGTTGACCGATGGGGCTTGGTACTATGTTGTATAGAATGTGGCAGGTATTGTTGCACAGGTGTTGGCTGAGCACTGATATCTGGCCATGTACATGTGTATCCACCAAGAGACACACACATGCTACATATGGGAGTAGTAGTATATCACTACAGTTGAGTATCATGTATAGTATGTGTGCCATATTTTGCTGACATAGTTTGCTGATATCCTGTTTGTGTTCTCTTTCAGGGACATGGCGCATCAGTGAAATCCTGCCTACTCTGCTGCAGAAGATGAAGAGATACACCAGAGCCTGGTGCGGGATTATGACATACTGTTTTCCGCACCAGCCAGAATCAGCAGGAGAGGGCTGCACTGTGGCAAGACCTTGTCCGTAGGGTAAATGACATTGGCACGCATAATAGGACATATGAGCAGGTACGACATCACTGCAGTGATTTAATCAGAAATGTCCGTCAGCGTGCGTCGGATATCCACAGGCAACAGGTCGCCACAGGAGGTGGGGTGGCCACACATCCCCCCCTCACCAGACTGGAGGGGCTACTCCTAAGTGTTGTGGCTCCAGCCCAGGAACATCAACAGCAACACACCTGCATTATGATGGAGGCTGGATCCACACAGCAACATGACATGGAGCGTGCAGGTAATATGCCATATGTGCACTTGACTGTTCTGTACATTGTTAGTTTATGCATGTGTAAGGTGTGTCCTTGGTATGTAGCTGTCAACATAGTATGTAATTGTGCAGGTGTGATAGTGCCAATATCAGCAGCTGACATGTGAAAGGCAACTGGTGTACTACTGAACTGTATCATATGCAGTATCAATGGCACAGTTGTGCCCACTGACATTAATCCCCTCATTTCTGCAGGTCCCTCCGGTGTTACAGCAAGGCAGCCCATCCATGCTGGTGAGTGTGTTTTAACAATACCTATAATAGTCCTGATAGTGCTAGTAATAATAGCGTAACTCAGTAGTGCTCTGTGTGTATACTGCGGGGTGTGCATGTGTGCATGCGTGCATGTGCCCATGTGTGCATGTGTGTGTGTGCATGTGTGCATGTGTGCATGCATGCATGTGTGCATGTGTCCATGTGTGCACGTGTCCACGTGTGCATGTGTCCACGTGTACATGTGTGCATGTGTGCATGAGTGCATGTGTGCATGTGTCCATGTGTGCACGTGTCCACATGTGCATGTGTCCACGTGTGCATGTGTGCATGTGTCCACGTGTGCATGTGTGCATGTGTGCATGTGTCCACGTGTGCATGTGTGCATGTGTGCATCACTGGTAACATTGTGTAGACATTGCAAACTGTGTTTCCTGTCTTCCTCCCACAGGTTCTGGTGCTGCTCTGGTGTCCTGCAGCAGGGAACCTGAATCTGGTGCTACAGGTACTGATAATGATGATATCTGTGTAATGGCACAGGAAGGTGTGTCAGGGTCCATCATTGGTCAGCCAATTGACAGTACACAGCTGTCAACCCCATCATTGCGCACAGTCATCCTGCCAGTACATCCTATGTCACCATTGTCCCTAGGTGATGGACAGGATACAGTGGGCATTGACCAGGGTAATGTGGTATCTGTGGCACATGCTTCCCCACACAGCAGCCATGGGCAGGGTCCTGAGATGGTACCACACAGACAGTTGCCCATGGGTTCTCGTGGGAGCATCCATGGGTGTACTGCCTCTGGCAGACGTGCCCAAAGAGGTTTGTCAACCTCAGCTATGTTTCAGGCTGTCATGCAGGCACAGTCACGTATGGAAAGGTACACCAGACAGGGTCTGAGGGAGCTGAGAGCATGTCGCACATCCATGACTGACAGTATGCATGACATCGCGGATGCTATCCTTAATTTCACCGATGTCATAGACAGACGTTGTGGGGACATATTACAGCAGTTCCACAACCACATGTCCATGATCCAGGGCAATGGTGGACGGTTGCGGCGTCGACGTGGCCGTATGCCAGCAACAGCAGTAGCTGGCAGTTGGTGCGGATGACAACAGGCCCGTGGACACCCCCATAGTGCCAGCAGCAGCCCCAGCAATGCTGGGTCTATGCTGTCATCAGACCGCCCCAGGAGACCACATGCACGTGGCTCTGGACAGTCCCAACAGGGACCTGTGTCCAGTCAACAAACTCCCACTTCTGATGACAGTACCCAGTCTGGCTTAGTACTGGATACGGTCTGTAGCACCCCTGCCAGGCACAGGTACCGTGTCCATGCCCACAGACACTGATCTGTATGACCTGCCAGATGCAGTCTGTGGCTGTCCACAAACTCCAGTATATGGCAGCCATGAGGTGGAACTGTGTGCATGCATACACACATGTGAAATGTTAACACCTAGGGCTACCACATACATGCACACACTGCACCAACAGTGCCCCACCCTGTACTGCTGTCCCTCACCAACACACATACACATACATGTCAATTGGTGGTATCAGTGGCAGACTCAGGCATACCTAATTCACACCCTGTGCATATGATGAAACTGTGCCACCTCCTGCAATCTCCAACATCAGTGCAGGAACAGGTAAACATGTTGCTGATGCACAGGGTGACTACATAGAAGTGTATTACTAGTATCATGTTGGTAACAGTACAGTGTGCTGATATGATTGTGTGTATATCCCAGCATGCCTGATGCAGTAACTGTATGACTGTCCTGAATTGTTATCTACACCCATAGTAAGTACCATAGTGTAACAGCTGCACATTATTGCATACCGGTGGTAAGGATGTCAACAGATAGCCACATACATAGGTAGCACAGGGGAGAAGCTAATGCAAGTAGTGATACGCAATGATGGACATGTACACTAATGGTGGCATGTTGCCCACAACAACTATGCAATGTGGATGTTTGCGCATGTTGATATGTGTGCAGTACCAATTTAATTTAAATTACAATTAAATATTAAATAATATCAGTTCTGCCATGGACATCTGAGCTGTGCATTCCTGGGTACATGTTGATAGTGCCTGCATATTTGCACTGTTACCTACTGGAAGTGTTACCCCTTCTTTGTTGTACAATGGACTACTTCCAGCCCTGCTTACTGTAGCTTTGTTTGCATGCATGTTTGCTTGAGGTTCCCTGGAACACTGATCCCACCTGCAATGCAGATTTACAGAGCTTCTGTGGATTCCTAGTGACATCTGCATAGCGTACTATACGTATGTCAATTTTCCACCTGAGAGAACGTCACTGTCTGCCCTGTTCGCATGTACGTTGCCTGTGACACATTGCATATGACTTACCTGGCATTTACCCACGTGTGCAGTCATATATGCCAGCACTATGAAATCAGTAGCAGCACACCCACACATACTCACCTTCAGTATGTTGTTCCCCATTGGCCCTATGTGTTGGTAATCACCATGGCAATCACACTACTATGGTAGCATGTGCAAAGGTAACCTGTGAATCACCTCTATGGTCCAGTTGTGGTTTATGTGAGTCATGTGGCAATGTCACAGCTGCCACATGTATGCAGGCAACCCTCTCCCCTGGCCTGTAACGTACATCACATGTGTGAGATGCCACCACATAGCCAATCTGGGGACTGAGCACTCTGAACCCAGTACTGCCATACCCTGTCAGGTGGCATGACATACTACAGTGACTACAATACCAGTCTGACATAGACCCGCACTGACAGCAATCCGAACACACTGGGGCATACTTGGAGACTCAATAGCATCCTGCCTGAGCATCACACACCTCCGCAGCTGGCACACAGGCATACGTTAAGTCGGAACAGAGCACATGCCACACATGGCACACACATCCCGTGTGCCACACACTCACAGCCTGTAGGGCTACACAACACACCTGCTACAGATGTGTCAGGTACCTCTCTTGGCCGCTGCAGTGGGGTCCCACTCAACAGGCTGTACATGGTGAAGGTCACAGTGATGTGCCCGTGGGGCACTATGGTCCACCACAAAACACATGCATACAGGTCAGTCAGAGGCATGGACACATATGACTCAGTCATTGTCCATGCCACTATGGATGACCTGAGACGTACCTCCCTGGACTACATGATAGGGAACATAGAAGGGCTCTCTCAGCATGTGGCATGGGCCAGTATGAGCCTGACCTTGGTTGCCATCATACCCTCACCAGGTATGCTACCACAATATGTAGGAAGGGTGTTCTATGTCTACATTCTGCTCAATCTCCAATGTCATTCATAGGGTATCCAATGGCTGTCAGTGTGTGCTTACATACTAGGGAAGCCACAATGATTTGCGAGGGGCAGCTTGCACGTGACACCCATGGGCCATTGTATATTGGCGAAGCCCCTTGAAGTACACATAGTGCCTTTTGCTGCAGGACACGGATTAAATAGCCACTTCCGTGGGTATCACACGGGATAGGACACTAACAGTAATGCTACACAACACCAGCAGTGTACATCGCAAGATGCATGCACTGGACACTGTCCTCAGCACGGTAAACTGCAATATCTGTGCAGTAACAGATTCCTGATTCATGGCTCACAGGTGCAACCCATCACTGCCAGGTTATACATCATACCATGCCTGTCATCCCCTACACATGTAACACACATGAACAGGGGGTGGTATCTTAAGCACCACAGATACACACACCTCCAGGTTGTTGGCACAGCACAAAGCATCAGGGCCTATCCATGAGCAGCTAACAGTGTGTTGGACTGCCTTCTGGTTCATAGCCTGGCACACACAACCCTCCCATACACAGGAAACCCACATGTCCTCCCTAACAACACTGGGAATATGACAGTCTCTGGATATGTCTTTATATGGCTGGACTGCATCCAGCCGAACATTGTGTGTGAGCATTACTGTAGCTACAACACACTAGCTGAAAGGTTCCCAGCATGTAGTCACTGAATTGCAGTGGAACAACATGTTACCACTCCCACAACAGGTGGGAACATGCAGCACCTGTTCATCGACTACATGTAGACTATATGGCCCAGACCAGATGTGTATCCCCTGCTGTTAGGATGATATCATATACAACTCACACTGTACATACACATACCGCATGTGGCCCCTGCACAGTAAGACACAGTCATAATGTTATGCATTGCAAATACCATTTATCCATTTGAGGCATGTGTCAGACATGGTAACTACTGAAGGTCACAGGTATATATGTGTATGTGTCACACACATACATCATGTGTGCATTGCCATTGCTGTTTTAAGCAATGTCATGCATTGTTATGAACAACAACCCACACATGGTAATTTTGTGTGAGACAACCACACATGGCAGTTGTGGGTTTCCAAAACATACCTATCTATGCTCTGACAGTGGTAATAGAGCCAGTAGCAGAGCACACTATTGGCATTACTGGGCAATTAGCCCTGTTTGGCTGTACTGATAGTGTGGTGACACCACCTGTGTTTACTGGGGGAATATGCAGCATCTGGTGTATTGTAGTAGTTGCCAAAAGGAACTGTTTCCTTACACTTGCAATTACACACACCCTACTACCCCCCCACACACACACTTGCAGGATTCATACCCCTTCCTAACTATGTTATAACACGTGAGAGAGATGCATTAGCGAAGCGCACTATTCATATTACTATGAAGTTCCTCTTCTCCGCCTGTACTTATAGGGTGCTGACATCATCAGTGTTTGGAAAGGGTAATGTGCATCATGTAGTGTGTTCTCCTGATTGCCAAAAACCACATGTTTTTCATACAAAATTGTACACACACAAACTCCCCTCATCCAAACTTGCCATTTGCAGGATTCAAACCCCTATCTAACTATGTTATGACACTTGAAAGAAACGCATTAGCAGAGTGCGTTATTTGGATTATTGGGAGGTTTTCCTTCTCCAGCTGTACTTATAGGGTGCTGACATCATCAGTGTTTGGAAAAGGTAATGGTCATCATGTAGTGTGTTCTCCTAATTGCCAAAATGCACACATCTTTCATACAGACTTGCCAGCACACACACTCCTCTCATCCACACACTTGCAGGATTCAATCCACTATGTAGCAATGTTATGACACTTGAAAAAGACGCATTAGCAGATCATGCTATTCATTTTACTGGGATGTTTATCTTCTCCTGCTGTACATATAGGGTGCTGGCATCATCAGTGTTTATAAAGGGGAATGTGCATCCTGTAGAGTGTTATCCCAGTTGCCAAAAGGGACATTTCCCTCACACAGACTTGCACACAAACTAAACCCCCTCCACACACACTGGGCATTTGCAGGATTCAAACCTCTACTTAACTATGCTATGACACTTGAGATGGACGCATTAGTGGAGTGCGCTATTCGCATTACTGGGAGGTTACTCTTCTCCTGCTATACTTATAGGGTGCTGACATCATCAGTGTTTAGAAAGGGGAATGTGCATCCTGTAGAGTGTTTTCCCAGTTGCCAAAAGGGACATTTCCCTCACACAGACTTGCACACACAACAACCCCACTCACCCCCCCCCCACACACACACACACACACACACACACACACACACACTGAGCATTTGCATGGTTCAAACTCCTACCTAACTATATTATGACACTTGAGGGAGCCGCATTAGCAGAGGGCGCTATCCGAATTACTGGGCATCTGTTTTGCACCTGCAGTATTTATAGGGTGCTGACATCTTTATTTCTACAGAGGTATGTACATCTAGTACTACCTGTCAGGTGGGGGATAGCATATATATGCATTTGCAACCACCTACTTCAGGGTCAGATATGCACATCGCACTGGCAGGTATGTTCTATACCATGCTTCGTGACCACAGGACATGTAACACACAACACAACCAGTCCAGAACACCCCTCCCACATCCAGGACACACACTTTGCTTCCCTGGGAACAGTGCCAGGATATGCAGGTGTTCACATACACCATTCCAGTTGTTAACATCAGGTACAGGCATATTGTGTGTGGGAACTACTCAGGCCTCTACAACATTACCCTACAGCCACTACAATTTGTGGGTCCATGTGCTATGGCAGAACCACTCACCACAGCCACATGGGGGAATACATATTGCACCTGTCCATCTGCAACATGGGTACTCACTGTTCCACACCAGAGGTAGACCACCATTGTTGATATCTGACCATACCCACCTTTCCCTGGACATCCATATCCCATCCCCACCCCCAGGCAAGGTTGTCACTGCAAACAAACTGTCTTTAGCACAAGCAGACTCTACACTTGTGAAGACTGGGGTGGAAGACTTCAAAGGACCCATGCTGGGGGACTATACTGGCCACTCTGCATAATCCTTGACAATTGCATTCTATGAGCATGTGTAAGGTTTGCATTGATCATGCTATCCCACATATACCCATGACTGCTCCATAACAGGACACCTGTCAGGTGTACTCCAGCCATATATGAGCTGTCCAACAGACAGAGTGAGCTAATACATTGCAGAGCTGTAGCCCACAGAGGGAGGACATCTCTGATCAGTACCGGCACGACACTTCAATCCCACATAATCATCACAACACAGTGTTGACAGTGAAATTGTCCAGACAATGCAGATAGGGCTCCCCTCAGTCTGTTATTGACGCCCACTTACTGTTAGAGGTCCTCAGCAACCCTCTTCCAGTACACACCAACAACATGGATGTGGCTTAGCACATTCAAACCCTGGGATCTCCACTGTGTCCCTGCTTGACAGAGGCACAGCACACTAGCCTCACACGATGCCTTATGTGACCTACTTTACGGTGGCATGGTAGCCTACTGTACTGGGGATGCAGATGCCAAGCACACTCTGGCTAAGCTGTCATTCCCTAGGGCAAACAGCCTAGTATTGACCTCTACACCCATATGTTTAATTGTCAGATGCACAATATTTGTTGCTGATAGACTGTTTGCAGGTCTTTATTGTCATATCATTCCCTGTTTCTATGAACAACTTGTGTATCTGTGGAAGATGTTTGAATATGAGGGGGATCCATTATATCACTTATGTCTCTGTAGTAATTTACTGTGTGCACTGGGCAGATTGCTGTGATGTGGTTGGTTCCTGGAATGACACGTACAAATACCAGATATGTGTGGCCAACTGCTAAACGGAGATATGGCCTAAGTGTGTGAGCATGCCCAGTGTGAGCTTTCCATATGTTGAACTCTGCAGTCCACCACATATTTGGATGAGTGTTAACTTCAACAATATCTCACGTTTATGGTTGTATGTTGGGTGTCATGTTGTGTACTTACTGGCCAACTGCTTCATGTCTGAATACAACAGGGATTATACTGTGCCTGCAGGGTTTGCATGGGATACTTTGCATACAGTTGTCAACATCCTTTCATACTGACCTAACACTGTAGTACCGTATAGTGTACTGGTTCAGTACTTTCACTGTGGTGGACAGTATCCTGGGCTTTAGTACTATCACTGCCTTAAATCTACATAGTGAGCACAACAGACTGTTTAGGGGCCAGCTGTGCACATATGACCATATTGCGTTATGTTCAGATATTGACTACCTAAACCAGGCTTGTCCAACATTGGTAGTGTATTCCACAACATAGGTGGACATTGGCAAACACTAGCGATGTGCCCTAGGCCATTTCTAATGCTAGTCAGAGAGTGTGTTTGTCCTTCGACACACATTGTAACTGGAGTTTGCCATGACATATGTCATGGTTAGTATACTGTGCCTCCGTCTATCTGTGACATAACAGTGATACCCAGGGTAAACCTACCATCTCCCATCCACTCATCAAGATTCCTCTTGAGGAGTATCGATGGGTGACTCTCTGGCTAACCTGTACTGGGAGTTTACTCAAGAGTGGGGGTGGCTTCTGTGTTATGGATCATTCAGTACAGCTTGTCCTATGTATGTCAGTGCTGGGGTTCAGGTCTCTCATGTGCATAGCTCACTGCCATTCAGATTGTACAAGGTGCAGCATGTTCATTGATTCCAGCTTGGACATGGCTTTATACATCAGGCACAGCTTGCCTCTGGGTGGGCAGTATGGCAGTGTATGGAGCTGCAGTTTGTTTAATCAGGCAACACATGGCATCTGTTCAAGCTCTTTGCTACTCCTGGTGAGGTACTGTTGTGGACTTTACAGTTGATGGAGGTGTCTGCTGAGGTACATCCCACAGGAGCTATTGTAGTCAATTATAACGCTAATGAAGGATGACTGCAGAGCCACAATGACCTCCCCTTATCTAGATCTGACAACCTTCATGATTAGGTGGGTATATGGTATGTTTCTGTGAACACTACAGCCACATGTTTGTCCAATGCAGGATATCTATCACCTTGTGTCCCCAGGTCTTTCATTACATGTCAGGTACGTAATGAGTTAACACCTGTGTGGTAATTGGTGGGCACTTACTGTATATCCACGGGGGTTGACTATACACTTTTCTGCAATTAGCTTGCTGACATGGCTATGGCACCAGTTGTCTGTTTCTATGTGGCCCTTTTGTGGGATGCTTGTGTCAGCTGGGGGTCAGATATGGTGGGCAGTTTGTTGTCCTCTGCATACATGTTCAGTCACAGTCCTTCCATGTTGGCCTGTACCTATGGGACATATATATGAAATGAGGGAGGTCCCAGGACCAAGCCTTGTGGGATGCCACTTATATCTGGTTTGTAGTCTGACATGGCTGCAGCATGTCTGACCATGTCAGTTCTGTCCTTGGTCTGGTTTGCAACCCCTCTACTGACATAGGGGTTTATATTTAAGCTGGTGAACATATCTATACTGAACACGTAGGGTATTGTATGGAAGCATTTGCAAGGTCCAGCTACGCTGTGTGGACCACATTGCCCTCATCAATGACCTTAATGACTGTTTCAAATGGGTCAAACATGTTTAGGGGCAAGATCTGCACTTAAGACAGCCACACTGAGTAGGGTCTGGTGTCAGTAGATCCCCGATATCTTTATGTCTGCGGTACATGCTGATCCTTTCCATAGCTGTGCAGACCAAGCTTGTCAGGATTCTGGGGTGGTAGTTTGCAGTATCCATTCAGGCAACACCTTTGTTGAGAAGGACCACTGTTGTTGTACACTGCTCTTTGGGTACATATCCTTTGGTAAGGCTGACATTGAGCAGTAGTGTGATTTGGCATTCCATTCTTCTTGGAGTCCTTGTTGGACTCAGCCCAGGACATTATCTCATACCATTGCTGCTGTGTGTTTTGCTTTGTAGATGCTGGCTGTTAGCTCAGCATCTGCAATGTCAGGGGGCCAGCAGTCTGCTGGGATAGATATTTTGCATTCTGGGGGGGGGGTTGCACTGCACCTGTCAGGTTGTATGTTGGCAATATATGTGTGTGTTTGGTATGTTGTTTGTAATATTTGTGTGATTCGGAGCATATCTGTGAATTCCCAACATGGTTCCTACCATCAGTTGAGTAAGCCTTGGGATTATCCTTAGTGTCCTGTACAATTTGTATCTTCATAGGTCCGAAGGTTCATACTAGGCTATCCACCCTAGGGCATTTGTAAGCCTAGCCAGAGTGTGTGTGTCTTTTGCCGCCCCTTGCTATGTGAATATTATGGCCATTTATGATTTACTTTGCTGTGCCTCTGTCTGGACGTGACACAGTGAAGACCCCCAGTGCAGATCTACTATCATCCATCCACTTGGCAATATTCCTGTTGAGGGGTGTCAGTGAGGGGCTCTGCCTAACATGGAGTGGGATCCTGTTCCAGGGTGTGGGGAGCCTCTGGGTTATATATCTGTCCCCTCCAGCACATCCTATTTCATTATGTGTTGAGGTTGACATCTGTCACTCTCACAGCTCCAATGGCTTTGATTTTCCTGGGGTGGAGCATGTCCATTACTCCTGTGTTGGATATGGCCTTGTACAACAGACATACAATGCCTCTGTGTAGGAAGTATGTGAGTGCATTCAGCTGGGGTGTCTACAGCCAGGCAGCATATGACATATATTTGAGACCCTTTATCCTCTTGGTGAGGTACCTTTGAGGTCTTTCTAACTGCTGCAGGTGTCAGGTAATGTACATCCCAAATGAGTCATTGTACTAGATTATGGGTCTGATAAGGGAACAGTACAGGGGCACAATGACCTCTGTTGATGTAGATGTGAATCCTTTCATGATATGGTGTCCAATATAGACAGCCTTCCTAGCCACATTGGCAATGTGAGTGTCACATAACAGGTTACTGTCCACTTGTGTCCCTAGGTCCCTGATTACTCCTTGCATACATAATGGTTTATCACCTATGTGGTAATTTGTGAGTACCTTGTTTGGTATTTGGTGGGACATTCATACTGTCCAGTGTCTTCAGGTCATCTGGGTGGGGTTCCTGTGTGTGAGAGTGTGGTCTGTAGCATGCTACAGACTGTACAGCAGTTTTGACTACAGTTAGGTGCACATGGGTGGTCTCCGATGCTTCGTGCATCATCAGTTACCTGGACGTATGGGTGTCTGTGCTGCATATGGATACTCCCCCTCCTTTTATGTTTTGGTCCAGGTTTTGGGGCCATAACGCATGATATGAGGTATAACCTGGTAGTGCTGGTGTGCTGTCAGTAGGCTTGCAGCAGGTTTCTGTCACTGCACAGACATCGATGTTCTCCATACTGGGAAGGGCCTCAGGAGCATGCATATTGCGGTTTACACATCTGGCATTGGTCAGCATTACCCTTATGTTTCTTACCACTTATGTTTTCTAGGGTGGTGGGTTAGTCTTTTCAGCCTTGCCTATGTATGGCTCTATGGAGGTGGCAAAAGCCTTATCCAATATCCAAACGCCCAGGGGTAACAGGTGCAAGCCATCCCTGGAGCAGCAGCATGGCTTGTCATGCATGACATCTCAAGCAGACAGACATTAGATCCTCTTGGACTGACAGCTATAATTGTGCCACCTGTTAAACCTGATCATTCTGTGTTTGTACTGTGGCATCATTCTTGGTGAGGGTAGGATGCTGCAAATGGCCAGTGTCATACCGGCCTGGAGTACATACTCAGAGAGCTCATCCATGTCTCTTTTCATGTAGTCCAGGGAGGTACATCTCAGGTCGTTCACACCAGCATGGACAATGACTGCATCATATTTCTACTTGCTTTGGGGTGATCTGCGTACTTGTGTTATGTGGCATATTGTAGCAGCCTACAGGCAGCTTACTGTACCCTTTCCCTTGTTCAGTCTGGTGAGTGGGACAGCAGTGTGTCTGCCTATAGAGTCACCTATTACAACTGTATCAGGCATGTTGTTTCTCCTTCTGGCCTGTGACTGTTTGGCACACCAGCTTTGTGTACTATGTGTTGCATGTGCTATGTTTGGAGGTTGTGGTTGCTTGGGAGTCTGCTTTGGAGGCCTCTGTTGGTGTGGTGTGTTTGTAATTAGGGCCTCCGGGAATGTTTTTCTCTGTTTATGTGTTTGGTTTACAGTTGTGATAGGTCTATGTGGGACTGGGTTTGTGGTGTGTGTGGTTACCTTCTCCTCCTGACTAGTTTGGACAGTACTGAGTTGAGGGGAGCTCAGCCTCTGGTTTGGATAAATGGTTGCATCTCTCACATATATTTGTATTTATTGGGGGGAGTTGAGGGTTGTCTGTGTACTTGGGGCAGGTGTAACATTGCCTCAGGATTCACAGATTCTACTTGTTGTAGCTGGCCTTAGTGGATTGTATGTGTGGACATATTTTATTGCCATACTACTGATCAGTGATTACTTCCATTTTTATGTTTGCTCTATCATGTAGTAGCTTCCTCATTCTCTTGCATGGTTTGGTAATGGCTGGAGTCCAGCATGCCAGATGCCTGCGTGTATGGCATTGTGTCTTGTTATTTGGAATTGCATAATCCAAGCATTCCTGGCTGTGTTCATGGAATGCCTGTATAACATGTTCTGCAGTGTGTCCCATATTTTGCACCTGCACAGGGCCTTTAATGGATTCCACATCAGTTTGGAGGGGTGCAACTTATGCTTTACACATGTTTTTCACTGTGGTTTTCTGGCCAGGGACTGTGGTCAGGATGTGTATATCCGGTGTGATTACTCTATGGTCTGGTCTTACCAGTGAGGGATACACTTCTCATCTTGCCATCCAGTGCCCATGTTGCTAATTATCACATCCAGTATGCTTACCCCTCTTGTGGGAGTGGTACGTTGTTCCTGGGCATTTTGGTTTATGGATTCTAGGAACTTTTCTCCTACAGTGTTGGTGCTAGTATAATGCTCCCAGTGTATGCCTGGGTATTTTCAGTCAACCAATATAATGTGGTTTGGGGGGCTTGATATATTCATGTATTCCAACATAGGCCAGGTGCAGTTCCTGGTGTTAGGACGGTAGTCTGTATCAGGCTATATACTGGGAGGCAATTTTAACCACTGGTACTTGACCATGGCTAGTCCATGCTGCTTCTTGTTGTGGTACCAACATGGGGGTGTGGTTATCCTTGACAATTATTGCTAGTCACCCTCCTTTTGTAGCTTGTTCCATGTTTTGAGGCTGTACAGCACAGTATGAGGTGTAACTTGGTAGTGTTAGGGTGCTGATGTGAGCCTTGACCCAGTTTTCTGCTACAGGACAGATATCAACATTTTCCATACTGGGTGCGTTTACACTGCACGCATCTTGCTGTTTAGACTTCTGGCATTGGGTAGCATTACATCTAGGTTCTTATCCCTTGTGGTACCTATGGAGGTGGGTTTGTGTTTTGAGACTTCCCTATTCAGGGCACGCTGTGGGTACTGACAGCCTTTGCCAGTATCCATGAGGCCTGGACTGATAGGTGCACGCCACCCCTAGCAGGTGGTGCATCATGTCATGCTCAGCATGTCATCCCAGACTGGAACACATTGGCTCCCTTTGACTAACTGCATTACTTCAGCCAATTATTGCAATTGATCATCCCATCGTCATATTGTTGCTTCATGCTTGATAAGGGTGGATGTTAGTCAGGGTCCTCAAGTGTGCATATAGTACATGGTGTTACATTACTTAACACATGGCATTCATGCCTCAGGTGGTGCTGCAGGGCTGCCTCTGTCGGATGCACATATTACACTCCCTGTACATGTTTGAGAGTAGGTCATGTCATTTTAGGCATCCATGTTATTATATGAGTGAGTCAGAGAGGGGTATCATTCCCAGGGTTCCTACTGAGCCAGTGTATGTGCTATGCGTTGCCTCTTTGCCAGGGCCAGGGCATACTGGGCACGCTCAGGTTGTTCCTCCTCCGAGTCATGCTCTGCCTGTGATGGCCTTGGCAATGATAGGGGGCTGTTTGGCCCGGCCCTATGCTGGTCCTGCTGCAGCTGTTTTCACAAGATCATATTATGTAGCATAGCACATACCATGACAATTTGGGTACATGTAGTTGGTGAGTACTGCAAGGCTCCACCAGATGTGTCCAGACACTGGAACCATGACTTAAGCAGCCCAAACACATGCTCTGTTACATTACGTGTTTGTGCGTGTGCCTCATTATGGCATTCCTGTTCAGGTGTGTGTGCGTTTCTGATGGGTGTCATCAGCCACGGCTCCAGTGCATAACCTGCATCTCCCACTAGGTGTCCATGTGGGATGTCCCCATTGGCAAATGTCTGGTACAGCTGTGTCAAATGCCAGATGTGGGAATCATGGTAGCTCCCAGGGCAGCCAGCACACACATTCATTATTATGCCCTGGGCATCACACATGACCTGGAAGTTGATGGAGGGGAAGCCCTTGCAGTTAATGTAGGCCCTACCCCGCTCACCGGCTGGTGCTTTGATGTGTATGTGCATGCAGTCTATTGCACCCACTACCTCAGGGTATTCCGCTATTTGCTGGAAGAGATGCATATTGCTGGCCAATACCTCACGGGCATTGGGGAAATATACATGATCACCGACATGTGCTGACATGGCATCCAGGAACTGGTGCAGTACCCTGGAGGCTGATGCCTGTGATATCCCCATCATATCACCAGTTGGTCTCTGGAAGGTACCTGTTGCTAGTATTCTTAGGCCAACACATACCTTGGTTTCCAAAGGGATGGGTTCCCCTCTGTTGGTTCTGTGTGTGAGGCATAGTCTGCACAGCTCGACAATTTGCTGCAGGAGATCTCTGTCCACTCTATAGCGCTCTACTATCTCCAGCTCATGTAACCCGTGGTAGGTGACCCTGGGCCTGTACACTCTTCTCCGTCTCCTCACTGTGGGTTGTCTGGCACCATCTGCATTGTCACCACCCTCAGCAAGTCACCTATGTCTCCTTATGACAGCTATGGCAGCCCCTAGCATTTCTGCTCTGAGTTCAGCTTTTTCAGTTTTCACTTCTAATAGCTTACTCCTGTCTTGCAGTGTGTCTTGAGAGACACATCCTGCACTGCTGTTTGCAGAGTTTTTAGTGCTTGGCTGAGCTACTATTCTGCCTGTGTAATTGCCTGCTTCTAATTGTTTTCACCTGCTAGCTCCAGCAGTATTCCTTACTAGCTTCCTACTAATTATGTTGCTTCCTTTTTCCTTTCTGTTTCCTCAGGGTGGAGCAACGTGCATACCAGCAAAAACACGCTCACCGTGGCTTACACGCGTGCACACATGCTTACACAGTTCAGAATCTGCTTATTTGAGTTAAAACGCGCGCACACCAGCGCAAACAGTGTTACAACTCTACCAATAGGCTCCCACATACTCAGTCTGCCCTACACATGCGCACACTGGCGTAAACAGTCTTCAAAGTCTACCAACACGCTCCCACATGCTCAGTCTGCCTTACACGCACGCACACTGTCCTACCCACACCTCATGGCACGCACACGGGTGCATGCACGCCCAGCAAGAAACCTTGGTGTAAGTAACAGTGTACACCTTCCATTTCTTGAATTTCCCATGCTTATCTTGTGGCACTCCTCTTTCCATGATCTGTGTCTGACATCTGTCATGTAACACTGACCTCCAATGAACTGCATTTCTTCCTACCATTCCCCCCTGTGATGTCACCTATCTCCTACTCTATTCCTCCCCCTTATGTATCTCTTACACTACTCAGAATGTGCTCATTTGCTATGTGACAGTGGGATTCAGTATCCTAACCCTCATTTACATCAGATTGCCTACTAATGCTTAGTTACATGTCTTAGACTCAGCTTCCCCCCTTAGCAACCACTAAATGGTGGCCATGTTGTTTTTGGTCTGCTGGTCCCTGCATTGTAATTCCATGTATTGCATAAAACCCACATTTGTGGGTTTATAACCTTCATTTTTATGTTTTATACAGCGCAGCCCATTTGCGCGGGGCTGCACTGCGTTTAAACATCAGCGATCGCCGAAAAAAAATTATATTTTTTTAATATTTGCATCAGGGTACCTTGCCTATGGCCACATATTTGGCCATTGGCATGCTGCCTGACACATATGCACCCTTTATTTGGAACTGACATGGCTCCATTGCGATTTTTGCAGAAACTTACTCAGTTGTCAACTGAGTACATTTCTGCAGCTAAAACGGCTCTTACACGGGCTGCTTTCTGTTTCGTGTGTCGCTACTCTACCTCATTTGCATGCTTTTTGGCTGCAAGTGAAGTATTTAGCATATCCACGCCCAGTCCGTGTAAGAGACGTTTTAGCTGGTCTCTTACACGGAGTTTTGGGCTGTTCCTGGATCGCGAGGCTTGCATGGAGTCTTACACGTCTCTTACACTCCATGCAAGACTTCATGAATCCTGCCTCCTGTTCTCATGTGTGCAGAGGAAACACTGTTAGCTTTCTTCTTATTTTTCAAACCAGGTTCTATGCATATTATATCTTTTATATTACTATTTCACTTGAAGGTAAATCTAGGTTTCTCATCTAAAATATCCTTCAAGTGATTGTCACTTCTTAGTATCTTCCAGTATTGCTTAATAATATCACATATCCCATACACATAATTACTATAACGTAGCATTACCTTGGGTTTTGTGTCATACTTATGAGATGGCTTCAACTTGTCTCCTTGCTGTTCTTTATTATCAGATAACCATGGTCTAGCCCTGGCTTCCCTGTTAGATATTATACTGTTCTTAGCCTTTTTCTAAATTTTCCTTTGAGTAGCCCTTTTCCTTAAGATGTTCATTTAACACATTTATTTATTTATAAAACTCATTATCTGTGCATAGCTGATAAACTCTGTATCCTTCCCTTGCATAATATTATGAAAAGCATGCATAGGATTCATACTGTGTGCATTCAAATAATGATTTCTCCAACATTGTTTCATATGCAGGGTAGTGTTTATCTTACTGGTTGCATTTTTATTTAATGTGACATCTAAAAAGGCAATGGTCTCATTGCTGTGCTCTACTGAGAACCTAAGAAAATCTGTAGTTTTCTCCAGGTAATCAACAATGTTTAACAGTTCATCACTGCCCTGTGCCCACAACAAAAAAATATCAACAAATTTGGCATAAAAAAAATGTTGAACTCTTCCATGGATGTTCACATTTAAAATATTTTTATCTTCCCAGAAGGCTAACACTAGATTAGTATATGAGTTGGCATAGGGTGCGCCCATGGCAACACCCTGTACCTGCCTGTAATGTGTTCCATTACAAAGAAAGATGTTATTTTATAACATCAATGCTAGTGCTTCCAGGATTAAATTATTGGTATTCTCATCATATATATTAACTGTATGCAGTACCTCATTCACTGCCTTTAACCCAAATTAATTTGTGATGACCGTGAACAATGACATCAATGGTTACCATCAACACATTCTTGAAATCTAAAGTTTGGCAAGCATCATACAATTTTGATAAGAATTGTGCAGTGTCTTTCAAAATCCTGGGGAAATAAGCAAGTAGATTTTTCAATTTTCCTTCTACCCACATAGATAAATGTTCAGTAACCCATCCCCTCCCCTCCCTGAAACTATTGGTCTCATCGGTGGAGGTAGGGTATATTTATGCATTTTTGGTAGTACTTTAAAAATAGGAATCACTGGATGTTCAATGCTTACAAATACATACAAGTCATCATCTAACACTCCATTTGTTCTTAAACACCTTAGCTTCTTACCAACATTACTTACATACTGCTTAACCATCAAAGGTGAGAGATTTCTATAGGTACTGATATCACTAGTTAGGGCATTCAAGGATTGTATGTATGCTGTAGTATCCATAACTGCAACGGCCCCACCCTTATCAGCTGGTTTGATTACCAATCTGTCATCATTCATTAGATCTAGAAGTGCTTGCCTTTCCAAATAAGTGAAGTTAGTAAACCTGCATTTTGCATTGTCAAGATAGTCTTATTTTATCCTCCCAAGTTATTTAAAAAGTACGAACTGTGGGGTGCATAACTGGTACAAAAGTACTTGGATGTTTCATAACATTAGTATAATGGCTGTTTCCCCTAAACATGTTATTCAGAATAACATTCCGCCCAAACATGAGCAAATCCAGTATAACTTCACTTAACACTGACGCTCTGCTGAGTGCAAACGGTAATCCTTTACCTAAAACATTAATTTGTTCTTTAGTCAGTTGAACACTAGATATATTAAATACATTACAGTCATTACAATCAGTCAGTTCATGACTCTCCGCCGTTTCACATCTCTTTGTACAGACCGACCTCACCTGTTTCCTGTTTTTCTTCCTGGGAAAGTTGGAAATGTCATAGAGCTGCTCCTTGCTGCAAAAAAAGAAGAAGATGAAGAAGAAGCAAGCGAGGTTTTCAGTCTTGCTCCCATACTGATACTGGGCTGTTTAGTTCCCTGTGTGATGTCATCAGCCTGAGCCATAATAGAAGTGTTGCTATTAGGATCCATGACAGCCATGGAACCTTCTGTTGTCGTGGTTGCAGCCACAGAAGCATCATTCACATTTTGTTGAACATTAACATTCTGAAAAACATCATTGGACTCACACAAATTGTTGGTATGTAAGTTACTTGCTACTGCTGGATTAGATTCAGTTCTAGCCTGCTCACGAGGCCATGTAAATATACAGCCTGTCATGAAGTTCTGATAGTCCCTTTGCAGCTTTTTCATCATTGTTTGTTGCAATTTATTTTTAAGCAAGGCTATATTATTCAATACTTGGGTAATTTTACACAGATGTTGGTCTGTGTTATAGTGCATTTGTAGGTTACTCTGTAGATCTTTTACCTCACTACAAAGTTCCTCTTCAACAGGTGAAAAATATTCCATAAGCAAATTCATATAATGAAAGCTGGTATCTATGTTTATCTGCTGCCAGTGCACTAATAAGTCAGGACATACATTTCCTTGTGCTGGCATACATAATATTCTCATCCCCCTATGCACTATTTTATATTCAAGGCATACTTCCATATGAAACCTCTGCCATTGCAGGTGTTTAAATTTTCTTGTGGTATTGTCTAAACAAGTCAAAAACTCAAAAAAAGTCTCATTTAACGGCTCACCTGCAGATAGGCCATTTTCCTGTATGTAGTTCATCGAGTCCATCCCAAGTAAAGGATTTAAACAGGAAGAAACATTACTTTTGAATTACTTACTGAGCCCAGTGAACATTTGTGTGGCTGGTAATACAGTTCAACCTCATCATTCTGCAGTTCGGCCATGTGGAAAGAAGATGCAACAACAAACCAAAATGTAGCAAAACACAACCTCTTAGCTTCCCTTAAGGGCTCCTTTCGAACCTCTTGTAAGAACAAATCCAAAAACAAACAAAACAGAGCCCAAACTGGCTGTAATCTTTTATTATAAAATGTAAACGCTTTCAGGTTAAAAAACCCTTCATCAGACCGACTTCACTTAACCATGACAGCCTTTAAATATTAAAACATTTCTAAAAGCAACCAATTACTTTCTATACTTGACCCACCTTTTCTTTAAGGCTGGTTTTAAAGGTACAGAACTATTTAACCCAGGTGGCTTGTCAGCAGCCAACTGTATGATTCATCTTATCTCTGCATACACTGTATCATTGATAATACCCTCCCCCAATTTTTTCATCTGTGCAACATGCAGAACCATAAAAAAAGTATGATCTGGAAAGCTAGAAACATGCTGGTACAATGCATTATGTTTATCCTTCTGTCTAATAGATGACAAATGATGCACTATTCTTGTTTTTAACTTACAATTAGTTTTTCTAACATAAAAACGCGGACATGACTTGCAGCATGCCAAGTAAACCACATTCTCTGTATGCATTATGTATGTATTATCTGCTCATAACATGAGATACCTCATTCATATACCTTTTGTTTCTTGGGAGAGAGAAAATGCGAGCATTACGTGACTGATAGTGTGCTGGAGATAACCTCGAACCATACTGTGAGTTGAGCAATACAAGTTACAGGACATTCTTTTGGCATTCTAGAACTAATGCAGTGTTTTATTTGACTGCAGTGACAGTAGAACACACATGCATGAAATACAACAGCACTGGATATACTAAAACAGCTTTATTGTAGTATCAACAAAGCTGGTGAACATTTTGTATTGTTATTGCTTTGAAATATCTGTGAATTACACACACAATATCTACCCATGGAGTGGAGCACACAGAGGTACCAAGTAGAGATAGTCAAACCCAAAGCACGAAGCACAATCCGAAGTGGAAGCACCAGCAATTTATTAAGTACATTAACGCAAATATTCACAAGGTGTTTTCATCCACAAGACTTCTTCAGATGCAACAAAGAAAAGAAAAAAAACTAGCTGTAGCATCCTTTATATCCCCCAAAAGTCACTTTAATTGTTTAATAGTATGATAAATTGACAATTGGAAACACCCAGATTTATGCAAATACTCCACTTTCTGTAACCATTACAGGTCCCTTTGCAAGCATGTCAACAGAAATGCAAATAAACAAATGAGCAAATTCACAACTAACAAATCTGTTTTAAAAACATTTTAAAAAACATGTATACTTATGTGT
Organism: Protopterus annectens; assembly: GCF_019279795.1. Lineage (NCBI taxonomy): Eukaryota > Metazoa > Chordata > Ceratodontiformes > Protopteridae > Protopterus > Protopterus annectens. The sequence continues at coordinate 792,860,103 of NC_056745.1, forward strand.
ACAACATTAGGTAAAATTAAATGAATAAAAGTTTAAAAGTAGATTAAAAAAGTAAAATGAAAGAAGCCTGAAAAGATGTAAAACGCATAACAAGTATTGTGGTGACCAGTTTAAAATCTCAATATTAAATAAAAGATAAATGATTAATTATAATTCCTTAAGTGAGGCTTCAATGCCTTCTGAGACTGTCAATACATTTATTCCTAGTAATGTCATTTTTGCACCTGAAAGCAATGGGCCTGTGCCCATAGGAGATGCAAGGCCCAAAACTACATCTGTTGTACAGAATGGGCCAGTTGCTATGCCATCTACTTCGAGTATAGCCTCCTACCCCCAGTTGTCTTTACCTATAAGTGGAGAAAAAGGACCTGTAAGAACTTGGTCCATGAGTCGGGGGAGACAACGCAAGCTATCAGCTGAGAGACAGTCAAATAAACATTGAAAAAGATGCAGTCAAGTGGGGACTCTTTAGTTTGGAACTTATCAAAGAGACTATTGAGTCATGATGAAATTTCCATTTTAAATAAGGGATTGACTTTTATTCCTTCTAGGACCAGCGATCTGACAGAGACTATGATTGATATTAAATGTTTTAGTAGAAATGTTATGCTCAAGTTGGAATTTGATGATTGTGTGGATGGTACAATGAAATGTTTTAGGAAGCCTAGCTTATATATGCCTAACCCACATCCGATAGTGGAAGCATTTACTAAAATAGTGGAAGATGATCTGTATAACTTTTATGATGGTAAATGAATAAATGTTCATAGTAAAAATGTAAGATCTAATTTGAATTATAGGGAATGTGTAGCCTTAAAAAGTTTGCAAGAGGATGGGTCTATTATGATAAGGCTTGCGAACAAGGGTGGCCCTATAGTCCTGATGGACAGAGGTCAATATGTTGATGTTATGGTTAACATGTTAAAGGATGACCACTTTTATGTTCAAACTGATTTAGGGAAAGTATGCTCCTTAGAAAAGTCTATATCCTGTATGCTGGAGGACCTACTCAAGAGTGGGTTGATAGATTTAGAGCTGTATACATTTTTGAAGGTTGATTTTCCATTGTTGCCATGTATACAAGGTCTCCCTAAAATCAATATGGATGGAAGGACCCCTCCGATAAGACCCATAGTTGCAGGGAGGGGGTGGGTCACCGAACCCTTCACCCTGTATGTGGAGAAATGGTTACAACCTATTTTGAATAACAATGTATATATTCTGAAGGATACAAAACAGTTTCTGGTCGATCTATATGTATTTGGGAACATACTAGGAATGGATTCAGAAGTATATTTTGTAACAATGGATGTACAGTCTCTTTTTACTGTTATTCCTAATTTGATGGGGATACAGTCAATAAATGAATATCAACATAGGCATAGTGATTATGGAGACAGACAGATTTGATTTGTCTGTTTTTGGAGATATTATTGGAGAATAATGTTTTCACTTTTGATGGCAATATATACTTACAGCAAGATGGCATAGCTATGGGCACATCTTGTGCCAATAGCTACGTCAACATGTTTATGGAATCCAGGGAGGAGGAGATATTGTTTAAGATGAACTTGTATTCAGAGCATGTTGAGTTCTACCAGCATTTCGTCGATGACCTTTTCCTCATTTGGGAGGGTACAGGTGTTGAATTGGATATGATCTTTAGGCAAATAAATGGGATATATGAGTTCTTGAAATTTACCATGAACCATTCAATTACTAGAGTTGAATATCTGGATGTCTATGTTGAGAGGTTATGTGATGGTTCAATTAACACAGGGGTATATAGAAAGACATGCTACAGGAACACCTATTTACATATAAGTAGCATGCACCCCCCCCATATGTGTTTAAGAATGTTATCAGAGGCCAAGGAATGAGGGCCTCTAGGTTGAATGCATCAGTGGAAGGATTCAACCATGAGATAAATATATTAAGGAACAGGTTATTAGACAGAGATTATGGTCCCATTGAGATGGACAGGAATTTAGATGGGGTCGGACAACTAAAGCAAGATATAGCCAGACTGTATTACCACAACCATTCAGAGGTTACTGAGAGCATTAGGAATACCCAATGTTTTGATACCATCAAAGTCCCAATGTTTTATACTACAGATAGTAACCCAATCATGGACAGAGTTAGGAAGAATTGGCATGTTTTGACCACGGATCCTGAAGTTAAGGGAGTGGTAGGGGATAATCCCAGATTTTTGTTTAAAAATAAACATAATTTGAAGAGGTTATTATGCCGCTCAAGAGGCAAGGGTGGAGATGATGTATGTGCTAAGGGTACACACCCCTGTGACCACTGTAATTTTTATGAGTACTTGGATACTTCAGGATCCTTTATACATCCTGATACTGGTCAAACTTTTCATTTTGAAATTAGTGCAAATTCTAAGACATATCATGTGGTCTATCTGGCCAAGTGTGTGATCTATGCGTCATTTTATGTCGGGAAGACTGACAGACCCTTTAAAAATAGAATAAGGGAACACATATATCAAATTAAAATCAAAACAACCACTAATGCCCTATCAAAACATATTATAGCAGAGGGGGAAGAGCATAGGTTTAGGTTTTTAGTGATGGATTTGGTTAAACCAACTGTGCGGGAAGGTGATATATGAAACCTAACTGAAAGTAAAGAAGTTGGGTGGATTTTGAGGCTTAGAGCAGATAGGAGTAGGGGTTTGAATGAAAGTGTTTCCAATAAGCCCACCATGAAGTCTAGGAGATTAAGTGTCAAGTAGCATTTGCCCCAAGCATATGTATTGTGTTATGCATGTATTTTTTAAGTCATATTTTTTATGTTATATATATTTCCCATATATATTTTATATTTTGATATGTATGCTTTTAGTTTAGAAGCTGCTATGTGGGTTATGTGATGTCTCTTTAAAAGTATTTCAGCATTGAGATGATTGTTGTTATCTGATTGGTGCACTTATACTATTTAAATGTACTTGACCAGTATTTGTCTGTTTGATGGTCTGAAGAAGCTCCTATGTGAAAGTGCTTACCAGTTTTGTAATTAATAGCTATTCTATATTATTTTACTTTATTTCATGGTGGAATCATTGCATGGACTGCATGGTTGGAGTACTGCTTTGCTGCCAGTTTCATTTATTATTTGCCTTTACTACTTAAGCAGTACTACGGTTGCCCTGGAAGGTGTGTTATTGTACTTTTTAAATAATTAATTATATCCGGTTTCCATTTTTAGATGTCCGGCAGGTGTCAGCCATGTACGTATAAGCTCTGCTCGGCTTTGCTGTGCTCTGCACTGCACAAACTAAAGTTAAAAAAAAATAGAGAGAGAAAAGAAAAAAAATGTAATTATAATAATTAATTACATCCACTTTCTATTTTTACATGTCTGGCAGGTGTCAGCTGTCTATATGTGAGCACAACTTGGCATAGATGTGCTCTGCACTGCACATCTCAAAAATGCAGTTAAAAAAAGAAAACATAACACATCATAAAAGTTACATAGTATGAATTTCCCTCAGTTCACAACATTGCAACAGTGGCAGGGAGCCTCACACTCATCTGCAGCCATGGCTAGCCACTACACCTCCCCCTTCACTGATTCAATATCCATGTTCCTCGGCTTTCCCTTGGCAGCCTGCCATCATTAATATGCTTAAGACTGTTTTCTTTAATTTCCAAAATATTTTCTTGAAATCCATCAATTTTGTTAAATAAGTCTTGTAGAGCTGTCATTACTCAATGCAGTTCTTTCTTAAGAGAGAGTGTGTGGTTACCTTTCATACTGCTCATCTTCACACAATGTAAGATTTGATTCCCAGAGGCATTCTGATAGGACATTTTTAACAATATAACATTGGCATTAAGAATAAACAGGCTGACGTAATCCAAAAACTTTTGATATAAAATCATTATCTTTATAAGAATTTCCTGTCAAACTTTTTAATTTACTGTAGAACTATAAAAAAGCTGTTATCTCTGTGCCATCTATGCTCTGCCCCCTCCACAGTCAAGTTCCCTATCTTATAACCTTCTATTGGTTTTCCCTACATAAAATGATGAACACTTCGCAATACAGACTAAATTCATAGTATTACAGTCAGCATGGTGAGAACACATATTTATACTGAGTTATAAGATGCATAAGAAAACTGTGGTATCAATATAGTGACAATAATTACATTTCAAATTTGGAAACATACCCTTATTTATAGACAAATGTATATCTCTCACAGTATGGCAAATTAGATTAAATGCAACATGCCCCCTTGGATTGAATGACAATATATCCATTATGCCAGTACTGAAACAAAGGGCTAATGAAATTTAGTGTTTGGTCACATTTGTATTATTTTAAACATTCAACTAAATGGATGTTGTGTTTGTGAAGCTTTGTATTTGTATTTGCATTTTTGCACATATAAGTGTGTATATCTATAGATATATATATATATATATATATATATATATATATATATATATATATATATATATATATAGGTGTGTGTGTGTGTGTGTGTGTGTGTGTGTCATTATGTGTGTTTATTATTTACCTAATGAAATGAAGTTTTTACAGGTTACAAACACACACACATATATATATATATATATATATATATATATATATATATATATATATATATATATATATATATTTTTTATATCAAGTTATCAATTGAATATGCTATATTAATTTACATAAACAATTTTTAGATTTTGTAAATTTGTTTAGATAGAATATCATAAATTATTGATGTTAGCTCTTTAACAGGAAGTCTGGTTCTGAATTAATTAAATATTTATTAGTTGTGTGAAGTGATTGAACAGACAATGGGCAGGATTCACGAAGGCTTGCATGGAGTCTAAGAGTAGTGTAAGACTCCATGTAGCCTTCGCGATCCAGGAACAGCCCTAAACCCTGTGTAAGAGACCAGCTAAAACGTCTCTTACACGGAGTGGGCGTGGATATGCTAATCACCTCATTTGCAGCCAAAAGGCATGCAAATTAGGTAAATTAGCGAACCAGGAAGCCCAAAGCAGCCCGTGTAAGAGCCGTTTTAGCTGCAGAAATGTACTTAGTTGACAACTGAGTACGTTTCTGCAAAAAACACAATGGAGTCATGTCAGCTCCAAATAAAGGGTGCATATGTGTCAGGCAGCATGCCAGTGGCCAAATATGTGGCCATTGGCAAGGTACCCCGATGCAAATATAAGAAATAAATATTTTTTTCAGCGATCGCCGATGTTTAAACGCAGCGCAGCCCCGCGCAAATGGGCTGCGCTGTACAAAACATAAAAATGAAGGTTATAAACCCACAAATGTGGGTTTTATGCAATACATGGATTTACAATGCAGAGACCAGCAGACCAAAAACAACATGGCCACCGTTTAGTGGTTACTAAGGGGGGAAGCTGAGTCTAAGACATGTAACTAAGCATTAGTAGGCAATCTGATGTAAATGAGGGTTAGAATACTGAATTCCACTGTCACATAGCAAATAAGCACATTCTGAGTAGTGTAAGAGATACATAAGGTGGAGGAATAGAGTAGGAGATAGGTGACATCACAGGGGAGAATGGTAGAAAGAAATGCAGTTCATTGGAGGTCAGTGTTACATGACAGATGTCAGACACATATCATGGAAAGAGGAGTGCCACAAGATAAGCATGGGAAAGTCAAGAAATGGAAGGTGTACACTGTTGCTTACACCAAAGTTTCTTGCTGGGCATGCATGCGCACGTGTGCGTGCCATGAAGCGCGAGTAGGACAGTGTGTGCGCGTGTAAGGCAGACCGAGCATGTGGGAGCCTGTTGGCAGACTTGTAAGACTGTTTGCACTGGTGTGCGCGCGTTTTAACTCGAATAAGCAGATTCTGAACTGTGTAAGCCTGTGTGCGCACATGTAAGCCACTGTGAGCGTGTTTCTGCTGGTATGCGCGTTGCTCCCCCCTGAGGAAACAGAAAGGAAAAAGGAAGCAACAGAATTAGTAGGAAGCTAGCAGGTGAAAACAATTAGAAGCAGGCAATTACACAGGCAGAATAGTAGCTCTGCCAAGCACTTAAAACTCTGCAAACAGCAGTGCAGGATGTTTCTCTCAAGAGACACTGCAAGACAGGAGTAAGTTATTAGAAGTGAAAACTGAAAAAGCTGAATTCAGAGCAGAAATTCTAGGGGATGCCATAGCTATCATAAGGAGACATAGGCTACTTGCTGAGGGTGGTGACAATGCAAAATGGTGCCAGACAACCCACAGTGAGGAGACGGAGAAGAGTGTACAGGCCCAGAGTCACCTACCACGGGTTACATGAGCTGGAGATAGTAGAACGCTATAGAGTGGACAGAGACCTCATGCAGCAAATTGTCGAGCTGTGCAGGCCACGCCTCACACACAGAACCAACAAAGAGGAACCCATCCCAGTGTAATCTAAGGTATGTGTTGGCCTAAGAATACTAGCAACAGGTACCTTCCAGAGACCAACTGGTGATATGATGGGGATATCACAGGCATCAGCCTCCAGGGTACTGCACCAGTTCCTGGATGCCATGTCAGCACATGTCGGTGATCATGTATATTTCCCCAATGCCCGTGAGGTATTGGCCAGCAATATGCGTCTCTTCCAGCAAATAACGGAATACCCTGAGGTAGTGGGTGCAATAGACTGCACGCACATACGCATCAAAGCAACAGCCGGTGAGCAGGGTAGGGCCTACATTAACCGCAAGGGCTTCCCCTCCATCAACTGCCAGGTCATGTGTGATGCCCAGGGCATAATAATGAATGTGTGTGCTGGCTGCTCTGGGAGCTACCATGATTCCCATATCTGGCATTTGACGCAGCTGTACCAGACATTTGCCAATGGGGACATCCCACATGGGCACCTAGTGGGTGATGTAGGTTATGCACTGGAGCCATGGCTGATGACACACACCTGAACAGGAACGCCATAATGAGGCACACGCACAGACACGTAATGTAAAAGAGCGTGTGTTTGGGCTGCTCAAGTCACAGTTCCGGTGTCTGGACACATCTGGTGGAGCCTTGCAGTACTCACCAACTACATGTACCCAAATTGTCATGGTATGTGCTATGCTACATAATATGATCCTGCAAAAACAGCTGCAGCAGGACCAGCATAGGGCCGGGCCAAACAGCCCCCCACTATTTCCAAGGCCATCACAGGCAGAGCGTGACTTGGAGGAGGAACAACCTGAGCCTGCCCCAGTAGGCAGAAGGAGGCGTGCCCAGTATGCCCTGGCCTTGGCAAAGAGGCAACGCATAGCACATTCACTGGCTCAGTAGGAACTCTGGGAATGATACCCCTCTCTGATTCACTCATATAGTAACAGGGATGCCTAAAATAACATAACCTGCTCTCAGACATGTACAGGGAGTGTAGTATGTGCATCCAACAGAGGCAGCCCTGCAGCACCACCTGAGACATGATTGCCATGTGTTAAACAATGTAAATCCATCTAGTATATGCAAACATGAAGACCCAACCTAACATCACACCCTCACCAATCATGATGCCACACTATGAAGACAACAAGATCAAGTACAATAATTGGCTGAGGTATTGCTGTTAGCAAGGGGGAACACATGGCTGACAGCCTGGGCTGACATGCTGAGCAAGACATGATGCCCCACCTGCTAGGGATGGCATGCACCCAGCACACCTGGCTGTGTAGATACTGGCAAAGGCTGCTGTCACCCCCACTGTGCCTGGAATAGGTAAGTCTGGAAGCACAAACCCACCAACATAGGTAGCACAAGGGATAATAACCTGGACGTAATGCTACCCAATGCCAGAAGTCTAAAATGCAAGGTGCATGCAGACCAAACCCACCACAGCATGGAAAATGGTAATATGTGTTTTGTAACAGAAACTTGGGCAAGGCCCAGAAGAGCACCCTAATACTACCAGGTTATGCCTCATACCATGCTCTACAGCTCCAAAATATGGAACACATGACAATAGGAGTGTGGCTACCAGTAATTATCAAGAATAACCACACCCCAGGTTGGTACCACAGCAAGAAGCAGCATGGACTATCCACGGGCGAGTAACACTGTCTCAAACTGTGTACCTGTTTGTAGCCTGCTACAGACCCCACACACAAACCCAGGTACCCAGCCAGCCTTCCTGAAGACACGTCAGAGTATGAATGTCCCAACAAATACCAAACAAGGCACACACAATGTATGACATAGGTGGCAATCCATTATGTATGGAAGAAGTAGTCATGGACCTAGGGACACAAGTGGACGGTAACCTGTCATGTGACACACACATTGCCAAGGTGGCCAGGAAGACCTGCTATACTGCCAACCTTAATATGAAAGGATGCACATGTAGAGCTACAGAGGTCACTGTGCCCCCATACCCTTCCCTTATCAGGCCCATACATGACACCTATGCCCCAGTCCACATGTACCTTACCTTACACATGCAGCAGTCAGAAAGACCCCAAATGTACCCCACCAACAGGATAAAGGGTCCAAACTTTGGACATCTGCAGCCTGGCTGAAGAAACCACAGCCCAATTCAGAAGCATACTGCACAGTCAGAGGTGATGTATGCCTGATGTACAAGGCCATGCCCAATCCAGAATTAATGGACATGCTCCACTGCAGGAACCCCAAATCCAGCAGACACACCACAGTGAGATATATGAACCTCTACACATAGATTAATAGGATGTGATGGAGGTACAGATCCATAACCCAGAAGCTCAGGATACTCTGGAACAGAATCCCAGTCCATGATATGCTGAGCTCCATACACAAACTCAACAAGAGAAATCCGTTGAAGTGCATGGGAGATAGCAGGTGTACACTGGGGGCCATCCCTGTGTCACATCTAGGAAAGTAAACCCTACATGGGCATGATATGCACATTGCAAGGGGTGTTGAGACCCACACACAGTCTGTCCATGCTCAAACAAGGCCAGGGCAGATATCCTAGTATGAACCTATGAACCTATGATGATACAAATTGTGCAGGACACAAAGGATTATTACACAGCTGTCCTACCTGATGGTAGGAACCATGGTGGTAATCCACAGATATGCTCTGCAGCACTCTAATATCACAAACAATACACCAAACCCACACACATTGCCAACATCCTACCTAACAGATTCTTTGCAAACTCCCCACCAGCACCTAACTGCCAAATATCTATCCCAGGAGAGTGCTGGCCCCCCGACATTGCAGATGCTGAGGTAACAGCCAGCATCTACAAAGCACAGCACACAGCATCAATGGTACCAGATGGTGTCCTGGGTTGTGTCCAACAAGTACTGTAAGAAGAATGGAACAGCAAATAGCATTACAGTCCTACCACAGGATATGTACCCAAAGAGCGGTGTACAGCAACAGTGGTCCCACACCACAAAGGGGGTGCCTGAATGGATACTGCAAACTATCTCCCCTCAACCCCGAATATCTAGGTTGGCAAAGTAATGTAGAGGATGATCATGGATCCCATGAATAACGAGATTGGGTACCTACAGACATTGGACCCTACCCAGTGTGGCTGTCATAGGGCAGATCCTGACCCGTACACATGTCTGACTCATGTGAGACATGCCCCAGGCCCAGTGATGTGGGGAATGTCAATCACAAAGCCTATCTGGACCTTGCTAAACCCTTCCATACAATACCCTAGTTGGCGGTACAGATAAGCTCACCAGCCTAACTATAAACCCCTATGCAAGTAGATGGGTTGAAAACCAGCTCAAGGACAGAACTGACCTGGCAGACATGCTGTAGCCATGACAGACTGCAAACCAGGTATAACTGGCATTCCACAAGGCATGGTCCTGAGAACCCTCTTGTATGCTATATATGTCACATAGGTACAGGCTAACATGGAAGGACTCTGTCTGAACAGGTTTTCAGAGGTTTTCAGAGGACGACATCGGACCCTCCACCTGACACAAGCAACCTACAAAAGGCACACATAGAAACACACAAGTGGTGCCACAGCCATGTCAACAAGCTAAATGCAGAATAGGGTATAGTCAATCCCTGTGGAAACACAGTACATGGCCAGAAATTACCACATAGATGTTAACCCAGTAAGTACATTAGGAGCAATAAGAGACCTGGGGACACAAGGTGATACATATCCTGCATGTGACAACTATGTGTCTGTAGTGGTTACAGAAACATACCATATACCCACCTAAGCATGAAGGTAAGCACAGCTTGGTTAGGGTAGGTCAATGTGCCTCTCCAGTCATCCATCAGCAGCCTCACAATTGTGTACAATGACCCTTCAGGGATGTACCGTAGCAGACACCTGCAGCAACTGGAATGACCACACAGATACCCCTGCAGACACCTGCAGCTCCACACAGTGCCATAATGCCTGGCTGGAGGTGAACTTTGCCTGATGTATAGAGCCATGACCAACCTGGTATCAATGGACATTTGGCACTATGTAAACACTGAATGCTGGTGACCTATGCAGCTGACAGGCCTGAACCCCAGCACAGACATAAACAGGACATGCTGTACTGATTGGTCCACAACCCAGAAGCTCACTCCACTCATAACTAAACTCCCACTACAGGATATCCAGAGAGTCCCTCAGTGACTGTCATCCAGAGGAATCATGATGACTGGATGGGAGATGGCAGGTGTACCCTGGATATCACCTGTATGTCATGGGTAGACAGAGGCACAACACACTAACCGTGACATATGTCATGGCAAACACCAGTAAATGTGTGCTGAAGGACAAACACTCTCTGACTAGCATTACAAATGGACTAGGGCACATGGCCATTGTTTGTCACTTTCCACACAAGTTGTGGAATACATTAACAATGTCAGACAATCGTGTACTAAGCTGTCCATATCTGAACAAAATGCAACATGGTCATATCTGCACAACTGGCCCTCAACCACTCTGGTGTGTTCACTATAAACATTACAAGCAGTGATAGGACTGAAACCGATTATACTGTCCACCACAGTGAAAGTTTTGCACTAGTACACTATACAACAATACAACTGTTTGGTCAGCAGGAAAGCATGATGACAACTGTATGCAAACTATCCCATGGTGACCCTGCAGGCACAGCATAATGCCTGTTAGGTTCAGACACACAGCAGTTGGGTAGTAAGAACACAACCTGATGTCCAACACTCAACTGTACATGTGATATATAGATGGCATCCACACAAAAACAGAAATGTGGTGGTCCACAGATCCAAACATAAGGAAAGGTCACACTGGGCATGCTCGCACACTTAGACAAACGAGATGTGGCAGTCCAGAAGCCATAAAAACTGTGAACTGGGCATGCTCACACACTTAGTCCATGTCACAGTTCAGCAGTTGCACACACATATCTGGCATTTCTATGTGTTAATACAGGAACCTCCCACAATACAGACATCTGCCCAGTGCACACAGTGAAGTTACAACAGAGACATAAGTAAAGTACTGGATCCCACTCATATGCAAACATCTCCCACAGTACACATGTTGTTTATAGAGATAGAGAAGGCTATGGCAATAAAGACCCACAAACAGTATATGAGCAACAGATACGTGCATCTGACAGGTAAACATATGGCCATAGAGTGCAATACCTGACCGTTGTCCCTAGGGAATACAGAAGGCTATCCACAGTGTATTTGGCGTCTGCCTCCACAGTACAGTAGGCCACTGTGCCTGTGCAAAGTTAATGCATAGATATGCTCTCCCTCTTACTGATGGATAGTAACAGGTGTACATACCTCTTCATCCATAATGATGTCAGCACACTACATATGTCAGGAGCAGAGATGGTACCCAGTAATGTGAATAGCGCGCTCTGCTACTGCGTCTCTAACAGGTGTACATACCTCTTCATCCATAATGATGTCAGCACACTACATATGTCAGGAGCAGAGATGGTATCCAGTAATGTGAATAGCACGCTCTGCTACTGCGTCTCTAACAAATGTTATAACATAGTTAGGTAGGAGTTTGAATCCTGCAAGTGCCTAGTGTGTGTGTGACTGTGTATGGGGGAGTAGTGTGTGCAATTCCATGTGTATGAGAAATGTCCCTTTTGGCAACTTTTACTACACAAAACATGCTGCATATTCCACTGTCTAAACACTGATGATGTCAGCACCCTATAAGTACAGCAGGAGAAAGCAATTCCCCCAGTAATGCAAATAGCGCGCTCTGCTAATGTGTTTCTCAATAGTGTCATATCATAATTAAGTAGGGGTTTGAATCCTGCAAGTGCCCAGTCTGTGTGTGTGACTGTGTATGGGGGAGTAGTGTGTGCAATTCTAGGTGTATGAAAAATGTCCCTTTTGGCAACTTTTACTACACAGAACATGCTGCATATTCCACTGTCTAAACACTGATGATGTCAGCACCCTATAAGTACAGCAGGAGAAAGCAATCCCCCCCCCCCCCAGTAATGCAAATAGTGCGCTCTGCTAATGCGTCTCTCACTAGTGTCATAACATAGTTAGGTAGAAGTTTGAATCCTGCAAGTGCCCAGTGTGCAACTGTGTGTGGGGGAGTAGTGTATGCAATTCTATGTGTATGAGAAATGTCCTTTTCTTTTACTACACAAAACATGCTGCATATTCCACTGTCTAAACACTGATGATGTCAGCACCCTATAAGTACAGCAGGAGAAAACAATCCCCCCCCCCCCGTAATACAAATAACACACTCTGCTAATGCGTCTCTCACTAGTGTCATAAAATAGTTAGGTAGGGGTTTGAATCCGGCAAGTGCTCAGTGTATGTATGAGGAAGTAGTGTGTACAATTCCACGTGTATGAAAAATGTCCCTTTTGGCAACTATTACTACACAAAACATGCTGCATATTCCACTGTCTAAACACTGGTGATGTCAGCACCCTATAAGTACAGCAGGAGAAAGTAATCCCACCAGTAATGCTAATAGCGTGCTTTGCTAATGCGTCTTTCACTAGTGTCATAACATAGGTAGGGGTTTGAATTCTGCCCAGTGTGTGTGTGTGACTGTGTATGGGGGAGTAGTGTGTGCAATTCCATGTGTATAAAAAATGTCCCTTTTGGCAACTATTACTACATAAAACATGCTGCATATTCCACAGTCTAAACACTGATGATGTCAGCACCCTATAAGTACAGCAGGAGAAAGCAATGCCCCCAGTAATGCAAATAGTGTGCTCTGCTAATGTGACTCTCACAAGTGATCTAACATAGTTAGGTAGGGGTTTGTATCCTACAAATGCCATGTGTAATTTTGTCACACAGTTTGTCCATGTGTGTGGGGTGTTGTTCCCAATATTGCACGACATACATTATATCAGTAATGTCAATGCACACATGATGTATGTGTGTGCCACCTACACATATGTACCTGTGAACTGCAAGAGTTCCCATGTCCGAAGCCTGCCTCATGTGAATACATGGAATATGCATCAGACAACTGTATGACTGAGGTGTTCTGTGCAGGGGCTGCATGTGGTATGTGACTATACAGTGTGGGTTGTAGATTGTGTCATCCCATCAGCGAGGGATACATGATTGGTCTGGAGCATTTAGTCCACATGTTGGTGATGAACAGGTGCAGCATGTTGTCACCACTTGTGGGAGTGGTAACAAGTTGTTCCATAGCAATGCAGGGAATGAATGATAAGACACCTTCAGATAGGGTCTGGCAGCTAGAATAATGCTCACACTGTATGTTTGGGTAGTTGCAGTACAACCATATAATGGTGTGTGTAGAGACCGTCATATTCCCAGTGTTGTCAGGAAGGCCAAGTGGGTTTCCTGGGTATGGGAGTGTGGTGTGTGCCAGGCTATGAACCTGAAGGCAGTCTAACCCTCTGTGTGTTGCACATGGAGAGGCTCTGATGCTTTGTGCAGTGCCACCAACCTGGGGGTGTGTGTATCTGAGGTGCCTTTGGATACATCCCCCTGTTCTGTTTTGGTGCATGTGTAGGGGATGACAAGCATGGTATCAGGAATGACCTGTCACTGATGGTGTGCACCTGGGAGCCTTGTACCAGGAGTCTGTTACTGCACGGATATTGCTGTACCCCATGCTAAGGACAGTTTCCACTGCATGCATCTTGAGGTTTACACTGCTGCTGTTGAGTAGCATTGCTATTAGTGTCCCATCCTGTGTGCTACCTGTGTAGGTGGCTATGTAATGTCAGCCTTGCATACAAAGGCAATATGTGTGCAGCAACAGCCTCTGCCAATATACAATGGCCCATGGGTGACAGGTGCAAGCTGTCCCAAGCAAAGCAATGTGGCATGTCCAGCATGTAATCCCACACTGACAGGCATTGGATCCCCTTTCGATGTCACTGAAAGATACGTTAAGTGCAGAAACCGATGATCCTGTCTACATATTGTGGCAGCATTCATAATGAGGGTGAGATGCTACCCAAAGCCAGGGTCATACCAGCCTGTGCCCCAACCTCAGAGAGCCCCACTATGTCCCCTAACATGTAGTCCAGGGAGGTGCATCAGAGGTCATACACACTGACACAGACAATGACTGAGTCATACTGCTACATGCCTTGGAGTGACTGCTTTGCTTGTGTTATGTGGTGGATCATAGTGCCCGACAGGCAGCTCAGCATGACCATCACCTTGTTCAACCTGGGAGCAGGACCACCGTGTACGTGTCAATAGAGGTACCTCATACAACCGTAGCAGGTGTGTTGTCTAGCTGTATGGCCTGACACTGTTTGGCACACAGGCTTTGTGAGCTATGTGTCACATGTGCTCTGCTCTGGCGTAATGTTTGCTTGTGTGTCTGCTTTGCAGGTGTTAGCTGCTCAGGCAGGATGCTATTCTGAGATCCCAATAATGTACCTGTGTGTGTCTGTGTTTGGATTGTGGTCGTGGCAGGTCTATGGGAGACTGGTACTGTATTCACTGTAGTATCCCACTCCACCTGACAGGGAATGCCAGTGCTGTTTAAACAGAGCTTAGCCCCCAGTTTGGCTATGTGGTTGCATCTCTCACATGTGTTGTACATGTATGGGAAGGGGAGAGGGTTATCTGTGTACATGAGGCAGCTGTAACATTGCCACATGACTCACAGATTCACAAACTGGACCTGAGAGTAGATCGACAGGTGACCTTTGCACATGCTACCATAGCATTGTGACTCCCATACTAAGTAACGACACATAGGACCAATGGGGAACAAGGTACTCAAGGTGACTATGTGAGGGTGTAGTGCTCCTGAATTGTTAGTGCTGGCATATATGAATGCTGTCTTGAGCAAATGTGAGGTACGTCATATGCAATGTGTTACAGGCAAGCTACATGCAAACAGGACAAACAGTGACGTTCTGTCAAGTGACACATGGACATCAGTACAGTAAGCAACACAGATGTCACTAGGGATCCACAGAGGCACTGTATATCTGCACCGCAGGTGGAATCAGTGTTTCAGGAACATAACAGGCAAACATGCATACAAACAAAGCTACAGTCAGCAGGCCTGTATGTAGACTATGCTACAACAAACAAGGTGTATGACTTCCAGTATGTAACAGTGCATATATGCAGGCACTCTAAGCCAGTACCCAGACATTCCCAGGTCAGACGGGCTGGGTCCAGCCGCAACCCCCACAAGTGTATAGACCACGTACCTTTGTAATGTTGAATAACTGGCCTGATACCCAAGTGCTCATACCTGTAATAATACACATGTCAAATAACAGACATTGAGCCCTCACTCAGCAGTTCCAGACGTAGTATGATGTATGCTACCTGTCCTGGCACCACAGTATCCTTGACATCTATGGACACTCTCCCTCCTGTCATAGTTAGTTCTGTGTTTTGGTGCTGTTATGCATGGTATGAGGTGTGACCTTGTAGTGCTAGTGTGCTCTTGTGGGCCCTGAACCTGCTGTGTAGTACTGCACAGATATCAACATCCTGAAACATCTGCATTGCAGAGTCATGTGTGGACAGCATGCAACTCGCAGTTGACATGGCCATCATTGAGTATCAATATGTACATTGTTGTATCCCCTGTGCTACCTATGTAGGTGGCCATCCCTTCACAGCCTCACCACCAGTATGCAAAGATGTGCAGATAGAACACTGTGGTAATTAGTATGGGTGTACAAAACAATACAATGACATTCATAATGTAACTGCATCAGGCATGTTGGTATATACCCACAATGCTATAATTACACTGTACTGTTGTCAACATCATACTATTACAATACATCTATGTAGTCACCCTGTGCATCAGCATCATGTTAACCTGTTCCTGCACCGATCTTACAGATTGCAGGAGGTGGCACAGTTTCATCATCTGCACAGGGTGTGTACCTGGTATGCCTGAGTCTGCCACTGATACAACCAATTGACATGTCTGTGTGTGTGTGTTGGTGAGGGACAGCAGTACAAGATGGGGAAATGTTGATGCAGTGTGTGTGTGTATGCGGTAGCCCTAGGTGTTATCACTTTGCATGTGTGTATGAATGCACACAGTCCCACCTCATGGCTGCCATATACAAGTGTTTGTGGACAGCCGCAGACTGTACCTGCCAGGACATACAGATCACTGTCTGTGGCCACGGACATGGTACCTGTGCCTGGCAGGGGTGCTACGGACCGTATCAGATACTAATCCAGACTGGGTACTGTCATCAGAAGCAGGTGTTCGTTGACTGGAGACAGGACCCTGATGGGACTGTCCAGCTCCATGTGCACGTGGTCTCCTGGGGCGGTCCGATGACAGCACAGACCCAGCATTGCTGGGGCTGCTGCTGGCACTATGTGAGCGGCCGCGGCCCTGTTGTCATCCGGGACGGCTGCCAGCTGCTGCTGTTGCTGGCATACGGACACGTCGATGCCTCAACCGTCCACAATTGCCCTGGCTCATGGACATATAGTTGTGGAACAGATCTAATGTGTCCCCCCAATGTCTGTCAATGACCTCGGTGAAGTTGTGGATGGCAGCCACAACATCACGCATACTGTCACTCATGGCTGTGCGACATGCTCTCAGCTCCCTCAGACCCTGTCTGGTGTACCGTTCCATACATGACTGTGCTTGCATTACAGCCAGAAACATAGCTGGGGTTGAAATACCTCTGTGGGCACGTCTGACAGGGGCGGTACGCCCACTGATGCTCCCACGAGAACCCATGGACATCTGCCTGTGTGGTACCATGTCAGGGCCCTGGCCATGGCTGCAGTGTGGGGATGCATGTGCTACCGGTACCACATTACCCTGGTCAATGCCCACTGTATCCTGTCCATCACCTGGGGACATTGGTGACAAAGGATGTATTGGCAGGATGACTGTGTGCATTGATGGGGTCGACAGCTGTGTAGTGTCAATTGGCTGACCAATGATGGACCCTGGCACACCTACCTGTGCCATTACACATGTATCATCATCACTATCCACAACAGCTGATTCAGATTCCCTGCTGCATGACACCAGAGCAGCACCAGAACCTGTGGGAGTAAGACAGGAAACACAGTTTACAATGTGTACACAATGCCACCACTGATGCACACATGCACACATGGGCACATGCACACATGCACACATGGGCACATGCACACATGCACACATGCACACATGGGCACATGCACACATGCACACATGGGCACATGGGCACATGCACACATGCACACATGCACACATGCACACATGCACACATGGGCACATAGGCACATGCACACATGCACACATCTCAGTATATGAGATATCAACCCACAGACTCAAACACACCTACAATCAAACACATAGCACTACTGCTTCAGCCTATTATTACTATTAGTATACAGAGTAGTGAAGGTAATGGTATTACACACTCACCAGCATGGATAGGCTACCTTGCTGTTACACCAGAGGGACCTGCAGAAAAGAGACATTTATTGTCAGTGGGCACAACTGTGCCATTGATACTGTGGGCATGTTACAGTTCAGTAGTGCAACAGTTAGCTTCCACAGGTGTACTGCAGATAATGAGGTTATCACTAATGCACAATAATTACCAAGATAACAGCTACAAATTGAGGACACACCCCACACATGCATAACCTAACAGTGTACAGACTGGTCACTATACACATGACATGTTACCTGCACTCTCTGTGTCCTGCTGCTGTGTGGCTCCAGCCTCCATCATTACACATGTATGCTGTTGTTGTTGCTGCTGTGCTGGAGCCACAACACTCAGGAGTAGTCCCTCCAGTCTGGTGAGGGGGGATGTCTAGCCACCCCACCACCTGTGGCAAGCTGCTGCCTGTGGATATCCAATGCATGCTGATGGATATTTCTAATAAAATCACTGCAGTGATGGCGTACCTGCTCATATGTCCGGTTATGTGTGCCTATGTCATTTACCCGACGGACCAGGTCTTGCCACAGTGCAGCCCTCTCCTGCTGGTTCTGGCTGGTGCTGGAAAAAAGTACAGCGAAATCCCGCACCATGCTCTGGTGTATCTCCTCCTCCTCTGCAGCGGAGTAGACTGGGTTCCGCTGGTGAACCATGTCCCTGAAAAGGAGAAGGGAAATATGTCAGCAATATCTGTCAGCAGACTATAGCACACATAATACACATTATACTTGACTGCAGTGATATAACTTAGGCACCATATATAGCATCTGTCTGTCTATTGGGGGATACACATGTACATGACCAGATATCTGTGCTCATCTGGCAACTGTGCAACAGTACCTGGCACACTCCATACAACAGACTAGTATACTGCAGCAGTCAACGCACTGTTTCAGGTACAATACACAACCTCACACTGGGGGTTTGAATCAAGGTACTGTATGGGGAACATTATCAGCCCATGCACTGCACACAATGCACGTTACATATTTCACTGATACTGCACACTACTCTTACTTGCCATAACCCTACCTACACCACAGTGACATACAGGGTAACACAGCACAACATATGGCAATGTAGTATGTGTTGATCGCAATACCCCACACACCTGTCTCTGGCCTCACACCAAGGACACACACTACCATGACAGACAGACAGTTATGGTGAGCAATCACACCAGTACACAACATGCACACAGTCACTAGCACACTCATTCCACCTCACATATTCCGTTTGCAATGTGTTAATGGGTGTGCATTGCGTCCTAGGTAGGTAGTGTGCTTTTGGCCCTGGGCCTACAGCAGCATACTGTTATGCTACCCTGCCCCTTGTGACACATGTGTTTTGATCGTACCTGCTCCTTACGAACAGTTACACAGGGTGACTCATATGGCATATTACCTATCAGCATAACATTCAGCAGGGGTATGTCTGACATCTACTCATGGGGAGGCTTACTTCTTAATTATGTGTGGTCTACTACAGGGTATGTCATATCTGTGGGTAGGGTCCCGTACCTCCACCATGTGCTCTATACTGCAGTGACAAGGACGACAGACGTAGGTAATTTGTGTTTTGGATGTTGGAGGTGTTACCATGGTTGGGAGACAACTGTCATGGGTGTGACTGAACTATGTATATCCAGCAGTGGTAACCTCTATGTAGGCAGTCTGTGTGCGCTCTGTGGTGTTTGAGTGCATTGACACAGTTACTTGCATATGTCTGTGTCCTTCACCATATCTGTAGCTGTCATGGGAGGTACATACCGTGTAGGACATTGTGGGGTGTGGAGGGGTACAGTGACCTACATGTCCATAGCTGACACACCATGTCCGCTGACACATTCCATGTACAGGTATTACAGGACTAGTGTGCCACTGTGTATATCGATGTGGAGCCTATTGTACACTTGTTGACCCTGTTCCCCCCTGACACATGCAGTGGTGGGTAGGCATGTACATATGTGGTGGTTACTGGTGTCAGTGTTTTTGAATGGGGTATGGTACTCCAGTATCCACACTGGTGTTCACTCCATGCTTGTGACACCAGGCACCTGTAGCAAGACATCTGCACACATGTGCCTCACACAGTCTATATATGTATATATATATATATATATATATATATATATATATATATATATATATATGTATGTATGTATATATATGTATTGATATATTTATATCTGTATATGGATATATATCTGTTTGTATATATGTATATATCATATGTATATATAGATATAGATATATACATATAGATGTGGGGAGAGAGAGGTAGAGAGTGAGAGAGAGAGACACAGGGTGAGTGTGAGGGGGTGGGACAGAGAGTGAGAGATAGTCATATACAGACATATCTGTTCTCAGTCAGATCTATCTGTATATGTGTAAGTCTCTACAGATATCTATATATGTATGTGTGTATTACATATATCTGTACGTACATATTCTACCAATCTCGATGTCTGTGCAGTAAGTGAGAATGTGGTTCAAGGCTCCTGAGAGCACACCAGTGGTACCAGGCTATACCCCGTATCATGCATTTTGGCCCCAGGACTCGGGACAAAACAAAAAGGGAGGGGGTGTGTCCATATTCATGGAGGACACACACACCTCCAGGTTAGTGGCAACACATGAAGCATCACAGACCATCCAGGTGCAGATAACTGTAGGCAAACCTGCTATACAACTGGTAGCATGTTACAGACCACCCTCCCGATCTCAGGGACCAAAGTCGGCCTTCCTGCAGACATTGGAGGATATGAATGTCCCACCACACACCATCATATTGGGATAGTACGACTACCCTAACATACACTGGGTGCATTATTCTTCCCCAAACACCCTAGCCCAAAGGTTTCTGGAATTCACTATGTCAAATGCAATGGAACAGCTAGTCACCTCTCCCACAACAGGAGATAATATACTAGACCTGATCATCACAAGCATGGGGGCAATGTGCTACACACTGGAAGTATACCCCTCACTAGTCACATCTGACCACAGACTAATCACCCTGGATATGCATATCCCACCTCACCCACAACACAACGGACTACAGTGGGAAACCTCTCACATGCCAACTTTACACGTCTTATAACTGAGTTGGTATCCTTAATGCCCACTGGGCTAGTGTAATCCACTTCCCACAATGCAGACACCCTCACATATGCTTCTACAGACATCTCCAAGAATGCATGGATCATGCAATCCCAAATGGAACCATGACCCTCTCCACCAAGGGCAGGCATCCTGTCTGGTGGACCCCAGCATTGAACAACTTGTATAACAACAGATGGTAGCTACTGCACAGCAGAGCATACCTCCATAGAGCAATGGCATCTCTCATCAGCAATAGTAGAAAGATAGGTTTTGTCGTACAAACATGCAAGGCCAACAATGAGAGGGACATCGCTATGGTCACTACAGATAACCACAAGGCCTTCCTCTGCTATGTTACACACCTGGGTGGGAACCCTCAGTTGTGTTCACAGTTAGTTCACAGTGACATACGCTACACTGAACACACAGATAATGCCAACAATCTGGCAGACTGGTTCAGTGCAGGTTTCTACACTCCCTCACCCACACATGTGGAATTACTTATCCCAGCTGACTGTAACCTCCCTGTCATCTTAGATGTCCAGCTGGGAACCACCCTCAGTGGAGCTGTAAACACAGCAGCAATGGGACCCAATGGTATTGCAGGTTGCATGCTACATGAACTGCAAGAGGAGCTACACATGCACATTACATGCTATTCAGCCATAGCCTTACTACAGCATATGTACCTGGACAATGGCATACAGCAACAGTAGTCCCACTCCACACAGGAGGCACCTCTACAGACCCTGGTAACTACCGCCCCATAAGCTTAACCAGCCTGGTCTGCAACACTATGGAAAGGATCATTATGGTACTCATACACAGAGACATTAGGGACTGGCACTGGGCCAGTGTAATCCACTTCCCACAATGCAGACACCCTCACATATGCTTCTACAGACATCTCCAAGAATGCATGGATCATGCAATCCCAAATGGAACCATGACCCTCTCCACCAAGGGCAGGCATCCTGTCTGGTGGACCCCAGCATTGAACAACTTGTATAACAACAGATGGTAGCTACTGCACGGCAGAGCATACCTCCAAAGAGCAATGGCATCTCTCATCAGCAATAGTAGAAAGATAGGTTTTGTCGTACAAACATGCAAGGCCAACAATGAGAGGGACATCGCTATGGTCACTACAGATAACCACAAGGCCTTCCTCTGCTATGTTACACACCTGGGTGGGAACCCTCAGTTGTGTTCACAGTTAGTTCACAGTGACATACGCTACACTGAACACACAGATAATGCCAACAATCTGGCAGACTGGTTCAGTGCAGGTTTCTACACTCCCTCACCCACACATGTGGAATTACTTATCCCAGCTGACTGTAACCTCCCTGTCATCTTAGATGTCCAGCTGGGAACCACCCTCAGTGGAGCTGTAAACACAGCAGCAATGGGACCCAACGGTATTGCAGGTTGCATGCTACGTGAACTGCAAGAGGAGCTACACATGCACATTGCATGCTATTCAGCCATAGCCTTACTACAGCATATGTACCTGGACAATGGCATACAGCAACAGTAGTCCCACTCCACACAGGAGGCACCTCTACAGACCATGGTAACTACCGCCCCATAAGCTTAACTAGCCTGGTCTGCAACACTATGGAAAGGATCATTATGGTACTCATACACAGAGACATTAGGGACTTAGACACTTGATCCCACCCAGTTTGGCTTTGTAGAGGGCAGATCCTGCCTTATGAACCTGGTTGACCTTTTCAAATCAGTCACTATAGCCATTGCTGAAGGCATAGCGGTCCATACAGCCTACCTGGACTTGCCTACAGCATTCGACACAATACCGCACTCTGCCATCATAGACATGATCAACTGCTGACATGTAAATCCATATGTCACATGATGGGTTGCAAACCAGCTAATGGATAGAAACCCTATAGTCAACCTCACTGGTGTCATGTCAGACTCAGAGCCAGTCACATGTGGTGTCCCACAGGGCTCTGTCCTGGGACTGCTCATGCTCGGCATATCATTCTCAGATGTGGAAGCAGACATGGGAGGGTAGTGGCTGACAATGTTCAAAGATGACTGCATATTAGGCGCCATAGGCAATACACCTGCTGACACATACATCCTACTGACAGGCCTCACGGACACCATCTGGTGGCGGAGTTATGGCCTGACACTGCATGCCACGTAATGTATACTCATACCCTTTTGGACGGACAAGGTACCTACATATTATCACATAGACAATAACCCACTGAGTACAGACAAATTAATCGAAGACCTGGTGACACTGTGCAATGCTGACCTCTCATTTGACACCCACTTTGCCGAAGTGGTTGGATGGACTTCCTACCTTGCCCACCTTATCATGAAGGGATTCACATCCACATCAAAAGGGGTCATTGTACCCTTATACTCCTCCCTTATCAGGCCCATGACTGTGTACTATGCCCCATTTGGTATGTACCTCACCTGGCACTTGCAACAGCTAGGGGGACCCCATGAGTACATCACCAGGAGGATCAAGGGTCTGCAACAACTGTCATATGCTGCCAGACTAACGTAACTCATGCTGTATTCCATAACATACTGCCTATGTAGGGGTGATCTGTGCCTGATGTAGTAGGCCATGTCCAATCTGGTAGTGATGGACATGTTCCACCTCATACAATCCAAATCCATCAGAAGCATGACAGCTATGAATTTAAACCTCAGCACACATATGAATAGGACATACTGTAGGGACAGATCCATCACTAAGAGGCTTCCCATACTGTGGAACAGGATCCCAGTTCATGTTAGGCAGAGACCCTCACTGACACTCTTCATGTGCATTCTTGACAAGTGGATGGGAGATCATAGGTTTACAGCAGGGGTCTTCTCTGTGTCACTACTAGACAGAGGCACAGTACGCTAATGCTATTATGTATGGGAGTCTTCACTGTGTCACTACTATACAGAGGCGTAGGTTTCTAAATCTATTCTATACACTGTCTGCAGATAGCCTAGTACTAAACTATGCCACTGTGAAACTATATCTGTCTATGTATTTCTACATCTCTCTCTATCTATGTATACACATATGCATATTATATATATATATATATATATATATATATATATATATATATATATATATAGATATATATATATGTATATATACATACATATCTCGATATACATACGTATACAAATGCTCTATAGATATATATATATATATATATATATATATATACTCCTTTTTAGGTCCACATATGTATACACACAGTAACGTACTGCTGAACACCTTTTACTGTACCAGCTACTTGTACATTGCACTACAACCTACATTGCTATGTGCACATAGATACCATCACATACATATGTATGTGGAGCCTTCAGTGACAGTTTCAGTATGTCCCCGTCCCTATGCACATCCTCATATACATAGATACAGACCAATAACACATCTGGAGGATTCACAGTATGTAGAGTATTATAGTAGTATTTTACATTACCTGTGTTTGTTGCAGCTGTTTGTGTAGGCTTGCAGTTGCTTGGTCTGCTGTCTGCCTCTTTGCTTTATTGTTTGAGGTTTGTCATTTCTTTCTCTTTCTTTCTTTCTTTCTTTCTTTCTTTCTTTCTTTCTTTCTTTCTTGCTTTCTTTTTTTTTTTTGTTTTCTCTCTCTCTCTCTCTCTCCCTCTCTCTCTCTACCTCCAGTGGGTGCAATGACAGTATTGCATGTGTGGAATGGGAGTACAGGATGCTTTTGTAGGTATCTGCACATGTCCATGTGATGGCCTCTGCACCAATTGTTAGCCAGCATTTACTAATAGCATGCAGCCTGTTGTTTAGTGATTGCAGTTCTCACTGTGATTACAGGCCTGTGCTATAAAAAGGTCTGTTAGGTAGGCGTAGCCCTTTCAGATTATCAGGGTGGGGACCATGCTGGTTTGCTGTGGACACTGTTCTGTGAGTGTAAGGGTTGGTATGTCTCTCATATTTCAGGCTGTGTTGTAGACACTGCAATGCATGTTGTTCTGTAAGTTGCTGTTAGTACATTTGGCAGGGTGTCAGTGGGGCACAGTTGACATTTGTTTTCACATCAGGGACATCCCTGTAACTCAGTCACAGTTGCTATGTCTGAACTCTTAACTATTCAACTATGGCTGTGTTTATCCTGCTCTGAGTATGTGTGTGGTTTGCCAGATGCTACTGTGACATTATTACCTAGTAGGTACCAACTAACATGACTGTTTCTCAGCACACAGTACTATTTTACAAATACACTAGATTTGACAGTAAATATACATGACATGCTTTCTGTACTAGACTTGTATATTCCCTTTAAATTAATTCCTACTATCTTATGATATATTTCTTTCAGCACAATGTTCTTGTATAGCACTCATGGCTTAGTGGTAAGTCATGTAGACTAGGGTTTCCTGGGTTTGAGACAGAGGGAGGTATTTTATTTTGCTGCTGAGAAAACTACAGGCCTTGTCATTCAGAGTGACTAAGGCACTTTTAAGCTGTTGTAAGCGGGTTAGTGCTGGTTTGCGCGGAGGTCACGCATGCGCACTGCCGCTTAGCTTCGCGCACACCCGCTTACTACTGCTTAAAAGTGTTTACTCTCACGCACACCCGCGCTATATTCTTTGAAAGAAAAGAAAATGGGGAGATAGGAAAGTGGTGAAAAAGGGGTCACAAAGAGGGTAGAACAGTAGGGAAACAAGCTCGGGTTTTGCAGGAGGGATGTAGGT
Source organism: Protopterus annectens (assembly GCF_019279795.1). Taxonomy (NCBI): domain Eukaryota; kingdom Metazoa; phylum Chordata; order Ceratodontiformes; family Protopteridae; genus Protopterus; species Protopterus annectens. The sequence goes on from NC_056745.1 coordinate 792,885,783, forward strand.
AGGGCCCATAGCTGCCCATTTCTTTGTCAGCAACAGCTGTGCATATGTTTGTAATTTGGTGTGACATTTGAAACCTTCCACCCCTGAGAGAGGTGTAAGGACAACAATAATACTTGTACAGCCAATTGTAATTGCCAGTTTACATGTCCAGCAGACATGTGTGCAAAATGGGCAGCTATGTATGGGGCATAATTTTTTTGTGGGTACAGAGTGCCCTTTTTTTTTTTTCTTCAGGTGAGAGTGGTATGTCAGGTACAGGAAGTCGGTATAGCTGGGGAGGTAGGTTGGGTAGGTTAACAGACAAGACAAACAAGACGCATACAGGGGCGGTGTATGACACATGTGGGGGGGTTACACAATTGGTGGGGACGGATGTTTGGATATCTCGAGCCCATGAGCCCACAGATGGCAACAGTGGAACTGAGATCCCCACCCATGGGCAGTTGCCACTGTGCCTTCACTGCCCAGGATGGGGCTGTGTGCTGGGGGCTGTGTAGGCTGGGCAGCAGGCACACCCATGAGTTGTGCCACCCATGCCTCAAGCTGGCGTAGGGGCCCAAACACAGAGTGCCGGATCTCCGTACGCACCACAGTCCGGACACTACGGAGGGTGAGTGGATGTTCTCCTCCGGCCACGCTTGCAGAGGGGGATGAGCCCCATCCCCTGCAGTGCTTTCACCCACAGGTGGCACAGGGCCACCGGAGGAGGGTCCGGCCTGGGCACTACTGCCAGGTGCACTCGCCAGCTGAGGTGGGAGAGGTGGGTCCACTGGAACCCGCCTTCCCTGTCGTCCTATGTTTTGCATTATGTTATGACAGTTTGGGTTAGTAACGTACAATACCATTCACAATTAGTTGTAACAGCATGCATTAGTATTCCCATTAACCAAACACCCATAAATTCAAGCCATTGAACAGCAAGCATAACACATGAATAATTTGAACAGCAATACACAATCCAACAAAATGCAGGGTTGATTGATGGCAACAGGCCATCAGGTTTGGATGTATGAACAGGGCAGATGCATCAACGTACATGCAAATATGTATGAAGCAACAGGACAAATGTCCAGGGGTGTTAATTGTGATTGCACATACCAATTTCACGTGGAATGGATTATTTGTGGTTATAAGGTAGGGTGAAGAAATATTTAATTAACAACTTCAAATACCAATACATATGCTGTACATTTCTACTAGCTGCAGATATATACACACTACAGTTCTGCCTACTGTTTCCTATGTGATAACTACTTCAGGTTGGTGATAGGAATGTTACTGCTACATCAATATACATTTCATATTTATTCATACACATTCATATCTGGCTCTGTTCAGCTACATCATCCTGCTACATTTGCTTTATATAGCTATAGACAACTGTGGATATTTGGTATTTCAGAGAACCATACTATCTGCATATTGCAGACTGAGAGCAACATATCCAGATTTTGGGACACACATTCCAGCTTCAGTACTGTTTTCAATGCATGTTGCTGTTTGGTTCTGCCTGTCACATTCATTTCATTTTGTACTGACTGCAGTATACTTTATTCAGGAGTTATTACTACTTTATTGGTGGATTCATACCACTTTCTCACACTCTCTCACTTGTTTTATTTTTACAATTCAGGATGGTACTTAATTCTAGGCTTTATTGACATGTTTTACCTTTAGTTATAACAATCCTTTCCAACAGTCTCACTTATGTCATGTTTCTGAATTTCAACAGGGATATATTTCACACGTGTTTTACTCAGCTTCTGCAGCTGTACATTTCAGCCTGCTGCAGGTTATGTACTATTATATTACAGGTGGGACATCTTTATTTCAGACTTGTTTCATTTTTATGTTTGGATTACAGGCTGCATCACACTTTTGTAATCAAGCAATACTTGCAAACCCTCTTACACTGTTACTTGCACATTTTATTAATTAGTGACTACACTGCACTTTTTTGCTAACTGTCATACTTATATATTTATTTACAGTTACAGGGAGAGAATTACTGACCTGCCTGGTGGCGCAACCACACCAGCCTATCGCCATAGGCTCGACGGTTCGCAGAACGGACACCTGCAGCTGTAATATAAATGAAGTAATATTGGAATACACATCTCCATAATATCAGCTAGGTTAATTTCTTACATAAATAATTACATGTAACTTACTCAGTAGTGGGGCTTTGGGCATTTGCCGGGCCTGCTGGATCCAATGGTTCAGTTGGTCCTGCTTCCATCTCTTCAGGTCCGCATGGTGGTGATGGACCTGCTCACCAGTCCTTGGTATTCCTGTGGCACTGGTGAGATCATGTGCCAACCGGTCCCACGCCTCAGCCCTATATGCTCCCCACAGGACCTGGCCCTGCATGAGTTGGGCCTCATGATTATGGACGAGGAACCAAACCATATATTTGGACTCCTCAATGCCCCACCACTGTGCTCGGAAGCAACTACCCTCTCCTACACCTGACATCCTGGCTGCAAGTCAGTTCTACAATCGGTTATGCTGTGTATTCCCGCCTATGGGGCTTATATATGCCGTTTTTCCCGCACTTATCTGTGATCGCCCATTTTGGAATTGTATCAGCTTCACAAAACCTGTTTTGTCATGCTCCTCTTTCTATTCATTCCAATATATATATATATGCTATTACTGCATTTCTAAGCTCAACTATCATGGCTTAGTGGTTCAGTACTTTGACTATGGTGCATGGTATCCTGGGTTCGAACCTTGCCATTGCTTTTTATATTTTATGATTGTCTACACAGGCTAGGAGGTGTGTCTGTGTAAAGGCAGTTTTGATACAGCTTGCCAACGTTGCCCGTTGGTTAGCTTGTTGGCGCGGTGTGCAGCTCCGCGCAAATGGATCACGCTGGTTTATGCGTGGTTTGGCTGTCAGCACGCATATTACACTCAACTCAGCTACGAGCACACAGTTTCAGTGTGTTAAAATGCTGCTCAACCCCGGGCACTCATTTTACACCTATTAAACCACTGCTCACCTATGGGCACTCATTTTTCACCTGTTGTAACACTGCTCACCTATGGGCACTCATTTTAAACCTGTTAAAACACTGCTCATTTACAGGCAGATATACTCAACTTGTTAGACTGTAGCTCAGCTATAGGCACATCTGACAATTTTTTTTTTTATTATCTCACATTTCTTCAAAATACATGGCCCATTTCATTACATTTTACATAAAATATAATTTTATATATGTACATATATGTCAGGGAATTGTTTCGTGCTTATTTCACTAAAAATAAAAATTGATGCTGTGAGGACTCGAACCATGACTGCCTCCTCTTCTGCCAACGTCTCTACCACTATGCTATTTCTTCTTGGCTTACTTTGCATATTTAGTTCTTATATGCTTTTCCACTGACTGCTAACTGTGGCTAAGCGCCGGGCACGCCCACGCAAACGAGTGCACTCACGGGCAAACATCTTTACAACTTATAAAAAAAAATATAAGATGTTCATTTCTACATTTTATGTTCATAGTCTGTGGGGGCATGTGTTGCATTGTGTTTATTCACATTTCCACGGACTCTGTCATGGGCGTTTACTTTCGGGACTTTTACTCTTCTGGGGGAGTGTCCGTTTGCAGGGCTCGCCCTACGGACATGCCCCCTACTGTCTTACATGGACTGTGTTAGCCTTAGGTGTGATTCAGCATGCCCTCATGCATATGCATGACATGCTGATGTCACACCGTTTAACTGCAGCCTCCGTGTAAGCCTTATAACTCTTACACGGAGGCTTCGTGAATCCTGCCCTATGTATTAACGTTGAGCATGAGAACCAATATTTCATTTAAAAATTAGAACTAATAATAATAATAATAGACTGTCAGAATGCTCTATCAGTGTAATTGTTCCTGAGACTCATTGTTAACTATAAACTATTTTGGGACCACATTAGTAGCGCATTCTGTGCCACAATTTATCTAGTATCCGTTGAACAGCATTTGGCAAGGAATGCATCTTTTTTTACAAATTCATTCTAGTAATGACATGGAGTGACGGATGCGTTTAAGGTGGAGGTGGGATTACATCAAAGATCAGCTCTGAGCCCTTTCTTATTTGCAATGGTGATGGACAGGTTGACAGATGAGATCAGACAGGAGCCCCCGTGGACTATGATGTTTGCAGATGACATTGTGATCTGTAGTGAGAGTAGGGAACAGGTGGAGGAGACCCTGGAGAGGGGGATATATGCTCTAGAGAGAAGAGAAATGAAGGTCAGCAGGACTAAGAGAGAATATATGTGTGTGAATGAGAGGGAAGATAGAGGAATGATGAGGATGCAGGGAGTAGAGGTGATGAATGTGGATGAATTTAAATACTTGGGATCAACAGTTCAGAGTAATGGTGAGTGTGGAAGATAGGTGAAGAAGAAAATAAAGGCAGGATGGAATGGGTGGAGAAGAGTGTCAGAAGTGATTTGTGACAGACGAGTAACAGCAAGAGTGAAAGGGAAGGTCTACAAGAGGGTAGTGAGACCAGCTTTGTTATATGGGTTGGAGACAGTGGCATTGACAAAAAGGCAGGAGTCAGAGCTGGATGTGGCAAAGCTAAAGATGTTAAGATTTGCACTGGGTGTGACGAGGGTGGACAGGATTAGGAATTAGTATATTAGAAGGTCAGCCCAGGTTGGAGGGTTTAGAGACAAAGCCAGAGAGGCAAGATTACATTGGTTTAGACATATGCTGAGGAGGGATGCAGAATATATTGGGAAAAAGATGCTAAGGATGAAGCTGCCAGGTAACCAGAAAGG
>NC_056745.1:792895568-792993068 GCF_019279795.1 Protopterus annectens
TGCCTAAATAGTATTTGAGTTTCTTGCCTGTCTAAACTTGCCATCTGCAAAACAAAGAAGCTGTGAAAAGCTTTTTGTTTTTGTTTCCATGCCAGGATGTACATTGACAAAGCCATGGCACTTCTCCTAGACAATTAGGTCCTAGCTTCAGCAATAAGACCAGAGGACTTTCCAAATATCTGATCCACCAGCAAAGTGGCTGACTTGCTGTAGTATAAGGTGGCAGTTTCCTGATGAATGGCAGGCAACATGCAACAGCAATTTTTTTGAACTTGGCTGGTTTTAAGTGTTTGTGACTGAAATACAACTGCTGGAGTAGCACATATTTGTAATTCATCAGGGATGGTTAATACAGGTACATATTATCCTATAATGCCTTCTTTGTAGGTAAACCAAGCAGAATACTTTTGGTGAGGGTTTATGAACATCTTTATGCTATAAAAAATAAAACAAAAAATAATGCACTACATAAACCCATCCCCACCAAACAAATATTAAAAATGTATAGCTGATGTTATAGACTAGATTTTAGAAGACGATATGGTGGTGACTTTAACAGCCAGCTGGAAAAAAGGAAATTGCATTGACAGCTTAGGTTAGGTACTGACAGAGAATGTATTCTGAATGTATATATTAATATTACTACTATTTCACAACTTAAATCATTAAGTTGAACTGATACTTCTGTTTTCCCAGAATATTTTTTCTCCATTTACATATTTTTAATATATAATTTTAAATATTTTACATGTCATGCTTTGTTACATAACTTTGTTTTTTTATTTTGGTATTATGATCTGTGGTCTTGTCACAGTGATGATGATGATGATAATACCTCTCCTAACATGTTCTAAGAAGTAAGCACACACTTTGTACTACCACTAGACCACATCTGGATGTGGTAAATGTATTCCAGATAATCTAAAATGACTATTTAGTGGACCTGGTAGGAATGTACTTTATAGTCAATGCCTACAAAAACTTTTGTTATGTAGTCCAACCATGTAGCATATCAAACCAAAGCAACACTCAGGATCAGCTACTGATAGAATAACAATGTGCATGTAACATGATTTAAGCATGACTGTTCCTCCAATTTCCATCCAGGAAAGAAACAGTGGTTTATATTCCATACCGCAATGCACGGTGGTAATTTATAGAGTTCTTTCACAGAATAAATAGTAAATGTAATTCAAGTATCTCAATTCCATTTAACAGTCCAAATTTATGCTTGGGCTTCAATAATGCATTCACATACCACGTCATTAGCTTTATTCCTTACCAAGGCTAGGATAGCTCCAACTGTACAAGTTCCAAAGGCAGTGGCTATCTTTTCCACCCTGTCCATTTTCTTATATATCTTATAATGTGCACACATATTTGAAGTTCCACTGCCTTGCAGAGAAATGTAAAATGTCATATTGCTAATAATCATTGCTGATCTGGACACTGGTGACAGTAATGAGAACATGCACCATATGTCATTCTCTATGCAAGAGGAGATAACAGTAGATAATTTTAGGAAGCAAACAATGCCCCATGAGCCTAATGTCTTCCAGTGTAGACTAAAACTGATAACTAAGTCCCCATTTATGAAGACTTATTTTATTTCTATTTGAGAACCAGGTTGGTGGACTGCTAAAAAGTCTCTTTTCAGCCATGACCCAATCCCAGATAGGCACATACAAAAGGAGAAAAATATAACAGAGTTGCAAATAAAAACATCTAAAATGTATACAATATTTATGCTAGCTAACAGTGCTAAAGAATATGACATCATGTTGGAGAGACTACAGAAATATGATAAAAATTGGAGGGTATAAAGTGATGTAAATTGCACAGAGATTTTAATAACTTTAATACTGACCATGTTTTTTCCTTGCCACGTTACAATAAAGATGGGAAATGTAATGTTACATCTGACATCTCAGCTACAAGTTCCACACTTGTAACAAGTTCAACACATACTCTGAATGCAACTAACCTATCAGCAACATGAACGAAAGACACCCACCCATTGATTGGCTTTCAGAATGTTGAACAACCAATACAACAATTCACTACTGACTCCCATCCATTGGATGCCACTGTAGGCCAAGGTCCTCTAGTTATCCAGTCATCTCAATCTCCTATCAGTGGCCCAGGTGCTTCTGACATCGCCCAGACTACAGACTCATTGGCTGAACAGCTTACCAAGGAAACTCTGGTGGCTTTTTGGATCTCACAGCAAGCAGTTCAATTAAAACTACTGGAATAGGTGCAACAGGGAAACAGAGCTCATACAGAGGTCACCCGACACAGAAGAAGAGGGAGAGAAGCCAGAGCGGGTCCTGGTTGCACAACAAGGCACATAAATGAGTTTTACTCCATGCTCCATTATAAACTTATCAGATTTTGTACTAACTGTGGTAGCTATTTAGTTATTTCACCACTTAAAAAAGGTCTGACTTTCATTCCAGCAAACTTACAGTATGACTGATGCATTAACTGATTTGAAACTGTTTACTCAAGAATTAGACTTGAAATTAATTTTTAAAAATCTTTTAGATACATCAGTGAAATTGTGCAAATGTAGGAGTGTTCTCATTCCTAATAGTCACCCTGTGATGTGTCCTTTTAATAATGTTTGTGAACTACAGATACAATGCTTATATGATAATGGTAAATTTAATAAGTTATATAACCTTTCTACTGATGAACGAGCAGCTTTGTTAGAACTGAACAATAATGATAGCATCATTATTAAAGAAGCTGACAAGGATGGGTCTATTATAATTATGAATAGACATGACTACTTTTTGTCTTTATATACTATTATCAGATGATAAGACTTTTAAGCAACTTTCTGATTAGATATTAACAAAATGATTAGTCGTATAAATATGATCGTCTATGAATTGCAGCTTATGAATGATACAGAATTAGATACCTTCAACTATTTCTCAGCACCTACTCCAGTTATTCCAATTTTATATGGTATACCTAAAAGTCACAAATCCTTACACAACCCCACAATGAGACCAATAGTCTCTGGTAGAGGTTGGCTCATGGAACCCATCTCACTTTATTTACAAATGATTTTATCTCCTTATCTAAAAGATTTTAAAAGCTATATTAGAGATACTGCTGATTTCTTGATACAACTTAGTTCATGGTTAAAGAATAAGAGTACTACTAGTTTTATTATGGCAGCAATGGATATATAATCTCTTTTTATAGTCATACCAAATTAATATGGGATATCAGCTATTAGGAAACTTTTGTTGGTTAAGGGTCATATGACAGGACACCAAATTGAAACTATTTGTGAACTTTTAGAAATTGTGTTGGAAAATAATACTTTTGTGCTTGACAACACATTTTACCATAAGGTATCTGGAGTTTCTATGGGTACATCAGTGGCAAACACCTATGCCACTTTAGTATTGGATAGCTGGGGATGTGAAACTGTCTTTACCCTAACATTTTGCTTTCCAATAGAGTATGTTTTTTTAAGTGTTTTGTGGATGACGTGTTTTTTATTTGGAAAGGCAGTTGTGATGAATTAAAGCAGTATGTTGATTATTTGGACAAAAACACTGAATTTTTAAAATTTACTATGGTCTACTCTTCTGAAACAGTTAACTTTCTAGATGTTACTTTGCAATATGATGGTGTTGAGATGCACACAGCAGTTTATAGAAAACATATACATGGCAATAAATACAAGCACAGGAAAAGTATGCATCATCCCTATATTTTCAAGGGCATAATAAAATCACAGATGTTAAGATTGAGTAGACTTAATACTAATGCACAGGTCTACAAACAACAAACTGGAGAGATGATGCAACTGTTTCTTGAAAGGGGTTATAGTCTTGATATGCTTTCCCAGTGCTTTGATGCAATTTCAGCCACAAGAGATGATAAGGCTAGTCCATATTTTAACACCACATTAGAGAATAATGGGGTGACTGACGCAAACCCTATTATAACTCAGAACACTATGAGATACATTATGACCTATAGCAGAAGTACCCCAATCATATCCGATAATTGGGGAATACTAGGAGCTCTTCCTGAACTCAGACATATAATCAGTGATACTCCTAGGTTTGCTTATAGAAATTCCATGAATTTGAAGCACCAACTATGTTACAAAGATATTAAGGCAGACTCTAATGAAAATATTAGAGGCAAAAAACGGTACCAACCCATGTTATAATTGTTGCTGCTGCAACTATATTAACAGCGATACCATCTTTATACATCCTAGGACTGGTCAACAGTTTGTCCTTAAAACTAGTGCAACATGTAACTCTAATAATATCATTTATCTGGTAGCATGTAAACAATGTAATGGTTTCTGTGTTGGACAATCAACTAGGAGACTTAAGGATAGAATTATAGAGCATAACTCAAACATTAGACCTAATGTCTTATTGAATGCTTTAGCTAAACATGTTAATGAAACTGATTAATCTCACTGCTTTACATTTAGGGTTATAGACCATGTCACTAAGGGAATTAGTAGAGGTGATTTTAATAACAAGTTGGAAATGGTTGAATATAAGTGGATTTTAATACTGTGTGCAGATCAGGAACCTGGTTTAAACCAGATGGTATCTATTAAATCTGCATTGAAACATAGACAGAACTGTTTACACTAAGAATACAAGATAGAAAATTAATAAATTAATAATAAAAGTATGTGTATACATACACACATTTTTAACATTTAGGAATATGTTTTATTTCATTTTATACAATGCATATGTGATTTTTGTAAGTTGTCTTTAAGGTAATTACTTCTTTATTCTGACTGGCTGTGAGACATTTGAATTCTATAAAACTTTTTGTAGTAGGAGATGTTGTGAATACTGATGAAGGGTTTTTGACCTGAAAGCTTAGTCATTATACATTTTTTTATGTTACTCGGTTCATTTGTCTTATAGTATTTCTCATAGTGAACTATTGTTTTACTTAAGTTAATGTTTTTTTCTTTATGTTTTTTATCAGCTAACAGTTTTCTGAAATTATAGATACATATTTACATTGAATTCTTTCACTACATAATGCCAAAAAGCAAAGAAACATCCCAGGAGGCTTGAATGAACTGTGCCAAAGGAAGAGGCTGGACAGGCAGGAGTAAATAGCAGATATATTAGCCTTTGTCTACAAAGTATTTAAATACAGAATCACTACAGAGCTTTTCTGAAAGAGTGCTTTGGGATTTTTTGCAGGTTTCTTTACCTCTAAAATCAAGGGTTGAAATCTGTCCAAATAGCAGGTCCCAATCTGGAAAGAGCTTTTTCACCTAATGCTACTTTAAAGGATGATCTGCTCAAGGAAATTTTTTCTGGTTGGTAATTTCTTATGGAGTAGGCATATTCATTGATGGGGGAGTCATTTTTGGGGGGATAGCTTTCTTTTAATATTTTAAACATTTTAAATATTGATGAGTTAAGTATATAGCTGGGTCTTTCCATTCCTGGGAGACACTTTCTTTTCTGTAGAAGGTGGCAATGATGAGTGTGAGAGTCTGCAAGTAGAATGAATCTGCATATTTTGATTTCAATGGTCGGTAAACTATTTATTCTATCAGAAGAATGGAAGATTGGCAGAGGCAGACCATATTCCAGCTTAAGGAGAATAGCATTTTTAGCCAGAGAAATTGAGGTTTCATTGATAGAAGGTAGGAAATCCTATAACATGGTTTCTATGATCAAAATTCCCAAACCAGGACAACTCAGTGCATACCACAAAACAAACATAAGTTCAACAGCACTGCAAAGAACAATGGGACGAATCTTTTGATAAAATGCTAGTGACAAACAGTAGTCTTCCTTTATTCACACCACAACTGAATAAAATACGTCTCAAATACGAGTGAGCACATTCATCCCCCAAACAAAATGGGACTTCATCAGAATCTAAGACTAGGGTTGGTCACTAGCATTTTACCAAAACATTTATCCTGCTGTTCTTTGCAGTACTGTTGAACTTTTTATGGTTTTTATGATGTCTGAGTGCAATCAGCTCTCATTAGAAGGGCACTGACACCAAGGCACTCTACATTTCTAATCCTTTTATTATCTGTCCAATCTAAAACTAAGCACTGTGTGAAATGGCAGTTTTGATTATCATATAGAGAGGTCTGCATTTTTCACCACATTAAGAAAATGCCATTACAGCAAGACTGAAAACTACATCTAGTACTAACTGACAATTAAAAGCTACCTAGGCCACTGAAAAAAATCACAGAAGTTTAACTATTACAAATAAAAATTTTCAAACATATTCATCAGACTATTGTTGTCATATGCAAAAGTGGCAACTGTGAATCAGAGAAATAACTCATTTAAGATGTTCCCAGGCTACCGGCTAACTACATGTAATGCAATCACCAGAAAAAAAGAGCTTCACAGCTGTACTTTACTAATCTGGAAAAGTAACTGGGAAAATCCCCCTCTCCCTCTCTTTCTTATATATATATATATATATATATATATATATATATATATATATATTTTTTTTTTTGAAACAAAAATAAACACTAAAAGAAGAAAAGCCACATGCCACAGACTTCTACAGCAAGTACAACCAATATGCAAACAATTCTATGTACACCAAATGATGCCAAAAATGATAAATATGCACTTTTGTTTATTAATTGTAAACTTCATCAGATAAAACACAGTGTTTGAACTTCATTTAAATAACAGAAGGTACTAGATCACATGATATTAGATACTAGGTCACATGATACTGAGCCTTCAAGCAAAGGAACAAATTTAAAGTGATAAAATCACTATTAAAATGCAAATAAAAATTCCGAAAACCACTGGATACCCAAACCATGCAGAATGACAGTGTAGAGGTCTCTGACATCAATGGTAACAAAAATGTAATGGTCACTATACGCCATTTGATTTATTTTTTCTAGAAAATGCTACGAGTCTTTAAAGATTTGTACATACCAAAGGCGGCCTTGCATTCAGTGATGGGTCTGATAATGGAAGTGTACAGTGGTAAGATGACTTCTTTGGATTTATCCCCTTGGAAATTAATTCATCCAAACAGAATGATTTCCTGACTATGGCGGAAATATAGTAATCATATGTGAGAAATGTATCCATATAAGTACCAAGGTCACTATAGACTGTCCCCCAGCTTCACTAACCTCTCGTGCAGGACTAGCTTAGTCCTGCATGGAAGCATCGGTTTAGGAGCAGGACGGCAGCGCGCCATGCATAGTAATGAAGGCACACTGGCTGAGCTTCTAGGCTTACATGGAGCGTGTATGAGTGCAGGGGGTGTGTCTGAGGGCAGAGCTCCAGAATAAACATGCCCCTGCAATGTCGAACAGCAGAAGCCATTAAGAAATGAGCAAGATCGCTCACAGATGTACTCATATCCCTACCAACAGACCCCCATGTGTACAACAGCAACAGGACATATAAATTAAAAGAAGAAACCCATTTATATCTTATAAAACTCCAATTAAAGCTAAGCGTAGGTGTGTGGGTATGCCCATCGCTTAGCTATGGCTAATATAGCTGAAATAGCAAAAGGATGATAAAAGCAGGATATGTGCAAAGGAAGCAGTACACCAATATTGTAGTGGGCAGAGCATTTGCCTCACGAGCAGTCAATACCGGTTTGAGTCCCACTGTAGTACATTCCATTTCCATGTCAAATCACTGTTATGATAAATATATTTAGTTGTATAACCTAATAAATAACATATATGTGTGAACTGGAGTAGTAAGATTTGTAATGAATGATAACCCCATACACTTGCCAAATTCACAACCTCCCCAAGAACCAGTAGACTATTACTGTTGAAAATAGAGCAGAAGTAAGGATAAATAAGCATGAGTAAGCAGGTGCAAGTCTGTTTGCATGACAGGAAGCAGTGCTTACACAGAGAAAGCAATAGTGAGGCTAACCATGTGTAAGCAGATGTCACTGGAAGTTAGCTGTGCTTACCGATGCGCAAACCCACTGACAACTGCGTAAAAGTGCTTCAACCACTCCATATCCAACAGGCCTCGTTCTGGCCAGCAACAAATTAAACAGTCCCTGCAAGGCTCCAACACAGGAGCCTGCACACCATAGCCAATGTGATTTACCTCTAAGCCACTGCAGATATACATAACCCTGACTTGTCCACAAACAGAGCATCCAGTAATACCATTCAGCATTACAGGACATGTAGCTAAATATGTAGTTGTATGTGTGTGTGTGTGTGTGTGTGTGTGTGTGTGTGTGTGTATACATATATATATATATATATATATATATATATATATATATATATATATATAAAACTAAATAGATATATACCTCTCCCTCTCTGTAATACATATGTGTGTGTGTGTGTGTGTGTGTGTGTGTATATATATATATATATATATATATATATGTATGTGTGTGTATATATATAAATATCCACATATAGATATATACATATGCAGACATCAATACATGCATATTTTGTTAGATATATATATAGAGCTATATAGAGCTATATATATATATATATATATATATATATATATATATATATATATATATATATATATATATATATATATGTATATATATATATATATATATATATATATATATATATGTGTGTGTATATACATGTGTGTGTGTGTGTGTGTGTGTGTGTATGTACAGATATATATCTATGATATAATACAGCACATAGAAATTATATATATGACCATAGGCACCGCCAATGGGGGTGAGAGGGCTCAATCAACATACGTGTTACACGTACTGATAATGCCCCCTCAGCAAAACAGGTGAAACATACAAACAAACACACAAATAAAGTAAACAAACCACTGCATCCAAACTACAGGCAGGATACTACCAGTGGTAGAAACATTGTTGACCCACTAAGTCTAATCTTGAAACAAAGACAGTAACGTCCCTTGTGGGACAATCCAAAAATTTATGGCTATTTGGGTCCCTGGCATTATAGAGATCCACAATGGCAGGGCACATATGTTCTTGGACTACAAGTTTGGAAAAGCCTGATGATCCATGGGTCGAGACAATGTACATGATGGGTCCTGAGACACAAAGAGTGTGCAGTGTGTAGTGGTGTGGTTAGACCCGACCTGCACCCTGAGAAAGGATGATTGATGCAGGGGGGAGATATGAGATTATGGGTGGAGGCGTGCTGCTGTTGGATGGTGTGGTTCTTATCGGACTGCCTTGTGGATGTAAGCAATAGTGTGAATTGGGCAGAGCATCCGCCTAATGAGCAGGCATTCCTGGTTCGACTCCCACTGCAGCACAGCCTTTTTTACATGGCAAAGCATGTTATAACCACTTTTGTTGTTGCAAAACCCACTAAATAACACATATTTATGAAGTAGAATACTGCGGGAAATGCACATGTGAAGTGCCAGTGTCGTAATGAATAAGGCACTACTAAGCAGGTTTAAGCACAAATAAGAAGTAGTAAGCATATGTAAGCACTAGTAAGTGTGTTTAAGTGCGTCTGCATGGAAGTAAGCACTGCCTACACAGATTAAGCAATATGGAAGCTAACTGAGTAGAAGAAAGTGTGACCGGAAGTTACCAGTGCTTACCTCTGCCCAAGCATTCACACCCCAGCTTATGACTGCTTCAAAGTGCCTTGATCACTTTGTATCCAATGGCCTGTGTTCTGCCCAGCAACAAAATTAACAGCCTCTGCAAGGTGCGAACACAGGATCCTGCACACTATATACAAAGTGATTTACCACTAAGCCATGGCAGATTTACATAACCCTGATGTTTTCATAAACATAGCATCCAACAATACCATTCAACATTACAGGACATGTAGCTATATATATATATGTAGATGTATGTGTGTGTGTGTATATATATCTATATCTAAATAAATATATACCTCTCTCACTCTGTATTACATATGTGTGTATATATATATATATATATATATATATATATATATATATACACACACACACACACACACACACACACACACACACACACATACATATATAAATATCCACATATAGATATATACATATGCAGACAACCATGCATCTATATGTCATTAGATCTATATACAGCAATATATATATATATATATATATATATATATATATATATATATATATATATATATATATATATATATGGTTCTAGGTTATAACATCGACAGCTACTTTCACCGACAACAGAAACATCGACACCACATAATCGACAAACCATAACCACGACACCTCACATGCCCGACAAACAAGTAACCGACAGTCCACAAACACGAAACCCCATACACTGCACACACCACAATAACAACAATTAACTAATAAAACACATCCCCTATCCAAAAACCACACACAGAACACAAGCACACCAAAATCCTCACAAACCCACACTAAACCCAGGGGCGGCTCGTGGCATAGGGCTGCCGGACTGCAGCCCCCTCAAAAATAAAAAAGAAAGAAAAATGAGAAAGAAAAATGAAAAAAAATATATATTTTTTCGAAATTCGCGGACTTCGCGCATGTGCATAGACCGAGTCCCGACTACTGTCGGTCTATGCGCATGCTCAAGGCAGTCCGGCCGTCCCCATAGGGGGACACAAGGAGACATCTGTGCACTTTTACAGTGCACAGACTCGCCAGGATTACTCGCAGGTCTTTCAGTATTGCGCGGGAAGGATGTACGTTAGCTGGATGTATTCAGGTAAGGTGCCTTTTAATTTACAATGTTTATTTGTATGGAGTTTGTGCTTTTTAATTTACAATGTTTATTTGTGTACAGAGTTTGTGCTTTTTAATTTACAATGTTTATTTGTATACAGTGCTTGTGCTTTACTGGAGTTTGTGTGTGTATGGTGCTTGTGCTTTACTGGAGTGTGTATGGTGCTTGTGCTTTACTGGAGTGTGTATGGTGCTTGTGCTTTACTGGAGTGTGTATGGTGCTTGTGCTTTACTGGAGTGTGTATGGTGCTTCTTTACTGGAGTGTGTATGGTGCTTCTTTACTGGAGTGTGTATGGTGCTTCTTTACTGGAGTGTGTATGGTGCTTCTTTACTGGTGTGTGTGTGTGTGTGTGTGTGTGTAAATGCCCCAGGTGCTTGTGGTGGTGTGGTAGGGAATACCTCAGGCTTGAACCCTGTACCCTGTATGCAGGTGTTAAAGACTTGAGTTCCCTACCCACCACCATTTGTAAAAAAATTTCAGATTTTTGCCTCATATTCGATCTGATCTGTTCCTCATAATATCTGTGGTTTGTAAATGTTGCAATGCTTGATATTTGATGGTGTAGTAGTAGCATTGTTGCGTCACATCTGCAGGTTCTTGGGTTTGATTCTTGGCTGGGGTTCCTTCTTTGTGGGGTCTGTATCTTCTCCCTGTGTTTGTGTGGGTTTGCTTTTGTGTCCTCCCATGTTACAAAGGCATGTCTGCATTATTTCTTACTGGGCCTCTACTGAAAATTGTTTATTTGTTCCAAGTCAGACTGTCCTGATTAAAAAATGTTAAATAAAATTGACAGGCATTTGAATTTCAGACTTAAGGGTTTCTGAATGTTTAATTCCTTGCATATTTGATGGTGCAGTGGTAGTATTGTTGCCTCACAGCTATAGGTTTTCTGGTTTGATTCTTGGTTGGGGTGGCTTCTGTGTGGAGTCTGCATCTCCTCCATGTGTTTGTGTGGATTTGCTCTGGTGCCCTGCCATTTTACAAAGACGTGTCTGCAGTTTTAATCCCTGCTGAAAATTGGTTTTGTTCTGTCCGCAGTAAAATTGACAGGCATTTGAATTTCAGACTTCAGGTTTCTGAATGTTTAATTCGTTGCATAATTGATGGTGTGGTGGTAGTATTGTTGCCTCACAGCTATAGGTTTTCTGGTTTGATTCTTGGTTGGGGTGGCTTCTGTGTGGAGTCTGCATCCCCTCCATGTGTTTGTGTGGATTTGCTCTGGTGCCCTGCCATTTTACAAAGATGTGTCTGCAGTTTTAATCCCTGCTGAAAATTGGTTTTGTTCTGTCCGCAGTAAAATTGACAGGCATTTGAATTTCAGACTTCAGGTTTCTGAATGTTTAATTCGTTGCATAATTGATGGTGTGGTGGTAGTATTGTTGCCTCACAGCTATAGGTTTTCTGGTTTGATTCTTGGTTGGGGTGGCTTCTGTTTGGAGTCTGCATCTCCTGCCTGTGTTTGTGTGGATTTGCTCTGGTGCCCTGCCATTTTACAAAGATGTGTCTGCAGTTTTAATCCCTGCGTCTCTGCTGAAAATTGTTTTTATTCTGTCCGCAGTAAAATTGACAGGCATTTGAATTTCAGACTTCAGGTTTCTGAATGTTTAATTCCTTGCATAATTGATGGTGCGGTGGTAGTATTGTTGCCTCACAGCTATAGGTTTTCTGGTTTGATTCTTGGTTGGAGTGGCTTCTGTCTGCATCTCCTCCCTGTATTTGTGTGGATTTGCTCTGGTGCCTTGCCATTTTACAAAGACGTGTCTGCAGTATTAATCCCTGCATCTCTGCTGAAAATTGTTTTTGTTCTGTCCGCAGTAAAATTGACAGGCATTTGAATTTCAGACTTCAGGTTTCTGAATGTTTAATTCCTTGCATAATTGATGGTGCGGTGGTAGTATTGTTGCCTCACAGCTATAGGTTTTCTGGTTTGATTCTTGGTTGGGGTGGCTTCTGTGTGGAGTGTGCATCTCCTGCCTGTGTTTGTGTGGATTTGCTCTGGTGCCCTGCCATTTTACAAAGATGTGTCTGCAGTTTTAATCCCTGCGTCTCTGCTGAAAATTGTTTTTGTTCTGTCCGCAGTAAAATTGACCGGCATTTGAATTTCCAACTTCATGTTCTTCAGAATACATAGTAGCACAACCTTTTTTTTTTTTTTTAGCAATTTTCGAAGTTTATAAGATGAATATTTTAAATTTGTCCCTATTTTTGGGACTGTATTCCCCCATTATTGGCTTCATCCAGGTTTTTGTGCTAAGGTTGACAGCTATGGCAAGAACTGAATTCACTGAATATGTTTGAGGGCTGTATTCCCTCATTACTGGGTTTGTCCAGGTGTTTTGTACTAAGAGGTTGACAGCTATGGTGAGAACTGAATTCACTAAATGATAGCCATTTAAGTTTCAGTCTTCCTCTTGTTTACAAAGCAGCTGATGTGGTAGTGGTATGTTACTCTGACTGTTTTTTGCTCAGGGACCTTGGCAGTAAAATATATGGTGGCAACACAACATTTTATTCTAGCAACTTTCCAAGATTATACAAGCAATGTTTAATGTGTCCCTGTTTTTGGGCTTTTGACCCCCGCCCCAATACATTTTGGCTTTTTCCAGTTTTCTTGAGCTGCGAAGTTGAGATGCAGTTGAGTATTGAGTAGATTTTACAAGGAACTGAGAGCTGCAGGGGAAGAGAAGTTTAGTGCTTTGCCAAGTGAATACTATAGCACAACAGGCTGTGAACTTGCTTTTGATGTAGAAGGTTGTGGGTTCTACTCCCACAAGGGGTAGATGCTGCCGTACTGAGAATGTTCTCCTTGGTGAAGATACTAACTACGAGTTCGTTATCAGTTTGCCATCCATTTCCTCTTGCAATATTATTACTAGCTTATCATTTTTTTAATGTAATATAGACAATTTATTCCTGAGGGGCAACAGACACTTTATTTTTCGATGAAACCATGAAATATAAAGGTGATTGCTAGCAGCAACCACTTCATTAGTTACAGATTTCTTTAATGTGGAATTATTTAGATGACTGACTTCAGAGATTGTGCATATTTACTGATAATGGACTGTAGAATTGTGCATATTTACTGATAAAGGTGGACTGTAGAATTGTGCATATTTACTGATAATGGTGGACTGTGGAATTGTGCATATTTACTGATAATGGTGGACTGTGGAATTGTGCATATTTACTAATAATGGTGAACTGTGGAATTGTGTATATTTACTAATAATGGTGGACTGTGGAAGTCTGAGTAGACTTTTTATGATAAATGTTCTCAACTGGGCAGTTTTGCCATTAAGGGTGCATATGGTTTGTTTCATTGCTTACTGGAAAAATGTTCAAAACAAATTTAAAACATCCTGTAACAAGTGTACTGTATTGTACAAGGAATATAATTTTAGTACAATGAGGAAGGTGTATCAAAGAGCACATGTATGTTTCATATGCAAGGAGCCTATGATTCGAAAACAGCCCAAAATTAATCTTTATCTGCCACTGGCAAAATGTATTTTCCTTGAATGTGGGTTTCAATGCTGTTTCAATGAATGTGAGTTTCAAGGGCAGAGAAGTTTTAATGCTAAGTTTTCATTGTGAGACTGCATTGCTTTGTTTAACAGATGACTTAGTGTTTGTGCTGTAAAATACAAAATAAAACTTTCAAATGAAGTCCAACTCATCATAGAAGTAAAGCAGTATGCACATTAGTGTTTATGGTAAATGGAGTGAAATAGCCAAGTATAATGGTTCATTGGAATGGCTGCAGAGGCTCCATTCAACCATTATTTTGTCAGGGGGGGGGAAGGGCAGCAAACTCAGACAGGCCCAGCTGAACTATACCTCCCAACTGTCCAGATTTTCAAAGAATGAATAGATTTTTGCTTCTTATTTTTGGTTTGTTCATAAAATTTGTAGTTTTAATTCCTAAATGATTTGCCAGAAGTCACTCTAAGTTTCAGACTTCATAACCTTCAGAAAAATGCATGTTAAAGTAAAAGCTGTTCTATCAACTGTCTCAATTTATACAAGAGCAATTGTTAGTACTGTTTATATGTGCCCCCAATATATTTGGCCTTGTTCAGATTTACTGCATTAACAGGTTGAGAGGTACATGCAAATAAATTGCTTTATAGAATTAGGCATAGCCAACCTCTCAACTGTCCCCAATTTTTGGCTCAAAATGTTGCTCTTCCCCCTTATAATCCCTCCGCAAAATAGCAATTTTGGAAGAAAACATGGAGGGTTTACAATTAAGAAATAACTGTAATAATCAAAGTTATAGATTACTTGAAATGCATGTAGATTCTTTTATATTTTGTCAGCTGCTCACAGTAGCAGTACTAATATTAAAGTGTCCCTTCTTTGACAGGTAGCAGCTGTATTGTGTGTCTATTTTATATTTTTGCATCACGTCTTTGTCCATTTTTCATAAAATTGTGTTTTTTGGCAAATTAGTGACATCACTAAAGACTGAAGTTAGAAAATGACAGACATTTGAGTTTCAGATTTTATACCCTTCAGAAAATTCATACTAATGCAAGACCTATTCTATTATCTTTCTAAGTTTATTAGAGCAATATTTAAAAATTGTCCTTATTGTTGGGCCTTTGTCCCACTTCTGTGTATGGCTTTGTCCAGATTTCTTGCTCTTGAGGTTGAGAGGTATGACAAATGTGTCAGGGCCATCACAGTCAGCCAGAGAGATTTCAAATTGTGACATGCTTGTTGCACCCCACTCCCCATGTAGTGACTCTGGATGTGTCCAAGCAAGGCAAGGAGTAGTTGTATCTACCTTGGATGGGGAGGACACACTGCATAAGTACTACAGTGGCTTTTCATCTGTCCTTGATTTTGCAGAATGGTCTGGTTTCTGTCATATTTTGTACTGTTGATTTATGCTTATTACTCAAAGTGCCTGTTGCTCTGTGTTTTAAGTAGCAATGCTTTAATGACCATAAGGTAAGCTTGTCTGAGATCGTAAGATGCAAGTAAGCTTTAATAAGCATACTGTTAAAGAATTGCCAACATTGAGAGCCTTTCTGTTGTTGCCATGCAGAGAATACTTGACTAGATAATGTATAAGCCTTGGGTATTAAAGGACAGGATTCCATTATTTTAAAAAGCTCATTACACTTGTTGGAGACTTCCAGTCATCTCTACAGACTTTACCCATAAACTAAACAGAATGCCAATCATGTGTGGTCCATAACCTGTACAGTAATCCTTTAAGCAATGTTTCTTGAGCTTGTTTCTTGTTTGCTTTTCATTTTTTACTTTTATCATGTTTTCCCCATGAAACAAGTTGTCAGGCAGCAGGTCTTTTTGGATAAGAAACATTTTTACAAGTGGGGGCATCACATATATTTCTACTTTCAGCATGTTACTTGGTACTTTAATAAAGCTGAATATATTATAATTAGGACTGCAGTGCAAGGAGAAGTGGTTTGAGTTGAGTGCTTCTGGTTTTTCTTATACTTGATTTTGACTGGCATTCCAGTAATGTATTTAAAAGTAATTTATTTTTCATGCCTCACAACCTTTTGTTTCCATCTAGATATTAAGTAAGCTGTCATGCAGCCAATGCATTGAAATATTTTTATTCTTCTACACTTATTTTTGTCTTGATTGGACTTTCATAATGATGGTTTGCCACCCAGGGCAGCGTATTTAATTAAAGTTAGTTTTTTGTGGTTTTGTGCATAGCTCCTCCCCTTTCTGGTTGACCACGCCCCCTCCCCTTGACCCCACCCATTCAGCTGTCTCCTGCAGCCCCCCTGTGATTTGAAGTCACCAGCCGCCACTGACTAAACCTCACACACACAACTATGTACAACCCTAACCCAAACCCTTACCCAAAGGTCCGTCACTATCGCACACTCAGCTAACCCACGCCCTTACCCTAACTCACTTAACCCGCCCCTAACCCAAAAAATAGTACTACCGCACACTTACCTAACCCGCGCCCTAACCCTAACTCACTTAACCCGCCCCTAACCCAAAAATACCACTACAAACTTACCTAACCCGCCCTAACCCTAACTCACTTAACCCGCCCCTAACCCAAAACATACCACTACCGCACACTTACCTAACCTACGCCCTAACCCTAACTCACTTAACCCACCCCTATCCCCACAGACTGTCACTATCCACACTTACCTTACTCGCACCCTAACGTCCGTCACCACCGCATACTCACACAGCCTTCTTTCCAAGTCACTATCCCTGGCGTCGGCGTTTTCATCCGTAGCGTCGGTCTTCCGAATGTCGATCATCTGGCACCCGCTAATCCGTTGTCTGTGATGTCGGCTGTAGATCTTCTAACCTAGACCCATATATATATATATATATATATATGCGTACATATACATATATATATATATATATATATATATATATATATATATATATATATATATATGTGTGTGTGTGTGTGTGTGTGTGTGTGTGTGTGTACGCACAGATATACATCTATGATATGATACAGCACATAGGAATGGCATATATGACCACAGGCACCGCCAATGTGGGTGTGAGGGGGCTCAATCAACATACGTGTTGCAGTACCGATATCCCCCCCAGCCAAAGAGGTGAAACATACAAACAAACACACAAACAAAGTAAGCAAACCACTGCTTCCCAAACCACAAGCAGGATACAACCAGTGGGGGAAACACTGTGCACCCGTTAAGTCTAATTTAGAAACAAAGACAGGAACGTCCCTTGTGGGACAACCCAAAAATTCTTAGGTATTTGGATTTCCATCATTACTCAGATTCATCAGGGCAGGGTGCATATGTACTCCTTGAAGGCTTACTGTGGCCGAGGCACTAGAGAGACAAGTGAATAAACCTGCTCTTGGATCCTGTGCTGACTCCTGTTGTTTTGCTGCATATGTACTCGGACTACAAAGTTGGGAAAGCCTGATGGTCCATGGGTTGAGACAACGTATGTGATGGGTCCTGAGAAGTGGAAAGTGGGCAGTGTTTAGTGGTGTGGTTAGACCCGACCTACACCCAGAGAAAGGATGAGTGCTCTGGAGGAGGAGCGGGGGTGGGAATGGGTATGAGATTATGGGTGGAGGCGTGCAGGTGTTGGATGGAGCTGTTCTAATCGGACCACCTCGTGGATGTAAACAATAGTGTGAACTGGGCAGAGCAATTGCTTAATGAGCAGGCATTCCCAGTTCGAGTCCCACTGCAGCACAGTCTATTTCAGATGGCAAAGCACATTATAACCAGTTTTGTTGTTGCAAAACCCACTAAATAACACATGGTTGCAGCTCCCTACTGTATGCATGTAATCCATTCTAATTGGCATCACAACTTATTATTGTTGTCTTCACCCCCACCCAGGGGTTTGAGTGTCCAAATCTACCTCCACATTCAGTGTATATCCACAGCTGTTGCTGTAGAAGAAATGGCCAGCTATGGACCTTCCCTAAAGTCGGCCTTCACATGCCTGGCTATTTCTCTTACTGTGTTTCCCTCTTTGTGCCCCTTTTCCATCACTTACTTATCAACCCCTTTTACTTTTCTTTTAAAGTTTAAAGTTAAAGTTAGGTGACACCCTCTTCCCCAACTATATTGGCAAAATCTGGAACTCCCTACCCACATCTATTACCTCAGCTGTCTCAAAGGACACATGTAAAAAACACTTGAAGGAACACCTCAAGCATGCTTGTATCTGCACATGTTCACCACCTGGCTAAATATCCACCCACCCACCTTAAACTCTATACCCCTACATCAACTACTGAAACTAACAGCTCTTTTTCCTGCCTCGCATACATATCCCAACATCCTTTAAACCTTCCCTATTGCTCCCCTACCAATTATTCCCACAACCTAATATGCAGTTACAATGTCTCCCCCTCTACTTACCTACCTACTCCTTCATTATTCTCTTCTATTCTACCACACAGGTATGGAATAACTAAATCTTAACCTGAATACCTGCGTGTAACCTATCCAGAACTGTTAAACTTAAATCTAACTTCACCTTAAAATGACCTTTGTCAACCTTCATACCTGACATGTAAACTTGAACTATGCATGAATAATACCTATATGTTAAGTTAAACTAAGCATGAATAATATGTTACTTAAGTCTGTTACTGTCTATGAATGTGAACACCTCTGTATTACTTGTAATGATTATCTGATTTTTACTGTGGAGATTTTCTCCCCGGGCCTCTGCTGAAAATGGACAAGCATCCAGTTGGATTTTCACAGTCAACAAATGTGAAATATATAAAAAATTAGTGTGGGGGTAAGCGGGAGTAAACACATTTAAGCATCAGTAAGTGGGTTTAAGCCTATTTGCATGGTGGTAAGCAATGCCTACACTGGTTAAGCAATGTAGAAGCTAACTGAGTGTAAGAAGCCATAACCAGAGGTTAGCATTGCTTACCCTTGCGCAAACCAGTGCAAAGCCACTTAGAATTGCTTAAAAGTGTCTTAGTCAATCTGTATCCAACAGCTCTCATCCTGCCCAGCAATAAAATAATCTGCACTCCCAAGTTGCAAATCCCGGATCCTGCGCACTATAGTCAAAGTGAGTTACCACTAAGCCATGTCAGATACACATACAGCTGATGTTATCACAAACATATCATCCAGCACAGTCATTCAACAGTATAGGAAATGTATGTAATTATGTAGATTAATACGAGCAACCATTTGTACATTGCTCAAATACAGTATTTCGAGCAGTCTATATGTATCATAAAAACAGTGCCTGTCCAATCATACTGTGAGAACAGTTGTTGTTGTGTCTTTCGGCTTTTCCCGGTTAGGGGTCGCCACAGTGGAACTCCGGTCCGCTAATGATTGGCAGTAACAGTAGTCTTGCATAATACTTAAGAGAATAATAAAAAACGGTGCACATCGAGGGGGCATGTGGGTATGCTTCATGCTCAGAATGTCAAACCTGAGACGTCGGTTCAGTGGAACTGGGAGATGAGACTGGGCAGGTGTGTGAGCAAACCACTGCTTCTCAAACTCCTGGCAGGATGCTACCAGTGGGAGAAACAGTGTAGACCAGATAAGTCTAATCTTGACACAAAAACAGGTCTGTCCACGGCAGGATGAACCACTCTGATGTTTACATGTGTCTCGGAAGATGAACAAGGCAAGGCTCATACATATGTGAACTAAATGGATGAAGAGCCTGAAAAAGCTTGGGTCGAGACAGTATACTGGATGCGTACCAAGATGTGGAGAGAGGGCAATATGTGGAGGTGTGGTATGGCTGGGCTAGCAATGGAGAATGGATGGTTGCTGTGTACATGGAGCTCGGGTGGGGTGGGGGAAGGAACCATGGGTATGACATTATGGAAGATATATGCAAATGAAGCAGCACAGCGATAGTGTAGTGGGCAGAGCATCCGCCTAATAAGTAGGCATTCCCAGTTCGGGTACCACTGTAGCACAGTGAATTTTACATGGCAAAGCACTTTATAACCAATACAACCCATTAAATAACATATAAATATATATATATATATATATCTATATATATATATATATATATATATATATATATATATATATATATATATATATATATATATATATATATATATATAAATGAACTGGAGTACTGCAAGAAATGCACATGTGAAGTATCAGTGTCAGACTGAATAAGACACTAGTAAGCAGGTTTTAGCACAAATAAGCAATAGGAAGCACTAGTAAGTGGGCTTAAGCTCGTTTGTGGGGTGGTAAGCAATGCCTACACTGTTTAAGCAAATCTGAAGCTAACACCCTGTAAGCAGATGTATCGGCAGGTTAGCAGTGCTTACCTCTGCGAAAACCTGCTAACAACTGCTAAAACATGCCTTAACCAGTCTGTATTCCATGGCCCTTATTCTGCTCTGCAACAAAATAAACAACCTCTGCTAGGCTCGAACACAGAACCCCACACACCATAGCGATTTACCACTAAGCCATGTTAAATATACATAGCCCTGATGTATTCAAAACATATCAACCAGCCCAGTCCTTCAACAGTACAGAGAATGTATTCCAACATGTAAATGTATGTGTGTGAGTAAATATATTAATATCTAAACAGATACAACATATCATTAGATGTATGTATGTATATATATATATATGTATATATATATATATATATATATATATATATATATATATATATATATATATATATATATATATATATATATATATGTATGGCCACACATCTGTAGATAGCCATGGTAGATATATATATATATATATATATATATATATATATATATAGCCACACATCTGTAGATAGCAATGGTAGATTGACAAATACAAATATGTCCACATGCACTGTTAATGTTGAGATACCCCAAACAATATATGTCATGTACGAATAGGCATACCCCCCACCACAGCCAAATATGTCCGCCATGCAATACACTAAAGTGTGACAGATCCCATAAGCAGGACATGACATAACATGTGCACAACATGTAAGCAGTACTACAACCCACCTGTATGATGTCAGTCTGGTATTAGTAACATATCATGCAGTACAGTGTGGCTCACATAGGAAATGTAAAATACGGAAGCTATCAACATCCCCAGGATAACTATACACAGACAGATATATGCAGATGCATATATACATACATATATATATATATATATATATATATATATATATATATATATATACACACACACACACACACACATATATATATATATATATATATATATATATATACACACACACACACACACACACACACACACACACATATATATATATATATATATATATATATATATATATATATATATACATGTGACTACACAGGCACATGCAGAGATATGTACGGTAAGGTACATATGTAGAAGGTGCACACAATATGGAACTAGCCACTATGTCTACAGTTCACACCTGAACAAGTGGACACTGTATGGGCCACCCATACAATTACAATTGTCGCCTGCAACATATACCCACAGAGATGTCATAGGAAAACACCACACACAGGTTTGCAGAAATGGAAAACCTTTATTTGTGAACTATTACAGTTCTACATGTCATGTCATATAGCTGTGCAGACACTGAATTCCATATAAACAGAGTAATGCAACTGTGAAACAGTGATACTAAGACAGTAGTCTGGAAAGGTTCACAACAGCCGCTGTCCAAGCTAATGCCTTCATATTGTAAAATAGTAAAGACAGACAGGGCCGCAGAATACCAATCAATCAACAGTATGTAATACAGGTGTATAGTTCAGCAGCCTCCATCTACACTCTGTACAAATTCACTAGGTGTTGAAGGCTTCAGTTGGCAAAATGGAATGGAACTGTTACATAACAAGGCATAACAGACACCATCACAAACACACTGACAAACAGAACAGTCTTGTATGGCAGGAGGCAATAGGCCTGCATTAACACAATATATGTGAGTAATGTAAATAAATGTGAAGTATACAGTACTGTACATGCAGATATGGAGCTCACCCCTGATACCCCCACATTTTGTAACAGCCTAGGTCAGTTAGGGTGCATCCCCCCTAGACTCAATACTACAGGCCTATATACCACTGTTACATACACTGGCCTCTGGAGTGCATAAGGGCACACATGCATTGGTTTGTTGTAGCCCACACACATATATGGCTCCAGCACCACTGTATGTGGGGGGATACAACAGCAGTGGACTGATGGCAGCAATGGCAGTATGATATACACACAGCCCACTACAGAGCAGCCCCTGACAGCATGTCATATGTGCAAAGCTTGGTATGTAGGTGGATGCCAGAGGCTGGAACACAGGCCCATATGTGGGAAACTGTTACCATACGCTAAGTAAGTTGCTGGTATTACATGATAGTCTGAAACCTACCCTCAGCCAGGAAATTGAGATTAGAAACATAAATGGATGTAGCCATGTGCTGATAGCACTCAACACACACACACTGCCAGTGACATATCTGACACTGTGTGTTGGACAGATAAAACATGATAGGCACACCTGTGGTCACCAACAGGAGAGGCCCAGAGATGAGAGCTATGCAAACTGATTGCATTCTAAGGTAAACTAGTATGTACACACACACACTCTGTGACACCAGTCCTATACAAAGCATAACACAACTCTACTAACGCTCTGTCTGTAGTTCTGGAACCTCCTACAAATATGTAGCTGGCCTAAGTGTGTCAGTTCCCCTGGAAGAGGTACTGCTACTTGCTGTCTGTAACACTGATGCCGACACACAGGAAGAATGTTCATCACACAGGAAAGGTAAAGGGACCACTCCCACATGATGTGATTTATAGTAGCTGTTGCCATGACAGTGGTAATTGGAAATACTACACAGCAAGCTGCATGCAGTTAGCAAGTGTAGGACACTGATTGGTGCAGAGGCCATCACCTGATCAAGTGCATCACCTAATAAAGCCAGGCTGCAATCTACCCCAAACAGCTCAATCCAGTCACAGGATAAAGAACACAAGCAGGAAAAAAAAAAAAACGGGAGTAAAAAATGCAAAGAAAATTTACAGCTGAAAACGCACCCAGCTAGGCAGCTGCCAGTCAGTAATACATACTTCCCACAACAGGTATGGGAAGTATATGTACATGTATTAGAATGTAGTACCTGGTCCATAGTACTGTGATAGATGATGTGGAATGCGTCATATGTGCCAGCAGGTGTTGTTGTAATGATGGTCAACTGAACAACTGCTATGGACAAGAGTGTCTGTCCCTGTGGGTAGGGGGCCGTAGCTGTTAACTGTGCAGGTCAGCACTGACAGACAGGATGTAAGCCATCATAGTGTGTGTTGTGTAATGGGCAATATACATATGATGTGGCCAATAGCCAGTGGTGGAAGTAATGCCAGTATGATAGACATGTGGGAGCCATGGACCTCCACTGGCAGGATACCCAGATGAATCTGTAATGTAGCATGGCAGAATGCCATAGGTGTGTAATAGAGTTTCCTGTCAACAGTTCCAACATATACCCCACCAATCTCAGGCCATGTCCATATGTGGCACCTGTCTGTGTTGTAGCAAGGCAGAATAGAGCAGCTGTACAGGGAGGTGTCGTGAGATTGTGGAGCTGATGTCTGAATGTACCCCACATATAGGTATGCGGATCTAGGATGTTTGCTCGAGTGAGCAAACGTCCGAATCCATAATAACCGAACACACTTTAACAAAAGCGCTTTTATCGAAAAAGTGCTTTTGTTAAAGCGTGTTACAAAAAATAAATAAATAAAACACTACATTTACATTTTAGCAGGGGGGCTTCACCCCCCTTCACCACCCTACTTTAATATTCTCCCTCTGGAACCGCACTACAGTGGGGAAAAGGGAAATTTCCCTTACCCGCACCATAGTACAGCCTTGACAACAGTCATACTTACGCAAAAGTGCTTCTTTGGTGAAAAGCACTTTCATGTAAGTATGCCCGGCCATTTGAGTTTCGGTCATTTGCTCACTCGAGCAAACGTCCTAGATCCAGGTACACATATGTGTACATATATCACAGATTTAATATTTAAGGATAAATTTATATCAGCGTGTATGTCCAGAAATATACATATACCCATGTGTAGACATATATATGTGTACATATATATGAAGTTATGTATATCTACACATATATAGATAAATACTGATATGCAGATGTCTACATCTGTACAAACACACACTAAACAGATATATATGGAAAGACATGTCCCCTCTATCACTACCACAGTGATGTGTGCTATGTGTGAGGCAGCAGCACACATAGCAATACAGACAGATATCTACAGCTGGCAGTGTGTGCACCATGGATGGGTATGTCACAGGTTAGTTCCGTCCTAGCACCACAATGCCCCCGCCTGTGATGTATGCAATGGGAATATGGAGAAGTATGGCAGATACCCATGTGGAGGTGGTTAGGATTGGAAGATATAGAGGACAGTCTACAGTGGTGGTATGTAACACACATGGTGGGTAAATACCATGGATGGTGTGTGTGTGGTCCATGATGTGGATGCCCCATGGTCCCCAATATGGACACAATGGGAACAAGGCTCCCACCAACTGCCACTCACAACAGCAGTCCATGTCCTGAAGGTGCCAGGTCTGGTGGCTGAGCAGGAGGAGCATGTTGGCCATGTTAGTGTGTACTGGGTGCCTCAGACTGATGTAGCACATCCCTCATGTGTCTGTGGAGCCTGGTATGGAATGACCCTAGACCTGAGCTCAGGGGACAGGAACATGTTGATGTGTGTCCTGATGGTGGTGGGCCATCACCCCCTGGGAGGTTCCACCTGATGGTATTGCTGTAACAGTACACGAGGAGGCCCTGGGTTAGCACACACATGTGATGTGGCCAGGTATCCTGGTCAGATGGGTATGGAGAGGTGGATCAGCTGGCCAATGGAACATATACTTGTTATTGTGTCACTGTCATAGTACATATGTTGGTAGTAATAGTCTACACAATCCCTGTACGTGTCCAACAGCATGCATAGAACCCCCTATAACACAGACTGTCAGATGTGCAGCAATCTCAGAGCAGCCATACCACTGACATATATGTAACCATAGTGGCCCTGACAATGGCATACAAGTGAATAGTCTGTAACAGACCAGCTATGTTAGTGTCCACACAGGGGACATGGCTACAATCACATAGCAGAAGGAGTGGTACACTACACAATCTATCCAAATGGTAGTTAAGCTTTAGCCATAACTAATGAGTTGTGTGTATAATCTGTTGAAGCTGATATGGTTCGGGGGAACAGAGATGTGTATTATGAACTGTGGTAACCTTGCCATATGAGTCGCTGAGGCCTGTTCACATCCTTATGTTTTTCAGGCACGATGGCACACATCAGGCTGCCTAAGTATTCCGGGAAGGAGAACGATGTAATCACAAACCACCTGGTTTTGCACTACCAGGTCCTGTTTGGCATGACAGCACAAGAACAGTAGGAGCGGACCACCCGGTGGAATGATCTTGTCCACAGGGTCAATGATGTCAGCCTGCATAACTGCAGTTATGAGCAGGTCCAGCATCATTGCAGTGACCTGCTTCGCAATGCCCATCGGCATGCTGCTGCAGTCCGGGAGAATCACCTTGCAATGGGGGGAGCCATGCTATCCATCCCCCCTGACACATGTGGAGGAGCTCCTAACCAGCCTCGTGGCACCTGCCCATCCTGAACACCATCAACCACTGGACCCCTTCATGGAGGTGGGTGTCATCCACACAACAGCTGAGGAGCATGCAGGTAAGGACACATGGCACATCAGTAGACCACTGTTGTGTAAATATCCACAGTTTTACAGCTAGATCATGCATATCTGATATGTCATACAAATATTGTGTTGCTGCATTGTAGTGATAAACAGATGTCCAGATGTGGTAGCATTGCGGGAATTTATAGTTGATGGATGGTAGTACTGCACCCAGCCTGTAGCAGTGCCATAGGTGTGGCCAATGACATTGCATCTCTCATCCACTTATGTAGGTCCCTCCAGGGTAACAGCAAGGCAGCAGCCTGAAGCTGGTGAGTATGTCTTATGTAGATGCATTCCAACACACTGGACATGTAATGGTGATGTTATATTCCATGCACACATCTAACACACATACCCTGATTGCATGCTAAACATGTGCATGTATTGTTGCTGTGAAATGCATGGTCTCACAGGGGTGAACATGATGGGGTATTGAAAGGGTATGTCACACACCTGCATGACAAATAACATCCTGTCATTGTGGAATGTGTCCACAGGGGGTAACTTACTTTTGGAAGACATGGCCTAGAGTAGCGGCATGTTATAGACAACACCCATATACAGTGCAACACCAGTCTACATACCTGTAGGGCAATGCCAACTGCTGCTGAGATACACTATGGCATACAGCATTACAGCAGTCCACATTATCAACTGAGTCTAAGCTGCAACATGTGGTGTGCAGTCTATGAGACACTGCAAGCTGACACATATTTGTAGAGCTTACCTGTCATGCATCTGCATAAATGCTGAGGGGGATCTCAGCACAAAACACCAGTACACTGCAGCAGAGATCCTAAGGATGGTAGGAAAGGCTCTATCTGCATATAGTCAGGTCCAGGACCTGTGGCAGCTGTACCCCTACCCACACTGCAATAGTGTTGGTATTGTGTGAACACCATGGGATGTGCAGCTAAGGGGACATGTGTAGGGTAGGCTGAACATACACTGGCAATTGTGGAAGGCCCACGCTGGTATATCCCTGCCATGAGCAGTGACTGCTATAGTACACACAACAAGAAATGTGATAAACCATCATGATAAGGGTGTGCACACATATTCCCACATGGTGTGTATGCATTGTGGTCAGCAGACGCACACCTAACACAATCTGTAGACACTGCATGTGAATGTACAGTACATATGTTACATACCGGGTGAGTGTACAGATAAGATTGGCAGTGCTGTGGTCCCATGCCAGATCACGGATGTGTGTGTAAAAGCAATAAAAGTGTGTACACCCCCCATAGCCATGGTATGCTCTGATGGTTGCCAGTGTAAGCATTTATGCAGTGGCCATACATGGTCTGTTGATGTTGACAGCTATAAATCAGGCATCTGGGATTCACCAATGACAACAGTCCACATATCATCCCAGGTATGTGTTGCTGAAACACATAGGGGCTGTGAGAGCTACAGCTGGCATAACTGACACAGTACTACACATTCCGCAATGGGTTGGACACCTGTGAGTTGTGCTGCACAGTACATGGCAGGGTGCAGAACAGGTGCTCAGCAATAATGTGTACATGGGTGCAGAGGAATCCAGGGGAAGGGGCCTCACCTAGTCACAGCACATGCATCATACACATGTATACCACTACTAGCTTGGTGTGAGTATAACTGAACTGCATGCTGTTCTGTATCATATATTCTGCATGTTGGCAGATGGGTAATTGGAGGACTGTGTGTATGATCATTGTTCAACCCCACCTGTATGTGTGTGTGTGTGTGTGTGTGTGTGTGTGTGTGTGTGTGTGTGTGTGTGTGTGTGTGTGTGTGTGTGTGGGTGTATCCTGGTGGTTAGTTTACCTGCAGGGTCACTCTGGCATAGTGATGGGAGGTAGATGTATGTATGATGCCTGTGTGCATGTATGTGCTTGTGTGTGTGGCCATGTATGCACATGTGTGATTGTGGGGTGTTCATATGGCTGTACCCCCCTTTGGGACCATGCAGTACATGGACATTGAGTGCCACATTGCACACCAGGAATATCTGTCATGTACTCACAGGACAGCAAATTGTATAATATGGCCTGTAGCTTGGATCAGGCATCCAGAGGAAAGGTAGACCCCAGGTACACACTTAGTATTGCTGTCAGCGGAGAGGTCACATACAGCCCACGTATGCAGCTCTACAGATGCATTGGAGAAGTAATAATCAACACAAGGGAGGGTATCCACATATTACAGCTGACACATGATGGGCCAACGGAGCAGCATATCCAGCATGTACTGAGCATTACATACACGACACACCAGTGGGAGCTATTATGGGTACAACATAGTAGCCCACACATATAGGGGCAATGCACATAATTCCGGACATACAGAGGGTGCATACCAAATGACAGCATTGGGGCCAGGTTACTCCACTGCACACAGGTTAGGCAGGTAATGCAGCAACAGGCCTTGTGTTGTGGCTGCCTGTGTGGGTATTTAGAGGACTGTAATGTTAATGAGTGGTAGCAATGTGTGTATGTTAACAAGCGTGATGCAGGATGGGGTAACACATGGACATATATGTGGGGCTGTCTGTAAAGCCATGGACAGGTAGGTAGTATGGAGTTATGTGTGTGTGTGTGTGTGCGTGTGTGCGTGTGTGCGTGTGTGTGTGTGTGTGTGTGTGTGTGTGTGTGTGTGTGTGTGTGTGTGTGTGTACTGTTAAGCAATGCTGTACAGGTTCTAAAGTGCGGTTATTGTTTTCCGTCACAAGTGGCGAAGTGGGTCAGGGTCCCTCCTGCACCCAATCTGATGTAGATGTCCATACAGACACTGATGATGATGATGATGATGATAATGGTGAGGCACAGGTGGGGTTGTCAGGGGCCGACACTGTGCCAACATTTGACATCCCCCTTTTACCCACCCCAACCCTGCACACAGTTACAGTGCCTATACACACCTCAGCACCACTGGCCATAGCAGAGGGACAAGTGGCGTTCAGTTGCAGTGCACAGGAAAGTGTGGCAACCATGCCTACTGTGTCCATTCACAGCAGGTGTAGCTAGATGTCTGGCAGGCTGCCACATAGGCGGATGTCCTATGGTGCTCGTGGTAGGGCTGCTGGACATCATGCTCCTGGCATAGGCAATATAGCTGCAACCAGTAAAAGCATGTTCCAGGCTGTAATAGCAGCACAGGCACATATTGAGCATTACACCAGACAGGGCCTTAGGCTGCAGAGGGCTACACTCACGACTGTAGGTGACATCTGTGCTTCTAACGATCAAGCAGAAAGATGGCATGATGAGATGATGGCCCTCAGCTGTGGTGTGTCCATGCTTCCTCATGTGGTGGAGATGCAGTGATGCCCACGTGGATGTGGCCCAGCAACACCAACAGCTGGCACTCAACATGGGCATGCTAGGACACCAAGGGGCTCATGTAGTGGCAGCAGCATCCCCAGCAGTGTGGGGGTGTGTTGTCCACACCACACCAAGCCACATGCATGTGGTCCTGGCCAGTCCAAGGAGGAATGTGGTACCAGTAGACAAATGTCATCAGCAGGTGAGAGTAGCACTTGACGCCTGTACCTACATGTGCCCGTGGAACTCCTGGCAGTCACATTCCATGTGTCCATGGCCAGAGGCAGTGAACTGCACACCCTGACAGGTATGGTCTGCAGCTGTCCATGCACACCTGTGTAGGGCAGCCACAAGGAAGAACTGTGTGCATGCATACCCACACACTATGCAAACACACCTAAGGCAACCTCATACCTACGCACACCATATCACCTCAGCCAGCTCCCCAGAGTATACCCCTCATCCTCACACACATGGTGTCAAATATATGTCCCACCCTCGGCCTCTGGCAGACCAACACCACACCCTGTGCCTATAATGATATCTGTGCCCCATCCCTGTCATCCATACCATCGGGACAGGCTGATATGGCTCTGATGCACATGGTGACTGTACACCAGTGTACTACAGTCCTGCAGTGTAACATATTATAGGGTGTAGAGTGTGAGGCATATTTGGCAGGTAGTGTAGCCATCCAGCAATGATGCCATCTAGCTGTTAGTAACACTGCTTGGTTGTGGTCTCTAAACTGTTATGCAATTGTGTTGTGGATGTACATGTGTCAGAACTAGGATGCCCTGTGCATATGATGATACCTGTGCCCCATCCCTGTCATCCATACCATTGATACAGGGACAGGCTTATATGGTCCAGATGCACACAGTAACTGTACATCAGTGTACCACAGTCATGCAGTGTAACATGTTGCAGGGTGTAGAGTGCAAGGCATATTTTGCAGGTAGTGTAGCCATCCAGCAATGATGCCATCTAGCTGTTAGTAACACTACTTGGTTGTGGTCTCTAATTTGTTATGCAATTGTGTTGTAGGTGTACATGTGTCAATAAGAGGATGGTCTGCGGTCATATTGCACAACGGGGTATGTCACTGTGCTGACACCATGGCAGTGACATATCTGGGGTACAGTCAAACACATTTCACAGGTTACTATACCGGGTATTGCCTGTGCCACATGGACAGGTGGCCCGCTGAGGTATGTATACCCTGCAACCTGATGTAGACTCATCCACATGCATGAACACTTACTTGCTGACACTGGGACTAGACCCCTACCTAGCAATGTTGTGATACTAAGGTGTGTGGCCTACATTACACAAACACTGTCTTAACCACTCTGTATCCAACCGACCATGTTCTGCCCAGCAACAAAATGAGCAGACCTTGCAGGTCATGAGCTCAGGGCCCTTTACACTGAAGTCACAACACATGCCCACTATGCCATGACCGCTGAGGCGACAGCTGTTGTGTTACAAATATATCATTACCCAAATTGAGTGGTATTGAGCACTTGCCTTTACGTTCCAGATTGTGTAGTCCTTGTCATTAATATGACTGTTGCATCACATATGTTGTTTTATCATAATGTACACATAGCAGATACATACTGTGGGATACATGTGGGAGGGTATACACAACAGTGACGTTAACTCATGACAGGTATGTGGTTGCATACATATAGGTGTATAGATGTCTACATGTACATACACAGGTATACACATACATATGTCTGTATATACACATCTGTATAGTGCTTCATATATATGGCCATGTACAGCCCTCTTCGTGTGTATATATGTATACATATCTATACATATATGTATATATAGATATATGTATATATAGATATATGTATATGTACATATAGATATATGTGTATGTAGCTATATATGTATGCACATCCTATGTGTACAAATATGCCTAGTTATGTTGGTATATATATAGATATCTATGACTATATGTGCATACATATCTATACCGATATACCTACTACTGTCGCTATATCTGTAGATATCCATACATATATGTGCATATGTATCACTATCTGTATATGTGTAGACATATATTGCTCTGTATATGTATATATCTGGGTGTGTATATGTATATTTATGTACATACCCATCTATGTCTGTTGATATGTATATGTGTAATCATATATCTGGATGATTATATGTGCAGATGTTCTCACCATATGTCCTGGAAATGGAGTGAAGACCTACCCCAACCCCTATAGTCCCAACGTCGTAGTGCAAGTGGATGTCAGGTATGTATAGCAGGTATTTTGGTAGACTATTGCTACTGTAAGTGGGATTGTCATCACAGACATGGTGTGTGGGAGGTCACATCTGCTATCCACGTGTGCCATTGGCTACTGACAGACATCCTAAGGACATCCTGGTAAAGTACCACTGCTAGCACATAATGCCCTTGTGGACTGCAGCACGGATATTGGCCAATATATGTGGACATTCTGAAACACTCTTTACAGTCTGGAGGTATACACAGAACCCCTTAGTGCTAAACATGTGTACCATGCATGACAATATGGATGTTAACAGCCATGTAGATGGGTATAACACATAACGACTGGTATACATATGCCACCATAGGTTATGCATTCACACACCCCTGCCTGGCCTGACACATATTAATCATTGGTACAGGGGTTCCATGGCCAGATACTACCCACGTGATATTGACATACATCTGTACAGCATCCCACTGCTCTGTCTGACATAAATGACTGTTAAGGGAGACCTGGCAGCAGTACATCCAACAAGTATCTCCACATGCCATCTCATTGGATAAGTACACTAAGCTGCTAGACATGTAACAAGGCACTGTACAGGCTACAGGCAGACTGGCTCAACACTGACCAACATCTCCTATGGGGGAATGCACATTTACCTGCATATATAGCAGGCTCTGCAGGCATGTCACACCACAGGGTAAGATGCACCTGTGTGAAAGTGCATAACCACATCCAATGTGAACACATCCACATATGGTAAGCTAGCATAAAAGTACAGTATATGAACCATCTGTTCAACACCATCCTCATATGTGCCACTTACAGACTAACCCTACATATACTGAGCTGCTACACGGTGCGATCTGCTGTCTGTCTGTGGTATGGGACATGTGTGTGTATGGCCCTGCAAACATTTAAACCAATATGGTAACATACAGTGGAGCAGCATATAACATCCGATAGGATGGGACCTATAACAATAACATCTACCACAGTCTGTACACACGCTAAAGAACATGTTCACAATACACACACACTGCTGACATTCACCATAGTTACACAGGCCTCAGTACTGTACATATGACCATGGGATGTCCTGGTAATGTCAAATATTACCCGTACTATACATAACACGTGTAGCAGTCTGATATCTCACTGGCTTGCTGTCAGATATGATGACACTAATGATGGTGTACAGCACATATGCACCTCTTAATGCACAACATATGTACAAAGGTTGACAGAGTTGTGGCTGGCAGCACATACACAGGGCCAATATTGACATGTTGCTGTGATAACCTCATATGTGTACTGTCATAACAGGGTTTGTTGCAACATGTGTCCTATGAGGGATATGAAGTCAGTAACTGTCATGGCTTTCACCATCTACAGACTGCAATCCTCACATTACCTTCTGCAGTTCACAGATATGTGCTCTGTGGGTAACACATGACACCAAGGGCACAACACACTGCCCAGTATGCCGACGACCCTGCAGATGCAGATTCCTCATAAACATAGAACTGACATGGCAGGTATTACAACATGTAGGACAGCCATATCCAAACCCATACTGTTAAACCAACATTACTCCACATGCAGTATAGCAGCACTTACAGTCTGTAGTCAGGTCAGGCACATCCCTCTCCTGTGTGTTGTCATGTTTCCACAGTGTAAGTTGTTAGAGGTAGATCCCC
This sequence comes from Protopterus annectens, assembly GCF_019279795.1. Classification (NCBI taxonomy): domain Eukaryota; kingdom Metazoa; phylum Chordata; order Ceratodontiformes; family Protopteridae; genus Protopterus; species Protopterus annectens. Next base: position 792,928,828 of record NC_056745.1, read on the forward strand.
AATCCATCTGAGATGCTTTACGCTAAACAACAAACCTAGTTTCTGCCCACAGTGGATGTAAGGGGCCAACACCAACATGATGCTCCTAGATATTGGAATGTGTTTCCATGCAATTGGCTATGGGAATGTTACCATAGCTTTTCCACATGCACTCAGATAGAGGAGGACTAAACTTGGTGCAGAGGCCATCAGCTGATTATGACCATCACTTACAAAACACAAGTTGCTGGCTAGCAAAGCAGGTGTACATCCCACATCCACCAGAGAAGAGAGAGGGACAGATAGAGACAAAGTAGGTCAGGGAAGGCATGGGTGAGTAAAACTTAAGTGTGTTTGTGTCACACACCTAGCAGTATGGGGTTTCAAACACCTGACTGACTATGCATAGCTATCACATGTGTATGCAGTTATTGCATGCGCCACATAGCTTACACGTTGATGAGCTGTCCAGATGCATATGTGCTGATGAGTGACATCTGCAACACTGTTGTGATGCAGTAGGTGTAGCACACGAGCCTGTGCACATGAACAGGTGTCAGTGTCAAAACAGCAACACTCTCTAAGGGACTCATACACATTGCTACACGTGGCAGGGTAACGAATACACTTCCTAACCAGTTACTTTGCCACAATACAGTAATGCATAGGTATCAATTGGCCCTCAGGGGTTATCCTGTGGTTATATGGTCAAAGGGTATGTGACGGTGTCTGACATTAGACAGCATGATTCAGTACATCAATTGGGGTGGTACTGGGTGTGAATGTGGTCAGAAGCATCATACACCACACACACAGACACAGGGTGCTAGTACCGGTGTGCATGTGTGCATTGCTTCACAGGTGTGTAGTGGTTGACTGTGCCAGATAGCTGTACAAGGCTAGATGAGGGGTATACCTTGGCATCAGGCCACATGAGATTGGTCTGCATTATGGCTTAGGGGTGTAGTGTCCAGAATGGCCTGCACAGGTGGGAATAGTATTCAAAATTCCATCACCTGGGTTACTTTTGTATGTGGCCAGTACTGTGCAATACTTGCCTTGTATGTGTTCTATATGCCATGACATGGACAGTGTTTGGGATGTGCACACGTCCCACATTCATGTACAGTGGCATGTGGAAGTGCACCTGGTGTATCTGGCCCATGTTGTGTACACAGAATGTTATCATTAGATGTGACAGTCCTGCCTCATGTGGTGGGGCCAGGTAATGGACAGCAGGTTGACCCTGCACCTACATTGATAGCATGCTACAGGTATTCCCTGGTGTCAGTGGCATCTGTACATACAGCGCATGTGTGTAAGGCATGGCATGTCCTTTGTGGATCACATTTGATGGAACCACAGTTGTTGCAGGCGTCCAGTGGGAAACATACTGAAGGTGCACTGTCTGCATTTATGTGCCTTTTGTACTGATGGACAGGGTGCCATGGCCTCAGTAGGCCACTGCATTCACAGCATTGTTACTATCAGTTGCCAATATGCAGTGTACTACACACGTATTGGCTGTTGCCTCAGCATGTGTGTGTGTGTGTGTGTGTATGAGGCATGAGTTGAGAGTGTGCTATGGGTAATAATGGGGTTGTTAATTGTGATTGCCGGCCTTGATGTCAAATGTATGGATATGGCTATGCACCCCAGCTTCTCGGCTATTTCACAGCTGTTATCCCTGTGCAGTGTACATTGTGATATGTACTAGGTCCACCATATAAGAAATTTGCAAAATCCACTCCACATTGGCCCCAGCTGTCTCTCTCACACACGCACACACACACACACACACACACACACACACACACACACACACACACACACACACACACACACACACACATACAATACAAGGTACAAACACACATGCACACACCTGTCATGTCCGGGAGTAGAACCCCTAACTAACTAGTTTATTACACTACAGCACTATGCAGTTATAGTATACTCCACTGTGATTACTGCAGTACACTTTCCCCAAAGGTGTACATCACATTGGCTGACATCATTTGTATTGCCAAATTAGGGCATTTGGCATGTACTGAGTGTGAGTAGCCTAAAATGCATTGCTCCCTACACAGACAGTGAAACACACACAAAACATCCACAACCGACATGTGTGGATATAGAACCCCTAAAAGACATTTATAACACACTACAGCATGGAGCTGTTATAGGATGCACCATGGGGATTACTGGAGGACTCTTTCCCCAAAGTGTATAACACATTGGCTGACATCAGCGGGTTGCCAAAGTACTGCATTTGAAATGTATTGAGTGTAACTAGCCTCAAATGCATCGCTCCCTACACAGGCATTGAAACACACGCAACACATCCAGAACTGTCATGGGTGGGTATAGAACCCTACCAGAGTTCTGAATCAAACTACAGCCGTACTCAGTTATGGCACGTGCTACAGAGATTACTGGCCTACAACCTTCCCAGAGGTGTATTTCAGGGTGGATGATGTTAGCAGCCTTACCAAGGTAGAGCATTAAATTGTAGGGGGTGTGCCTACCCTAAAAAGCATTACCTTCTACACAGACAAACACACAGTTGCCAAGGCTTGGGTTGAAACTCCTACTTAACTAGGTTATCACACTACAGCAGTGCACAGTTACAGCACACACCATGGAGATTACTAGCCTATCCCTTCCTCAAAGGTGTATTTCACAGTTGATGACACTGGCACACTTAACAAAGTGGACCATTGGAGGTTGTAGTGTCTATGAATGGACTCAAATGTATTGCTCTCTACACTGACAAAGGAACACACACACACACAAACATCCAAACTTGCCATGTCTGGGAATAGAACTCCTACCTAATTAGTTTATTACACTACAACGGTATGCAGTTAGAGAATGTGCTACAGAGATTACTAGGCTACAGCTTCCAAGAGGTGTATTACTAGGTGGATGACATCAGCAGCCTTGCAAAGGTTGAGCATTTGAATTGTAGGGAGTGTGACTATCCTAAAAAGCATTGCTCTCTACACAGAAACACACACTTAGCATGCCTGGGAATAGTACACCTACTTAACTACTATATTACACTACAGCAGTACACAGTTACAGGACGTGCTACAGGGATTACCGAGCTACAGCTTCCCATAGGTGTATTTCTAGGTGGATGACATCAGCGGCCTTGCCAAAGTTGAGTATATGACTTGTAAGCAATGTGAGTACCCTAAAAGGTATTGCTCTCTACACACGGGAGTCAGACAGACAGACACACACACACACTTGGCATGTCTGAGAATAGAACATCTACCTAACTACATTATCACAATACATCAGTACACAGTTTTAGAGGATGTGCTATGGAGATTATTGGGCTATAATCTTCCCAGAGGTGTATTTCTAGGTGGATGACATAAGCAGCCTTGCCACAGTTGAGCATTTAAATTGTTGGGAGTGTGACTACCCTAAAAAGCATTGCTCTCTACACAGTCAGTCAGACATGCACACACACAGTCGCCAAGTCTTGGATTTGAACTCCTACCCAACTATCTTATCACACTATAACAGTTTGCCGTTATGGGACATACTACAGAGATTACTAGGCCACAACTCTCCCAAAAGTGTATTTCACATTGGATAACATCAGCAAGCTTGTCACAGTAGGGCAATGGGGAGGGCAGTATGTGTGCATGGGCCATTACCTATTCATCTAGGGGTTGACATGCCACATGCGAGTACACACAGGGTCATATTTCACATGTACATGTATATAGTTGCTAGAGGACTACTTCCTTGTACAGTCATGTTGCACAGCTGGCGTGTGCACCACATAGTCTGTAATGCTGGCAGATATTGGCGGCTAGTATCTGCAGTGAGTGACATCTGCACCTCGTGTGTTTGGTTGTGTGCTGGGTGGGACAGGCCTGGATGGCTCCTTGTCACAGTCACCCTCATCCACACATCTGTGTCTGTCTACCTTTGGCTTATTATAGTGTGTTGTCCTTACATATATGTCTGCATTCCTATCCACTCTGTGTGCAAAGCATGAGTGGTGCATACGGGAAAGTGTCTACACTAACAACTGTGACTGCCAGATATGTCTGGTCCACTGGTGTTTACAGGCATGGCCTTCATGTGTTTAAGTGTGTGAGCTTGCCCACTATGACCTTTCAGTATGTTGTTGACTTACATTGCCTTCATTTCTCTATGTGTATGAGCACGCCCAGTATGCGCATCTGTATTGCATGCATGGGTCAAGAACAGGTAGTTTGTACTGCAGTGCTGACCTTTGTGTTGTACGCCGACAGGCAGCATGCTGTCTCTGCAGGGTATCCAACGGTCATTTGGCATTGACTGTTACATTTCTGCATAGCGGGGGAGGGGCACACCTGACTATTTCTACATTTCTACACAGGATTGGGGGGGCACGCCTGACTGTTACTATATGTCTACGTAGGATGGGGGGGGCACACCTGACACATGTACACATTTGCTAGGACTGTACTGGTATGTCGGATACTCCATTTCAGTCTGTAGTCTTACCTATCATGCTGGCTAGAGGTATGCAAGTGTACTACAGATCTTAACTTATAATTACCTGCATATTAGTGTCTGACTTTCTAGCCTTCACAACTGACATCCCACTGCCTAGCCTGCTGTAGTCAGTCTGTGTAGGCCTGGGAGGGGTTACCCATAGCCCTCATTCAGAGGCCATAGTACCGCATTTGTTTGTGTTTGTCTACACCTGCCCTGCTGGCTGTAACTGTTGTTGGGTATGTGATCCTCCCCGACTGGCATGTGTGAGTCACTTACCTTGTGGGTGTCTCAGTATTGAGGGTGGTGCTGCAGGGCTACCTTTGCAAGATATACATAATACACTCCCTACACATGGTTAGGCACAGGTAGTGTAATGTTTGTCATCCCTTTTACTGTATGTGAGAGTCAGAGAGAGGTGTTATTCCCTGGGTCCCTCCTGTGTTTATGTGGTATGCTTTGCCTCTTTGCCAAGGCCAGGGCATACTGGGCATGCCTCCTTCTGTCTACTGGGGCAGGTTCATGTTGTTTCTCCTCTGAGTCACTCTGTGCCCATGCAGGCCTTGGCAATGGCGGGGGGCTGTGTGGCCCTGGACTGTGCTGTCCCTGGTGCAGCTGTTTCCACAGGTTCATATTGTATAGCATGGCACATACAAGGACAATTTGGGTACATGCTGCTGGTGAGTACTGCAAGGCTCCACCGGATGTGTCCAGGCACCAGAACCTCGACTTGAGCATCTCAAACACATGGTCTATTAAGATTCTTGTTTGAGCGTGTGCCTCATTATGGAGTTCTTTGTTTGGGTGTTTGTGCATTTCTGACAGGTGTTATCAGCCACTGCTCCAGCGCATATCCAGCATCCCCCACTAGGTGATCGTGTGGGATGTCCCTATTGGCAAATCTCTGGTACAGCTGTGTCAGATGCCAGATGTGGGAATTGTGATAGCTTCCAGGGCAGCCAGCACACACATTCATTATTATGCCCTGGACATCGCACACAATCTGGCAGTTGGCACATGGGAAGCCCTTGTGGTTGATGTAGACCCTACCCCGCTCACCGGGTGGTGTTTTGATGCATATGTGCGTGCAGTCTATAGCACCCACTACCTCAGGGTATTCTATTTGGTGGAACAGTTGCATAATCCATGCCAACGCCTCATGGGTGTTGGGGAAATATACATTCTTACAAACATGTACTGGACATGGCATCTAGGAACTGGTGGAGTACCCTGGATGCTGATGCCTGTCAGATCCCCATCATATCCCCACTTGGCCTTTGGAAGGTACCTGTAGCCATATTCATAAGCCTAACCTACCTTGGTATCCACTGGGATGGGTTCCCTTCTGTTAGTTCTGTGTGTGAGGTGTGGCCAGCACAGCTCAACAGTTTGCTGTAGGAGGTCCATGTCCACCCTATAGTGCTCCTCTATCTCCAGCTCATGTAGCCCTTGGTAGGTTACCCTGGGTCTGTACACTCTTCTCTGTCTCTTCACTGTGGGTTGCTTGGCAGCATTCACATCCTCACCGCCCTCTGCCTCTTCCATGTTTTGTTGCATGATAGCTATTGCAGCCCCTAACATTTTGCAGTTGTGAGTGTTAAAAGTTCCCCGCTTGTTTACACCGGTGTTGTAGAGTGTGGGAAAAACCAGAGAGGGTATGTGTTTGCATAGTTTAGAGTAGTGTTCTAGGCTAGGCTGGTCTGCTGCCAGTTTAATTGGCTGGTTCTGATAATTTCATCTGCCAGCTAAGCTAGTAGTCCTTGATTACCTTCCTACTGCTGTTTTCCCTTCCCATTGCCTTCCTGTTTCAGCCCAGGGGCACGCCATGCAAACAAAGTGCCCAGTTGTGCACACTGTTGCTATTCCCTGGTATAACCTGTTTTTTCTTTCTGTACAACTCGGTGCACAGTGTGCACACCCACTTAGGCTTTGTAAAGAGTGCTTGGCAGGTTTAGACACACCCCCTAGCTTACCTGTGCTAAGCTAGGTGCAACCCCAAGCCAAAGGGCTCCAATCCGTTTACAGTATGCCTAACACCCCCCCTCGTGATGTCACCTACCTCCTAGGCTTGCACCAGTCTATTCCTACTCTTACACTGTTGGGACCTGGCTCACATCCTGGATAAAACTGGGATTCACTATCCTTCTGCTCATTTGCATAGGATTGCCTGCTAATGCATAGTTACTTGTCTCAAACTGAACCTCCCCCCTTAGCAACTACTACTCACTGGCCAGGATGTCTTCTGGCTGCCATTGACTTGCATGGCAGAATACTGATTTTAGTTAGAATGCTTAATTTAGGTTCATTTTGTTATTTTCCACCTGATCCCGTTTGCGCACCGCTGCTCTACGCTTAAAAAGTCGAGATCGGCTAAAGAAAATAAAAGCTGTTTTTTTTTTCATTTCTGTATTGTTTGCAATGTCAATGGCCTTATACCTGGCCATTGGCATGCTTACTACATGATATGCAGCTTTTATTTGGAGCTGTCATAGCTCCGTTTTGGATTTTGAAGAAATGTACTCTGTTACTAACCAAGTACATTTCTGCTGATTGCACTGGTCCTGCAAGGATGGTTGCATGCTTCCTGGATCAGAAAATAACATAATTTGCATGGATTTCTCCTGCAAATGGGGTGATTTACATACAAAGGTTTCGTCCGTGCAGGATTAGTGTAGGAGCTCTAGTGCACGCCCCTGCAGGCTGTTCCTGGATTGCACGGCAGACATATTGCCTGCTTGAGCTCCTGCACCAATCTTGCATGCCGTGCAAGCTTTTGAGAATCCGGGGGTGTATCTATCAGAAGAGGACTATAGTTTATAACATGCAGTAGATGCAACTTTTCTGCCCATTTGCTACTGTGCTGCACTTCTTTTCATTTAGTTTGGGACCAGTATTGATGCATCATGCATATGCATATTCCAGCCCTTAGTGAAGCTCTTTTTTATTAGTAGATTAGAGGATGTCATTGGCCATTTTGCAGTTATCAGCAAACTTGGGCAGCCATACATCTGGAATACTGGCTTGGATGTCTGTAAATCCAAACAGAAGACAGCCCGGAATTTATCTCTGTTGTATGCCATTAATTACAATTTTACATTCAATGAGAGGAACCAGCAGCTTTCACAACTTGGGATGTTTTGGATAACCAGTTTGCAAACCAGTATACAATTCATGGGTTTACATTAAGCTTGTCTAATTTTTCAATAATATCAGCATGTGAGATGGTGTCAAAAGCCTTTGTCAGGTCAAGATAAGCAGCATGCACTGAAAAACCACTGTGCATAACCCCTGTAACCTTTTCAAAAAACTTAATTGGTTCAGAATACAGGACCTGCCCTTCACAATACCAAAGTGATTGGGACCTAGAATGGTTAAGTCATCTATGCTTGCATAAATGAGTTCTACTTTGATGTAGTCTTTGTTTTTTTTTTTTTTTTTAATATATATAAGGCTGTTGAAGCTGATGGTTTTATAATTACCTGGGTCTATAGAAAGGCCACCTCTGTGTAGGGGGAGTCACAGTGGTTGTTCTTCAGACTTCAGGAATAAATCCTGTTAACTGAGATTAAACAGTTTAGCTATAGACTCAGACAGTGCATACCTGGCACTGATGAGAATGTGGCCTACTATGTTGTCTGGACCCATACAAGTAATACTTTTAGCCTTTGCTAGGGATTCTAACAATTGCTCCAAAGTGATTTTAGCAGAAATCTAAATTCTCAGGGATAGTGGGGGCAGCAGTGTTGGTAGGAGAGATAAATGTAGCTCTAAATTTGTCTTCTAATAGATTAGCCATATTCCTATGGTCAGAATGGGTGCTATTATTATTGATGGGCTCAGTGCATCATTGAACAATATTCCTTAATTTCCTTTTTAATCTGTGATAGCTTTACAACTCATACTTCTCAACCACTTAGTGGATGAAATCTGGACAAATCAAAAATAATGGGTGACAAAGGCCAAACATCATGGACAGATTTAAAATACTGCTGTTATAAAAGCAAGAGGTTGATAGAATAATAGGTTTTGCTTTAGCATGCATTTTTCAGAAGGATATGAAGTCTGAAACTGAAATGTCTGTCATTATCTAGTGACTTCAAACCTCAATGATTTTGTCAGAAAATCACATATTTTAAGAGGAACAGACCAAAAATATGAGGCAAAAATCTGAACATTCTGCAAAAACTTGCACATTTGAGAGTTAGACCTTAAGTTCATACTCTGTTTTACATTTTTACTAATTGATTTGGATTTGGTCTGATATTAAAGCTGTTTGCCTCATAAACATAAAGTACAGGGCTTGAGTCTTACCTTTGTTTACTGTCTGGTAACTGGCTAGACATGAAAAAGTCTGCAGACTGATTTGCCTAGTATTTACCTATCATAGTTCATAGGTTCATAGGTAGATACTAGGCTATCAGCCCAAGGGCCTACATAACCCTAGCCAACAAGGTTCCCTGGCTTACACCACCCAAGAAAGTTATTTTCCTGTGCCACTGTCGAGCAGAGACACAGAAGTGAACCCCCCGGGTGTTTCCTATTTTCAATCCACTCGTCAAGATTTTTCTTGAAGAGTGCTAATGAAGAACGTTGCTTGACATAGATGGGTAGCCTGTTCCAGAGAATGGGAAGTCTCTGGGACAGGAATCTATCCCTCCAGCATGTCCTGTTTATTGTGGTGACAAGGTTTAGGTCCCTAGAACATGTAGCTCAGAGGGATTGGGATTTCTTTAGATGTAGCATGTCCAACAGCTCTGGGTTTGACATAGCTTTATATGTTAGGCAGAGATCACCTCGGAGTAGGCAATATGCTATGGCGTAAAGCTGGAGTTTTTTGAGGTGGTCAGTGTAAGGCATTTGTTTGAGGCTAGTAATACTCTTTGTGAGGTACTTCTGTGGCCTTTCCAGCTGCTGCAGATGTCTTGTGAGGTACATTCCAAAAGGGGCATTGTACTCTATAATGGGTCTAATGAGTGTCGAGTAGAGGGTAACAATGACCTCTTTTTTCCAGGATGAGAACCCTTTTATGATGAGGTGTGCCTCAAAGAAGGACTTCCTGACTACTGTGGTGATGTGACTATCAAAGGAGAGACTGCTGTCCACCTGGGTCCCAAGGTCTCTTATCACACATTTGGTGTTAAGTAGATTGCTGCCTATGTGGTAGTTCAAGGGTACAGAGTTTTTACCAAAGGGGACGACACTACACTTTTTGGCATTGAGCTTGAGGCCATGGCTCTGACACCAGGAATCTGTCTCAGCGAGGCCCTTCTGTAGGATGTCCACATCATTTGGAGACTTGACTATGGCGCCTAGTTTGCAGTCATCTGAGAACTTCATTAGCCAAAGGCATTCTATGTTAGCCTGTACTTCAGAGAAGTAGATACCAAACAGGAAAGGTCCCAGGATGGAACCCTGTGGTACTCCACTTGTCAATGCCTTGAGTTCAGATTTAGAGTCTGCAACTTTTACAGTGTGGGTTCTGTCAGTGAGCCAGTTGGCAACCCATCTTGTGACATAGGGATTTATACCTAGTTTAGTGAGTTTAGCTATAATTCCAGAATGGGAGATGGTGTTGAAAGCCTTGGTAAGGTCAGGATAGGCTGTGTGAACCATCTTACCCTCATCTATGGCTTTGGTGACTGCCTCAAAGAAGTCATTCAGGTTCATGAGGCATGATCTGCCTTTCACAAACCCGAACTGGGTGGGATCCAGAGTTTGGAGGTTACCAATGTCTTTGTTTATGAGTTCCATGATGATACATTCCATGGCCTTGCAGCCCAGGCTCGTCAGGCTAATAAGGAGATAGTTCCCAGGATCAGTGGTGGCTCCCCCTTTGTGGAGTGGGATAACTGTTGCTGTGTGCCATTTTGTGGGCACAATGCCTGATGCTAGGCTATTATTGAACATGGTGCTTAAGTGGGGAGCCAGTTCATTCTGAAGTCCATATAAAATGCAGCCTGGGATGTTGTCCGTTCCCAGGGATGCTGTGTTTTTGGCTTTAGAGAGTGCAGCTTTTTCTTGCGTCATTGTGATTACAGGGACTCTGCATTCTTCCTGTATAGATATAGGCCCTATTGGGGGGGGGGGGTAAAGTTAGCACTGAACCTATCTGCCAGGATGTTGGCAATATCAGTTGGTTCTGTAATTTTTGTGCCGTTGTGCTGTAACTCACAGCAGATCTGGGTGTTGCCATCGAGATTCTTGACATAGCTATAGAATGCTTTGTAGTTTTCCTTAGAATTAGTGGTGGTTTTGTTTTCGTAGCTAGCTTTGGTGGATCTTATAAAGGATCTCAGCTTCTTACTGTGGCTGACCAGGGAGCTCCTCCACTCATGGGATTTTACTCTCTTTTGCAACAGTTTCTTCCTTCTTTTGTACAGTTTGTTTATGGCAGGGGACCACCAGATTGGCTGCCTTTTAATAGGATAGTGTCTTGGTTCTGTTTGGGATAGCACGATCCATGCACTAGTGTAAGTGCTTATAGAGAGCATTTGTGTAAGATTCAGCAGTTGTAACTGTATTGTTCATCTGCATGGGTGTCATGAAGTTCACCACTTCTGTCTTAAAAAGCATGAAGTTGGCTTTGGAGAAATGTTTTACTGTGGTTTTCTTAATGGGGGTATGGGGGAGGGATGTAGATATCAAGGGTGAGTAGCTTATGGTTGGATTGGACCAACGAGGAGTTGACTTAAGGTGGGGAACACAGGTCACTCATGTTGGTAATGACTAGGTCTAGGATATTGTTGCCCTTGTTTGGGGTATGGATAAGTTGATCCAGGGCATTGGAGTTTATGAATTCCAGAAAGCATTGAGCTAAGGAGTTGGTGCATGAATAGTTTTCCCAGTTAATGGTGGGGTAGTTGAAGTCGCCCATTATTAGGGTGTTTGGTTGAACCCTAATATTTTCCAGTACATCAAGAAAAGAGGAGTGGGAATCCTGGGGCATGTTGGGAGATCTGTAGCAAGCTACAATTTTGACTGCAGTTTTGCCCAGAGTTATTTGCACTTGGATAACCTTGGATGCATTATGCTGAGCAACTAGCGTGGAGGTGTGGATATCCTTAATGAATATGGACACTCCTCCACCTTTGGTGTTTCGGTCCAGGTTACATGGCCGAAAAGTGTGGTATGAGTTATAGCCTGGTAGTGCAAGGTCTCAGTCACTGCACAGATATTGATGTTCTCCATTTTAAGGAGTGCATCGAGTGAGTGTATTTTGAGATTTAGATTTCTAGCATTGAGAAGCATTACCCTCAGTTTTTGCTTGCCTGTTTCTGTTATGGTGGTGAATTTGTTATTTGAACCTTGCCTAAAAAAGGCACTATAGGGGCAGCAAGAGCCTTAGCCAGTATCTGGAATCCCAGGGGTGACAGGTGCAAGCCATCTGTGGGAAAGTATTGCGGTCTGTCGACCATGTCATCCTAAGCAGACAGATACTGGATCCCCTTAGAATGACACCAGAAGCTTAGCCAATTGTTGAAGTCAATCATTTTGTCCTTGTACTGGGGTATCATTCTGGGTGATGGCAGAATGCTACTCAGGGCTAGGGGTCATACCTGCCTGGGCTTCAAGATTGGAGAGCTCTTCCATGTCTCTTTTCATGTAGTCCAGGGAGGTACATCTCAGGTCATTCACACCAACATGGATAATGACAGAGTCATATCTGTACTTGTTGTGGAGTGACCTGAGTGCGTGGGTTATGTGGCAGATCCTGGCACCTGACAGGCAGCTGACAGTAACCTTCTCCTTGTTTAGACTGGTGAGTGGGACATCAGTGTGCCTGACTATAGAGTCACCTATGACTAGTGTGTTGGGTATGTTGATTTGCCTTATTGGCTGTGGTTGAGTGGTACACTGAGTCTGTGGGCTATGTGTCATTTGGGTTGTGTTGGGGGGTGGAGGTTGCTTGCGTTTCTGCTTTGGAGGTCTCTGTTGCTTAGACAGATTATTATTGAGAGCCTCGATGAATGTTTTTGTGTTACTATGTGTGGATTTTGGTGGTGTAGATTTAGTGAGACTGTGTGATGAGTGTGGTGTGGTGCAAATATTTACCTTCTCCTCATGACTGTCAAGATCAGTCTTGGTTGGAGAGAGCTTTACCTCCAGTTTGGCTAGATAAGTGCATCTTTCACAGGTTGTAGTGTTGGGTGGTAGGAGGAGAGGGTTGTCTGTGTACATGAGGCAATTTCTACATTGCCTCAAGATGCCCAGATTCATCAGATAGACAGGAGAGAACACTGGGTGCTGACCCTTGGACATGCCTGAATAAAAAACTATTTTCCTCTAGATAAGTGAGGAAAGTGAGTACAAGAGCTGATTTCTCTAAGCAGGTAAGAAAAGTAAGTACAAAAACTGTTTTCCTCTAGGTAATGAGGAAGGTTGAATGCTATAGTAATTAGTAGCTTATTTAATGCTTACAAGTTCTGAACAAGTGCGGAGCACGAATAAGCAAATTTAAGTGCTAAAACTAAGAATCTGTATCTGCACTCGACAAGTTACAGGACAGAAACAAGTGCAAATGCAGGCTTTCAAATCAGAAAGTTGAGAGAGATGGAAGAGATTGCCCAAACGGCCAATAACTACAATTTCTGGGTGAGAACCACTCATTATGTGGTAGACAGGTTACCTAGTGCTTACCACTCCCACTGATAAGCTAGATGGCTTCCCTCCAATACAGAATGACTTGGGGGCTCAGAAGCTTGCATACAGTCCTGGATACAGCAAATCTGTATCTGGAACACTAGTTACAGGAAAGGTAGGAAACAGGCTTATAGTTTATTTTAATGCTTTTTAGTGCTTTAAGTTCCTTGTTGGCATATTTCAATGTAAACTTGAGGTATGGAGAAAGGGATTTTTGTAGATTTTCACAATTTTCCTTCTTTTGTTGTACAGTTTATTCATAGAGGACAAGCAGAGAAGTTTATTACTAAATATATGATTACATTTATGGCAAATGAGTGCTGTCTTCTCCATTGGTAAAAACTAGAGGTGAATATGTTACACCTCTCAGTTCAGTCCATTTGCAAGGGATTGTTGGGAATTTTGTATATGTTTTCTGCAAGCTGAAGTAGGCTTGCCTAGGAGAAATCTTAAAGATGGTCTCAACTGGTGGTGGAGGGGTGCTACTAAGCCTGATAGAGAAGATGACTAATTTGTGGACAAATTTAACCAGAGGTTAGAAGATGAGGGGTGGTGTGCAGCAAGGGGCTAGATTAGACAAGGTCCAGGATATAATGTGTAGTTTTACAATGCACTCCAGTGCATTGGTATTAAAGAAGAATAGGAAATGCTGAGTATAACCATTTGTAGAGATGGACGTATGCCTAGCAATGCTGGAGTTCATAGGTTGGTACTAGGCTATCGGCCCTAGGGCCTATACAAGCCTAGCCATAACAATTCCCTGGCTATTTCTTCCCACACTATTTACTTCCCTGGACCTCTGCCTAGCAGGGCGACTGACATGATCCCCAGGGTGAATTTATTTTCTCCCATCCAATCATCAAGGTTCGTTTTGAAGAGGGCCAAAGAGGTGCTCTGCTTGACATGTATGGGCAGTCTATTCCAGAGTCTGGGGAGTCTCTGAGTCAGGAACCTATAGGTAATTGAATTACCCTTGTAAGAGGGTATTTAATTTGATATATAATGCGTCAATGGTGTTGAGGTAATTTTTGTGATCTTTGGATGACAATGACTTGGGTCTGTTGCTAGCAATGAAGTAATAGTTGGATTTGTTAAAAGAGATTTAGATCTTCAGGAGTTCCAAGTTAGGCCTTTGGGTAATTTGTTATGAAGTAATGATGTTTCTAACAAATACAGATAGTCACTCACAGTTACCTAAGGGTCTGAAGGTATAATAGGCACTAAACTCTGGTAACTCTGTATCAACAATTACACAAATATGAATATGTTCCAGATGCAGGAAAATCTAGATTCCTAGCAGAGCAATGCCACCTTAATATTGTCCAAATCTGAGTTTCGGCATTCATTTGTAGGAATGTCCAGTAGGGAGCTGTGCCTAAAAAATAGACTATGGGGCAGCAAGGGCTTTAGCCAGTATGCAGAAGTCCTGGTATGACAGGTGTAAGCCATCCCTGATGAAAGAGGAGGTCTTACCATATTATCCCAGGATGATACATACTGAATCTCCTTAGAATGGCATCAGCTCCTTAGCCAATTGTTAAAATCAATTATCTTGCCTTTGTACCAAGGCATCACTCTTGATGAATGCAAAATTTACTCAAGGCTACTGTTTTCCTGTCTATAACACATGCATAGTGAGTTCTATCATGTTTCTCTGCAAGTCCCATTGGGTTGAGAAACTGACATCATTCATTCCCATGTTGACCACCACTAGGTCACGGTGATGCACGTGCACTGGCCCAGTAATCACAGAGTCTTAATCCTCACCACTAGCACCAGTGAGGGGTATTCACATTGGGAGGATAACAAGTACACACAAAGTAAAGTACAATTTCCCTTAAGAGCACAGAGAGATCAGTCAGTCTGGGGCTGGTTTCTCCCTTTCTCTCCAGATCCCTGATAAGACTCCCCACTGGCACAGCTATAGGGTATAGATCTCAGCCGAGTAGTCAAGCCAAAAACTCCAGCACCCTCTCTGTCCAACCAGTGCTTTGTGTCCTTGCCAAGTAGCTGAGGCACACACACTTTTAGATTTGGTTTATATAGAAACACACAGCCACTCATGGGGAAGGCTGCCACAGGTACACTAGCTATGCCCGCTTCTTCTTGGCTATAAGGTAGTAATCCACTGCCACCAAATATTCTTATAAGTTACTATATAGGCCCTTACCAAAGGGTGTCCATTTCTACTGTGCAATGTTATTGTTATCCAAATAGTAAGTGTAACCTAAATCTAAGGCTATTGGAGTGGCTTACACAGTATCACCACATACATGCAAGTACACTAAGAGCTTAAAGTATCTCTACATGAAACAGCCACAGTTAAAATGTTTAAAATATGTAATAATAAATAATAAAAACCCAAGACAATACTCATCAATTCAATACATTGATAGAAAGTTCATAAATCACAGGAAATAATTTAAAACAATATTGTAGTACAGTTTGACATAAATATAGAAAACAGCTAGACTAATCTGTCTATATTACTATCTATCTCTAAGAGAAATACTAAGATCTAAGATCCTACTTACAGAGCAAGGCACGGTGCTGGTGAGTTGTTGTCAAATTCAGAACAAAATACAAAATGTTATTCTTTCTTTCTGAGATAGCCCTTAAATTAATAATGCACATTACTGCTGAGCCATTTCATATTACAACATTCTTGACACGTCTGCTAAAGTTTCCACGCTTGTAGAAATCAAAATTTTAACATTTCTTTTTAATCAGCACCTGCGAAGAAGCCACAGCAATAAAAGACACTTTACATGGGAAACCTAGTAATTATCTATATCTTAAGACAATAGAAAGAATGTACTAGCCCAGACATTCTGCCTCTGAACTTGAGATGATACACAATTGTAAAATTCTTTATTTATCATCTTTATTCCAGCCAGGTGCACTGTGGTTACATCTTTGAAGCTTAGTACATAACCCAGTTTTCTTACATTTGTGAAACAAGCCTGTGGATGTCAATATTTACAATGACATAGAATTATTTACAAAATTCTATCTAGCTAGGTTGGCAGCCCGCCAGTTTATCACATTTACCCCCCCATGAACTCAAGCTAGTTTTTCCAAGTGTCCCTGGAGAAACATTGCTTGAGAGGGTTGGGTCTATCTGGTTATACCTTACCCTTTTCCCTGTCTTGAGAGCCCATCTGTGTTGGCATTGGTAATCCCACTGAGGTGCTGCACTGACATATCATATGCTTGCAACCATAGGCCCCACCTTAGCAACCTGACATTTTGCTGGCTGGCTCGATTAGGGGATTGTGATATGTAACTACAGTGAATTTCCTTTCATACAGATAAGGCTGACATTTATGCAGTGCCCACACTATGGCTAAGCATTCCTTTTCTACAGCTGTATAGCATGCCTCCTGGGTTGGAGCCTATGACTGAGATAAACCACTGGGTGCTCTTCTCCCTCTGAAGAAATCTGGCTAAGTACAGCTCCCACCCCATGGTTCAAAGCATCCACCTGCACACCACATTCTTTGCTGTAATCTGGACTGGCTAACACAGGGAGTCCTCCCAAAGCTTCCTTAAGCTTCAGGAATGCCTGCTCACATGCTGTGGTCCACACTTCCTTATCTGGTCTGTTTTTCCTTGCCAGGTCTGTGAGGGGAGCAGCTATGGTACTATAATTGGGGATGAACTTTCTGTAGTACTCTGTTGTCCTTAAGAATGCCCTCACCTGCTTTTTGGTAACAGGTGCAGGCCTTGCCTGAATGGCTTCCACTTTGGCAGTTTCTGGCCTGATTTTACCACTCCCCAATCTATGTCCCAGGTAGGACACCTCTGCCATACCCAGCTGACATTTGCTGGGCTTAGTGGTTAACCCTGCCCTTTGTAGTCTTCCCAGCACATCCCTGACATGCTGAAGGTGCTCTTGCCAGGAATGGCTGTAGATGGCAATATCATCGAGGTAAGCAAGGGCCTCCTGCTCCTGCTAGAATATGATCTAACAGCCTCTGTAATGTCACTGGGGCATTTTTCATCCCAAGGGGCATCTTTGTGAGCTCGTACAAGCCAAAAGGAGTCACAAGGGCTTACCTCTCTCTCTAGCACTGGGAGTCTAGGGCACTTGCCAGCAACACTTGATAAGACCAATGGTGGTAACATACTTGGCACCACCCAGCTACTATAGGGCTTCATCTGTCATAGGCATGGAGTAAGCATCTGACTCTGTGTGACTATTTAAATTCCTGTAGTCCATACAGAACCTGATGCTGCCATCCTGCTTTGGAACGAGCACCACTAGGAAGGCCCAAGGACTGTTGGACTCTTGAATTACACCTAATTTCAACATTCCCTGTATCTCTTCCCTCTGAGTCTGTTTGACTCTCCTCGGCACCCTATAAGGGGCCTGCTTAATAGGCCTTTGGGGTCCTGTATCCACCTGGTGCTGTGCCAGATGGGTGCACCCTGGTTTCCCAGTGAACATCTCTCCAAACGCCTGTAACACTGCTCGGATTTCTCAAGCTAGTGTAGGAGATAGCTACTGGGACATTGCTACCTCTTCCACTGAGGTGTCATTCTGAGCCTCACTAAGGAGATCAGACACCAGATCTCCCTCAGACTCCTCCTTCAATCCACTGCAAATACTTAGCACAAGGGCCTCCCTATCATGGTAAGGTTTCATCATGTTAACATGGTACAATTTTTGCCCCTGCCTCTTACCACCTTGTAGGGTCCCTCCCAAGCTGCTTGCAGCTTGTTGTGACTGACAGGAATGAGAACCATTACCTGCTGCCCTACAGCATACTCTCTAGCTCGAACATTCCTGTCATACCAGACCTTTATCTACTGTTGGGCTTCTGCCAGGTTCTCCTGGGCCAAGCCCATGAGTTCCCTGAGCCTTGTCCTGAGATTTAAAACATATGCCACAACAGATTACTTGTGAGATTCACACTCACCCTCCCACTCATCACAAATTAAGTCTAGAGGCACCCTTACCCTATGCCCATACAACAATGCAAAGGGTGAAAAACCTGTGGCTTCCAGGGGAACCTCTCTGTAAGCAAACAACAGATGGGGCAAATATTTTTCCCACTCCATCTTAAACTGGTCTGTAAATGTCTGTAGCATGGACTTGAGTGTAGAGTTTAACCTCTCAACAAGACCATTAGTCTGGGGACGGTAGGGGGTTGTCTTTAGGTGCTTCACCTCACAGTACTTCCACAGATAAGCCACCAGGTCTGACATGAAATTGGCACCTTTGTCAGTTAGTATTTCTTTTGGGAAACCTACCCTGCTGAAAATCTCTAACAAAGCATTTGCCACCTTTTTCTGCTTCAGTGGAGGACAAAGCCACTGCCTCAGAGTATCTTGTAGCATAATCTACTACCACTAGGATATACTTTTTCCCTGTGGAACATGGGGTACTCAGAGGCCCCACAATATCTATAGTTACCCTTTGAAATGGCTCATTAATCACAGGCAAAGACATCAAAGGAGCTTTCACGTTGTCTCCTGCCATGCCTATTTTTGGCACTGCTCACAGGTCCTGCAGTACCCTGTTACATCCCTGGAAATTCCAGGCCAATAGAAGTTCTACATATGTCTCTTTGTACGTTTTACACCCATATGACCTGCAAAAGGAATATCATAGGCTATGGCTAGAAGTGACAGATGGTAGGCTCTAGGCACTACCAACTGCTGTATTCTCTGACCCTCTAACCCTCCCTTGGGGGTCCACTTTCTATACAGTAATCCTTTGTCCCAGTATACAAATTCCCCCTTCCCTTGAGAATCAGGTGGCTCACTAGCTACCTGCCTTAGGCCTTGTAATGTAGGGTCTGAGAGCTGAGCCTGTCTCAACTCTCTCTTTGTAACCCTTCCCAGCTCCTCTTCCACAGGAAGTTTGGTATCCTCTGACAGTGGTGCCTCACTGTCAGCCTGGTTACTACTACTCATCTCTACCCTTGCAGTCACTCTGTCCAAGGGAACATCAGTACCCACAAGCAGCCGTGGGTCACCTTCAGTCTCACTGCTACAGGTAGCTCCCTCCCTGAAGTAACCACCTCACCAGTCCTGGCTGCAAGTGTGCAGTCTTTTGGGTCTCCCCCAGGCTACCAGACCTACATTCTTGTCTCCAAGCCTGACTGCATGTAACTGCATAAACACATGTTACTGTCTTATCAAAATCCTTGCCTATCAGGACATCTGCAGGATGATAGTTTGGTACCCCTGTTGTCTCAAGACAACCTACTACTGGCATTTTGTCATTCCCACTTACTGGCTCCCTCACCTTTTGCTCCCCACCTTGCCTCCATGGACATCTATATGCCACATGACCACATTGATTGCATTCAAACCATTTAACCCTAGGTCGTGGACGTGTACCTGGACTAGTGGTTTCGCCTGCTACTAGCAGATTCTGTTGGGGCTGTCTGAGCTGCCCACCATAATCCCATGAGCAGCACTGGTTGTCACTTTCCTGTGCAGGGATGCCTTGCTTGCTAGGTGTAGGTCTCCCTTCTTCCCCAACTCATCTGAAGTAGCACATTGTCTATCAGCTAACCAGATCCTCATGTCCTCAGGCAAAGTGCTAAGGGCTTGTTCCCTCACCAAAAGGTCTGCCAGCCCTTCAGAAGTGGTGACCTGACATCCACTCACCCACCTATGCAAATAAGTGCTTAGTTCAGCAACATATTCACACACACTTTCATCTTCCTTGCTTCAATGCTCACAAAACTTTTCCCTATAAGTTTCAGATGTTAGCTCAAAACTTTTTAGCAAATAATACTTTACAACATTATAGTTAAAAAATCATGATCAGATAGCTTGGATAAAATAGTTACAGCTTTTCCATCGAATAAGGGGGTCAGGAACCCTACCCAGAGCTTTTGGTCAACATTATACTGTTTACATACCCTCTCAAACATATGAGTGAAACTATCAAAATTATCCCCCTCTGTAAACTGTGAAAGAACTGACCTTTTGTGCTTCTGGGGTCCAGTTACTCCCTTCCCCATTACCTCCATGACTCTGACAAAGAGTCAGCATCTCCTTTTCATGTTGCCTCTGCCTGTCTTTCTCCTCAGACTCCAGGCATAGCAGTTTCTTATTCTCCTCAGCCTGCAGACATTGCAGTTTCTCATTTTCCTCAGTCTCTAGATGCCTCATTCTCTCTGGTGCTTCTATTTCCTAATGCTTAGCCTCCAACTCAAGTTTCTTTAGCTCCAGGTGGATTTTAGTTCCCCTGCAGAAATGTTGAGCTGTCCATTCTCTGTGTGTTGTACATCTCCATGGACAGTCTGATCATCTTCCTGGTTTCAATTCTCTGATGCAACTGTGACCAAAGCTGCAATCGTGTCTGCCCTAGTCAGGTTTCCATGCACCAATCCTTTAGCCTGGCACATCTCAGCCAAAGGGCTCCTTGTCAGCTTACCTTACTCCTCTGCTGACATGCTTGCCTGCTCTCCCTAACTAAGCTAACAAAAAAATGAAACAATTGTGATCTGAACTCTGAATGTTCACTGCGTGGCTGATTTAGAGTACAAAAGACCTTCAGTGATCACTGTACACGAACTAAAGGAATTCACTATCCACACCACTACAAGACAATTAATATGTGATGTGGTTAACTCACAACTATAAACAATTAATATTTGATGTAGATATCCCACCACTGCCAAACAAATAATATGTGATGCCCACGCACTGGCCTAGTAATCAAGGAGCCTCAATCCTCACCACTATCACCAGTGAGGGGTGTCCATATTGGGAGGATAACAAGTACACACACAGTAAAGTGCAATTTCTTTTAAGAGCACAGAGATCACAGTTAGTCTGGGGCTGGTTTCTCCATTTCTCAACGGATCCCCAATAAAACTCTATAATGGCACAGCTATAGGGTACAGATCTCAGCTGAGTAAGTCAAGCCAAAACCTCCAGTACCCTCTCTGTCCAACCAGTACTTCGTGTCCCTGCCAAATTAGCTGACACACACACACACACACACACACTTTGAGATTTGGTTTATATACAAACACACAGACACTCCTGGGGAAGGCTGGCACAGGTCCACTAGCTGTGTCTCCTTCTACCAAGGCCATAAGGTAGCAATCCACTGCTAGCAACTACTCTTATCAGTTACTAGAGGCACTCCTTAAAATGGAGAACATCAACATCTTTGCAGTGACAGATACCTGGTTAAAGGCTTCAGAGCGCACCCCTGCATTACCAGGCTATAATTCATACCACATCTTTGGGCCACCTAACTTGGACTGAAACACTAAAGGCAGAGGTGTGTCCATATTCATTTAGGATCTACACACCTCTAGGCTAGTTGCTCAGCATAATGCATCCGAGATTATCCAAGTGCAACTAACCCTGGGCAAGACTGCAATCCAAATTGTAGCTTGGTAGAGATCCCCCACCATGCCCCAGGATTCCCACTCCTCATTTCTTGATACACTGGAAAATATTAGGGTACAACCTAACACCTTAATAATTGGCGATTTCAACTACCCCACCATTAACTGGGAAAACTACTCATGTACCACCTTTTGTGCTCAATGTTTTCTGGAATTCATAAATTCCAATGCCTTGGATCAGCTTATCCACACCCCAACCAGGGGCTGAAATATCCTAGACCTGGTCATTACCAACATGGGCAACCAGTGTTCCACACCAGAGGTCAATTCCTCGGTCAGATCTCACCACACGCTAATCACCCTAGACATCCACATCCCACCCCAACCCCCATTAGGGAAACCACCATAAAAAGTTCCCCAAAGCCAACTTCACACTTCTTAAGACACCGATGCTGACGGACAATAGAGGTACGAATGCTGATTCCTACACAAATACACTTTATAAGCACTTACACGAGTGCATGGACTGTGCAATCCCTAACAGAACCAAGATGCTATCCTCCAAAAAAATGAAGCCAATCTGGTTGTCCACTGCCATAAATAAACTCTAGAACAGAAGAAAGAAACTGTTGCAAAAAAGAGTAAAATCCCATGATTGGGGAACTCCCTGGTCAGCCTCAGTAAGAAGCTGAGATCCCTCATAAAATCCTCCAAAGCCAGTTATGAAAACAAAATTGCCACTGATTCTAAAGACAACCACAAAGCATTCTATAGCAATGTCAAAAATCTCAATGGCAACACTCAGATCTGCTCCGACTTACAGCACAATGGCACTAAATATACAGAATCAACTGATATTGCCAACATCCTGGCAGATAGGTTCAGTGTTAACTTTACACTGCTCTTATCCCCTAAAGGGCCCATCTCTATACCGGAAGAATGCAAAGTTCCTGTAATCATGGCTGCATAGGTAAAACACACAGTCTTCAAAGCCAAGAACACAGCATCCATGGGACCTGACAACATCCCAGGCTGCGTTCTACATGAACTACAGAATGAACTGGCACCCTACCTAAGTACCATGTTCAATCACAGCCTCACCTCAGGCTTTGTGCCCACTGAATGGTGCACAGTGACGGTTATCCCACTCCACAAAGGGAGCTACCACAGACCCCAGAAACTACCGCCCCATTAGCCTGATGAGCCTGGTCTGCAAGGCTATGGAACATATCATCATGGAACTTATAAACAATAACATTCATAATCTCCAAACTCTGAACCCCACCCAGTTCGGGTTTGTAAAAGGCAGATCATGCCTCCTAAACCTGATAGACTTCTTTGAAGAGTTCATCAAAGCCATAGATGAAGGTAAGGTGGTTCACACAGCCTATCTAGAACTCGCCAAGGCTTTCAACATCATCCCCCACTCTGGAATTATAGATAAACTCACTAAACTAGGTATAAATCCCTATGTCACAAGATGGGTTGCCAACTGGCTCACTGACAGAACCCACACTGTGAAAGTAGCAGACTCCAAATCTAACTTCAGACTAGTGACAAGTGGAGTACCCCAGGGTTCAGTCCTGGGTCATCTCCTGTTTGATATCAACTTCTCTGAAGTACAGGCTAACACAGAAGCTCTTTGGCTAACAAAGTTCACAGATGACTTCAAACTAGGAGCCATAATCAAAACTCCTAACTATGTGGACTTCCTACAAAAGACCC
Organism: Protopterus annectens; assembly: GCF_019279795.1. Lineage (NCBI taxonomy): Eukaryota > Metazoa > Chordata > Ceratodontiformes > Protopteridae > Protopterus > Protopterus annectens. The sequence continues at coordinate 792,952,005 of NC_056745.1, forward strand.
TCACTGAGACAGATGCCTGGTGTCAAAGCCATGGCCTCAACCTCAATTCCAAAAAGTGCATTGTCATCCCTTTTGGTAAAAACTCTGAACCCATGAACTACCACATAGGCGGTAGTCTACTTAACACCAAAAGTGTGATAAGAGACCTTGGGACACATGTGGACAGTAGTCTCTCCTTTGATAATCACATCACCACAGTAGTCAGGAAATCCTTCTATGTGGCACACCTCATCACAAAAGGTTTCTCATCCAGGAGAAAAGAGGTCATTGTTCCCCACTACTCGTCACTCATTAGACCCATTATAGAGGACAACGCCCCTTTTGGTATGTACCTCACAAGTCATCTACAACAACTGGAAAGGCCACATAAATACTTCACAAAGAGGATTACCAGCCTCAAACAGATGCCCTACGCAGACCGTCTAAAAAACTCCAGCTTTACTCCGTTGCATATCACCTACTCAGAGGCGATCTCTGCCTAACATACAAAGCTATGTCAAACCCAGAGCTGTTGGACATGCTCCACTTAAAGAAATCCCAATCCCTCCAAGCGACATGCTCTATGGACCTAAACCTTGTCATGACATAAACAGAACATGCTGGAGGGATAGATTCCTGTCCCAGAGACTTCCCATACTCTGGAACAACCTACCTATCTATATAAAACAAAGCTCATTAGCACTCTTCAAGAAAAATCTTGATGATTTGATGGGAGATAGGAAATTCACCCCGGGGATCAGTTCTGTGGCTCTGCTCAACAGGGACACAGGAGAATAATTTTCTTGTGTGGCAAAAGCCAGGGTACATTTTGGCTAAGCTTATACAGGCCCTAGGGTCAATAGCTTAGTACCTACCTATGAACTATAAAGGCCCTTACCAAAAGGTGTCCAATTTTAATGTGCAATGTTACTGTTATCTAAACAGTAAGTGTAACCCAGGGCTAAGGCTATTGGAGTGGCTTATACAGTATCACCAAATACATGCAAGTACTTTAAGAGCTTAAATTATCTCTACATGAAACAGCCACAGTTAAAAGGTTTAAAATATTTAATAAATAATAAAAACACAAGACAATACTCATCAATTCAACACAGTGATAATAGAGAGTTCAAAAATCACAGGAAATACTTTAAAGCAACATTGTAAGACAGTCTGACATAAATATAGAAAATAGCTAGACTAATCTGGCTATGTTACTATCAATCACTTTGAGAAAAACTAAGATCTAAAATCCTGCTTACAGAACAAGGCACAGTGCTGGTGAGGTGTAAGATTCAGAACAAAATACAAAATGTTATTCTTTCTTTCTGAGATAGCCCTTAAATTGATAATACACATTTCTGCTGAGTTATTTCAGATTGCGTCATTCTTGCACCTCTACTGAAGTTTCCCAGTCTCACAGAACTCAAAATTTTACAATTATTTTTTATCTGTACCTGCCAGGAAGCCACAGCAATAAAAGACACTTTACATGTGAAACAGAGTAATTATAGATGTCTTAAGACAATAGAAAAAATGTTCTAGCATAGACATCCTGTCTCTAAGCTTGAGATCATACACAGCTGTAAAATTCTTTACTTATCAGCTTTCGTCCAGCAGAGTGCACTGTGGTTACATTTTGCAGCTTAGCACATAACCCAGTTTTCTTACATTTGTGAAACAAGCATGTGGATCATATTAATATTTACAATGACATAGAATTATTTACAAAATTCTATCTAGCTAGGCCAGCAGCCCCTCACTTTATCGCAGTCACAATCATATGTCTCTGTTTTGAGAGATCTTAATGTTCTTATAACATCACAGAAACTAGCATTAGACTAGTTGTTTTCAATCACCCTGTCCTTGTCAAGTATGGTGAATGTAAAGTCTGTATCCCTAACTACAGAGTCACCTATAACTAAAACTTTCCATGTGTGAAAGAAGACTTAGTTGTCCTTATGGGCTTAGCCTGCTTTCCTGAGGAATCTTGAGTGAGCTCTGTGGGTTTGCAGAATATGGGAATGGAGAAGGAATAGGTGATCCTTTGTGTGCTGGTGGCTAGGATATTTTTCAATGAGTCCTAAGAAGCTTTGGTATTTTTTTTTATTCACAGGCTCAACACATATTATGGGTTTAGTTGAGTAATGTGACGATGTAGTGCCGTTGAGATATGATGTTTAACAGTGGGTTGATGCTGTCATTGTATGATGCTTATCAAGAGAGGGTTGATGCAAGAGGATCACCTCCATGTTACTGAAATATTTACATCTCTCACATTGTGCCATCAACTGGTAAAAGTAGTGAACAGTCAATGTGCATATGACAGTTGCTACATTGTATTAGAATACTTAATATAATCAGGGTCTATATTATGTGATATTTATCATTTTATTATTAATAATAATCGACCCCAACATATCGAACCATCAGAATGTTGAACGTTTCAATGGAGATCTCCGTACAGTGTGGACATGGAATTTTTCCATTGTCTGCACTATAGTGCAATCTCGAAGTCTGTATATTTAACTAGCTGGGAGTGTGGGGAACATTTTAATGGTTTGTTTGGGTGTTTTTTTTGCCGTTCGACATTATGGCGTTTGGATATTTAGGGGTTGATTATGTGTTTGAACATTTTACTGTTCGATCATGTAATATAAACACATATAATCAGACTGGCCACAGATGGGGTGAGAGCAGATGCTGAGTCATGTTGCCAAAGTTTGGTGGACTGGTTCATGTCACCTTTTTACTTTACAACATACTAAACTCAAACCTCGATTCTCATACTGTAAAGTCATTATCTTGTCACTAGCAAATTAATAACTCACTGTTTCAGTAACAAATAACCATCTCCATTTGAAAATTGTTTTCACTATGCATAGTCACTTGAACTACTGGTCTTATACATAGCCCCTTATATATTATTTCCACTTACTTACAGTGGCATGCTGACAATCCCCCAGATTTGCTAAATGTCCGTGCAGGACTAGTGTAGTCATGCATATTACTACAGCGCGCTCCCCGAGTTCCTAAGTTTACACGGAGCATGTAAGAGTGAAGGGGGCATGTAAACACGCCCCTGCAATGTAGAACAGTAGAAAGGGGTAGGCAATGAGCAAGACCGCTCACAGGTGCCCACATATCCCCACCAACAGTCCCCCTTGTATATAACAGCAACAGAATGAAGTAATAAAATGAAGTAACCCTAATATTTTGTTTAAAATCCAATTGAAGCTAACCGTAAATGCACGGGTGCGCCCATCGCTTAGCTGTAGATAAAGCAGCTTAAAAGGCTGAAGAGGATAACAAGGAAGATATATGCAAATGAAGCAGCACAGCAATAGTACAGTGGACAGAGCATTCGCTTAATGAGCAGGCATTCAGGGGCTCGAGTTCCACTGCAGCACATTCTATTTTACATGGCAACACACGTTATGACCAATATTTTTATTGAATAACCCACTAAATAACATATATTTATGAACTTGAGTACTACAGTAAATGCACATGTGAGGTGTCAGTATCATAATGAATAAGGCACTAGTAAGCACAAATAAGCAGTAGAAAGCATAACTAAGCAATAGTTAGTGGGTGTAAGCCCATTTGCACGGCGGTAAGCAATGCCTACACTGGCTAAGCAGTTCTAAAGCTAACTCTGTGTAAGCAAATGTAACGGCAGGTTAGCAGTGCTTAATGTCATGCAAACCCACTTACAACTGCTCAAAAGTGACTTAATCACTTTGTATCCAACGGCCCTTGTTCTGCCCACCAACAAAATAAACAGCCATGGAGGTCTCTAACCCAGGACCCTATACACCATAGTCCCAGTAGTTATCCTCCAAGCCATCAAAGAAGTAGAGAAGAATGAGATAGTAGTAAACATGTCCCCACCATAGTATAACCAAACTGAACCTGTGAAAGGCATCAGTATACAGTCGCATGTGCCATAACCCACTATATAACATAAGTGTGAACTGGAGTACAGCAGTAAGCTCAGAAGTGAGGTGTAATTGTAATAGAGTGTTGAAGTCCCCAATAAAAGACAAGGACCCCATAGAGTGTATGTACACATCAATCAGGATTACCAGGCATACATATCAGATGTAATGAATAATAACACAATCCCAAAAAGGCATTATAATGAAGGTCTAATGTAAGCAATGTTAAGCATTGCACAGGCCAGCTTAGGAGGTGTGAGCAGTGTGCAGACCAGCTAACTCTTTGTGCCCAGTGGTATACCCCTTTAAATAATGCCAACCTTAGATAAGCAGGTTTGCCCATAGCTTAGCCTTTTCAAAACCGACCAATCACGGAAAAATGTGGGAAATTGACCCTACTTAAACCTAGGAGGTGGGAATACATCTCATAACTGGTTGTAGCTTCCACTTCAGGCACTATGGTAGTAAGGGGAGAAGGAGTGCACTTCTAGGTGCAGTGCTGGTGCATCCAGGAGTCCAAGGTCATAGCAGGACTCCTAGTTAAAGACCATGCACAGAGACTGCTACAGGGCCAGTACCAGGGCTCCCAATATAAGGCAGAGGCCTGGGACCGTCTCGCCCGTGACCTCACCAGTGCCACTGGCATACCCCAAACTGGTAAGCAGGTCAGGCACCACTATGCTGACCTGAAGCAGTGGAAGGGGGACCTCTTTGAAGAGTGGCTCCAAGAGGCTAGAGCATCAGGGGATGTACCAGACGTGTGTAAGTATCACCGCAGTATGTGTGTAATAAGTGCCAGCTCAGGTATATCTTGGATAGATACGGCTAAATATTCCAATTATGTCCCCCACAGCTGCAATGGAGTGGGCCATGAACCTGGAGGCCCACATCTGCCGTCTGGCACTGTTGCGACACGAGGCAGGTCAGTAATACTCATGCTTTTACTGTCATAGGAAATTAAAATAAAAGTAGTAGTAGTAAATTAATTGCTGGTGTAAAACCTATATTGTTCAAGGCAAGTACTGCATATACTAGAGAATATGGCAGGAAGAGTCTCATATTGTTTGTATAGCAATAAAAATGTAATATCCTGACAAAGCAAGTTTAACTGCTGGACTGCATGGGTATATTCTGGTATCATATGGTAATGTAGATTTGCAATCATGTAATAGTACTGTAGTATTAAGCACTGTTACCCACACCATGCACCATAAATTGAATGTGTAGGAATGCCTGTATATGAGAGGTGTAATGGCCATTTAGTACAACTGATAGACACTGATAGTAAACAGAAAAAATGCAGACAACAAAAACCGAATAGAACATGCAACTGAGATGTGAACTGTTGCTTTTTAGCACACACAGCCATGGTTCAAATCCTGCCAGTGGTAGTAGTCTGCATACATAATCATACCCCACAACTGTACAGATATGTCCAGAATATTTATTAAAGTGGCCCATATCTATTGCCTATCAACCTGTCCCCCTGGGAAATCAGTGGGATGATCCCAGATGTATAGGCAGTAAACAGGAAATACAACTGATTGACACACATCTATGACAACAAACCTGGCACACTAGCAACTCCCCAATACCTTATGTGACTAAGAAGCCACATATGTCCCATTTACACCCCAACTTGTTAAGCTGTGATCAGAGTGTGTACAGTAACAGAGTGAGATGTATGTGCATAATAGTAATGTGGAACCTGGTACTGTGTGTGGGAATATTCAGGTAGTGCTAATAAACATTCCTCCCACAGGTCTGTCAGATACCAACACTGTGCCCAGAAATACAAGAATGATATGCAGTTGCTCTGAATAATGAGGTATTACACATCACTGTCGGCCACACTGTCCTACAACATATAACTGTCTAGGAAATCTGTATAAGAGTTTTGTAATACAAGGTCAGAATGCAATAGCACAGGGGATTAATAAGACAGAACGCAGATAGGAGATATACAGCAATATCAATATAGCAGACACAACTGTGATGGACAGTATTTAAGTTGTAGCAGACACAGCCATGATCTGAATCCTGGGAGTGGAATTATACTGCATACAGATTCATACCCCACAACTGTACAGATGAGGCCAGAATTTCCAGTATATGTGCCCATATCTACTGCCTGTCCCCCTGGTAATTATGTGGGATGATCCCAGATGTGTAGCAAGCAAACAGGATATACAAGTGATTGTCAACCATCATGAGAACACACATGTCGATGTAGCAACCCCTGAAACTGTTAGGAGAGTAATATTTCAAGTATGTCCTATCTACACTCCCATGTTATCATGCTGTGACCAGAGTGTGTACAGTAACAGAGTGAGATGTAGGTGCATAACACAAATGTGTAATCTGTAACCTTGTGTGGCAACATCAGGTTGCTAACAAACATTGCTCCCACAGGTACATTGGATATGAACACTGTGCTGATAAATACAGACCAATATAACCTGTACTGGTACCGTCCACCCTGGTATTGTAGGGGATTGTGAGTGTTCCAGTTTCTCTGAATAATAAAGTATCACTCTTCACTGTTGCCCGCATTGTGCCACATTATATAACTGTGTAGAAAAGCATGTATGTGTGTGTGTCAGGTCACTATAGGTGGAAGAGGACAATATTCTAGAAATAACCAGGCACACCAGCATGTGGTCAACACATGGCCAGAGTCTGTGCAGAAAGAGTTGGATAGAATAGTGCAAAACATCAACCTGGAATCTGGGCTTATGTGTACAAACAGTTAGTCAGTGTTGACAAACATTCCCTCCACATGTATACCAGGCAAGAGGTGTATACTGCAGGTTAAACCGGTTCATGTGTAATGATGTTGACAGCCATATCAGTGTTCAATATAAATCTATAGGGTAGTGTAATAAGACTTGTAAGGTACAGATAAAGGCACTGACTGGGAAAGTAATGTGAAGTGCACAAATATACTACTTGTTAATTGACATTTTTCTCTCCCCCCACCTTATCTCCAACAATAATCAATATACCCACCCCAACTGGTATGTACTGACTCTGATAATGCCCATTTGCTTGATAAATATTTTAATGGTTCCCATGCATGTGCCATACTGAATTATTCCAACATTGTTGGCATGGTGCCAGGAAACGTACCCGCATGCTGTTCTTATTACCACTGTGGTCCAATATATGCATGTGTTTTGTTTGCTATGCAACTGCTCCATATCTGGTGTCTTGGTTAATGGGAATATCTATGCATGCTGTTATACCTAGCCCTGGAATGTGCTGACTATTACTAACCCATATATGATGAAATCTAAACACTATAGCACACTTGGGAAGGCCGGTCCCAGCGGACCCACCTGTCCCACCTCAGCTGGCCGAGGCATCAGGCACCAGAATGTCTGGGGCCCAACCCCGGACCTCCCTGTCTGTTGGTCCTGCACCACTTTCAGGTGGAACCTTCTCAGGTGATGGGGCTCAACCCCCCTTGGGAGTGGGCGCAAACAAGCACCTGCTGTGAAGGTGCAGTGGTGACTGCCCATGTGTGGGGACCTCAATCCCACTGTTACCACTAGGGGGCTTCTGGGCTTTGATATCCCAACACCACTCCCATCAAGGTGTTTACCCCCCCATGTGTCACATCCCACTCCTGTATGTGTCTTGTGTGTCTTGTCTGTTAACCTACCCAACCTACCTCCCCAAATATACCTACTACCCTTCCCCAACATCCCACTCTCACCTGAAAAAAAAAAGAAAAAGGGAAATCTGTTCTAACAAAAAAATCACGACCCATACATAGCTGTCCATTTTGCACGTGTCCACTGGACACATGTAATCCGGTCTAATTGGCATCACACTTAGTGTTGTCCTCACCCCTCTCCTACAGGTTTGAGTGTCCAAATCTACCTTCAAATTCCGTGTATATGCACAGTTGTTGCTGTAGAAGAAAAGGGCAGCTATGGACCTTCCCTACACCCTTCCTGCACATCCCTAGCTAATTTCCGTACTGTCTTTCCCTCTTTGTGCCCCTTTTTTCACCACTTTCCTATCAACCCCTTTTTCTTTTCTTTTAAAGAAATTAGTGCTGGATTAAGGAGCAGTAAGCACTTTTAAACAGGAGTAAGCGAGTTTAAGCCTGTTTGCACAGGGGTAAGCAATGCCTACACATGTTAAGCAATTTAGAAGCTAACTGAGTATAAGAAACTGTAACTGGAAGTTAGTAGTGCTTACCTCTGCACAAACATGCGCAAACCCACTTACAACTGCTTTAAAGTGCCTTAATCACTCTGCATCCAATGGCCCATGTCCTGCCCAGCAACAAAACAAAAAGCCTCTGTAAGTCTTGAACCCAGGACCCTGCACACCATAGAAAAAGTGATTTACCACTAAGACATGGCAGATACATATAAACTTGCTGTTTTCAGAAACATATCATCCAGCCCAGTCATGCAACAGTGCAGAGAATGTATACCAACATTTAGATATGTGTGTGTGTGTGTCTGTGTAAATATATTAACATCTAAACAGATACAACATCTATATATTTAGAAATATATACATATATATAAATATATATGAACATATATACATGCAAATGCCTACATTGACACATATATGTCTACACCTATATGTCTACATATACACAGCAAGTTACATATATGTACTCAGATATATATCTCTTTAGGTATATACGGACATAGTTATATATATGTAAGCAGATATATATGGCCATACATCTGTGGATAGCAATGGTAGATTAACAGAAACATATATGTCCATGTGCACTGTTAATGGGGTTGGGAGGACCCAAACAATATACGTCTGGTATGAATTGGCATACCCCCTCCCCCACAGCCAAACACGTCTGCCCTGCAATACACTACCAAGTGCTGCAGATCCCATGACCAGGACCTGACATGACATGGGCACAAGTAGTTAACAGTACTACATCCCACCTGTATGATGTCAGGCTGGTATTGATAACATATCATGCAGTACAGTCTGGCTCCCATAGGAAATGTAAAATGTGGAAGCTATCAATATCCCCAGGATACATATACACAGACACATATATGCAGATGCAGATATACGTATGTATATATATATATATATATATATATATATATATATATATATATATATATATACACACACACACACACACACACACACACACACACATATACATACATATAGATATACATGTGACTACACACACAGAGATATGTACAATGAGATACTTATGTAGTAGGCGCACACAATATGGTACAGCCACTATGCCTACAGTTAACACCATAACAACTGGACGAGCCACCCATACAAATGACATTCGTTCCCTGCAACATATATCCACAGAGGGCATAGGATAAACACCACACACAGGACTGCAGAAATGGAATACCTGTATTTGTGTACTATTACAGATTTATATGCCATGTCATATAGCTGTCCAGACACCGACATCCATTTCAACAGAGTAATGCAACTGTGAAACAGTTATACTAATACAGTAGTCTGGAAAGGTCCACAACTGTTGCTGCCCAGGCCAAGCCCTTCAAATTGTACAGTAGTAAAGACAGACTGGGCCACAGGATACCACACAATCAACAGTAAGTGATGCAGGCATATAGTCCAGCAGCCTCTATCTACACTCTGTACACAATCACTAGGTGGTAAAGACTTTAGTTGACCAAATGGGATGTAACTGTTACATAAGGCATAACTTACACCATCACAGGCACACTGACAAATAGAACAGTCTGTATGGCAGGAGGCAGTAGGCCTGCAGTAACCCACTTTATGTAAGTAATGTTAGGATAGGTGACATGTATGGTACTGCACATCCAGATACCTTAAGGCAGCTCACCCCTGATACCCCCACATTTTGTAACAGCCTAGGTTATGTATGGTGCATTCCCCCTCCTGGACTCAATAATACAGGGCCATATACCACTGTTACATACACTGGCCTCTGGAGTGCATATGGGCACACATGTATGGTGTAGGTGAAGCCCACACATATATGGCCCCAGCCCCACTGTATGTGTGAGGGATACAACAGCAGTGGACTGCTGTCAGGCATGGCAGCATGGTATACGTATATGTGCATATGTATCTCTATCTGTATATGTGTAGACATATACTGTTCTGTATATGTATATACATATACTGCTCTGTATATGTATATATCTGGGTGTGTATATGCATATCTATGTACATATGCACACCCATCCATATATGTCAATATGTGCATGTGTAATTATCTATATAGATATCTGGTTAATCATATGTACATATATACTCATGATATGTCCTGAACATGGGGTGTAGCCCTACCTCAGCCCCTATAGTCCAACCTTCGTAGTGCAAGGGGATGTCAGGCATGTATAGCAGGTATATTAACAGATTATTGCTACTGTAATAGGGTTTGTCATCACAGACATGGTGTGTGTGGGAGGTCATATCTGCTTTTCACATGTGTGCCATTGGCTACTGACAGACATCCTAAGGACATCATAGTACAGTACCACTGCAAGCACATAATGCTCCTGTGGACTACAGCAGAGATATTGGCCAATAGATTTGGACATTCTGACACACTCCGTACAGTCCAGAGGTATACACAGGCCGCCTTAGTGCAGAACATGTGGACCAAGCCTGACAATATGGGATGTTAACAGCCATGTAGATGGGTATAACACATAATGACTGGTACACATTTGCCCCCATAGGTTATGCATACACACACACACCTGTCTGTCCTGACACATAATAACTGCTGGTACAGAGGTGCCATGGACACATACTACCCACTAGATATTGACATTCATCTGTACAGCATCCCACCGCTCTGTCTGACGTACATGACAGTTAAGGAAGGCCCAGCAGCAATACATCTGGCAAGTATGTGGACATGACACCTCACTGGGTAAGTACACTAAGCTGCTAGGCATGTAAAAAAGCATTGTGCAGGCTAAAGGCAGACTGTCTCAACACTGGCCTACATCTCCTATGGGGAATACACGTGTACCTGCATATATAGCAGGGTCTACAGGCATGTCACAACACAAGGTAAGATACACCTGTGTTGAAGTGCATAACCACAACAAATGTGAACACAGCCACATATGGTAAGCTAGCATAATATTACAGTATATGGACTATCTGTTCAACACCATCCTCATGTGTGCCACTCACACACTAACCCTACATATACTGGGCCACTACACAGTGTGGTCTGATGCCTGTCTGTGGTATGGGGCATGTGTGTGTATGGCCCTACAGACATGTAAGCCAATATGGTAACATACAGTGGCGCAGCATGTAACATCAGATAGGATGGGACCTAGGATGATGACATCTACTACAGTCTGTACACAGGCCAAGGTACATATTAACAATACACACACACTGTTGACATTCACCATAAGTACACAGACCTCAGTACTGTACAAACATCCACAGAATGTCCAGGTTATGTCATCAAATTTAACCCCTACTGTACATAACATGTATAGCAGTATGATATCTCACTGGCTTATCAGATATGATGACACCAGTTATGGTGTACAGCACATATGCACCTCTTAATGCATGACATATGTACAAAGGTTGACTGAGTTATGGCTGGAAGCACATACACAGGGCCATTATTGACATGTTGCTGTTTTAACATCATACATTTACTGTTGTAACAGGGTTTGTTGCAACATATGTCCTATGAGGGATATGAAGTCACTAACTGCCACAGCTTTCACCATCTGGAGACTGAAATCCTCATACTACCTTCTGCAGTTCACAGATACATGCTCTGTGGGTAACACATGAAACCAAAAGCATCACACACTGCCCATTCTGCAGATGACCCTACAGATGGGGAGTCCTTATAAGCATATAACCTACATGGCAGGTATTAATACATGTAGGACAGACATATCCACACACACCCTGTTAAACTAACATTACTCCAAATGCAGTATAGCAGCACTTACAGTCTGTAGTCAGGTCAGGTACATCCCTCTCCTGTGTGTTGGCCTGTTTCCACAGTGTATGTTGTCAGAGGTAAATCCCCAATCCATCTGAGATGATGTTTGCCAAACAACAGATAGAGTTCCTGCTCACAGTGAATGAAAAGGCCAAACACCAACATGATGTTCCTAAATATTGGAGTGTGTTTCCATGCAATTGGCTATGGGAATGTTACCACCGCTGTTCCACATGCAATCAGCTAGGGGAGGGCTGCAATTCATGCAGAGGCCATCAGCTGATCATGAGCATTACCTAAAATACACAGGCTGCTGCCTAAGCCAAGCAGGTGTAGGTCTCCAGATCCACCAGTGAGGGAGTGAGATAGCCAGACAGAGGCAAAGACAAGTCAGGGAGGGGTGAGAGAGTAAAACTTAAGCACATTTGTGTCACACACCTACCAGCACAGGTTATCAAACCCCTGATGACTATGTAGTGCTACCACAGTTCTATACAGTTATTGGATGTGCTACATAAGTTACCTTTTGGGGAGCCCTCAAAACATATATGTGATGGTGAGTGACATCTGCAACAGGGATATGGTAGCTATACTGTAGGTGAAGTACATGTGCCTGTCCACATGAACAGGTTCCAGCGTCAACACAGCCACACTCTCACAGGGATGCACACACATTGACACACTTGGCAGGGCCAGGATTACAACTTATCACTAGTGAGATTGCCACAACACATTACTGTGCAGGTATCACATGCACCACATGGGCCATATGGAGGTTATATGGGCAAAGAGTATGGGGAGGTGTCTGACATCAGACAGCATGCTTCAGTATGCCAGTGGGGGTTGTAGTGAGTGTGGATGTGATCAATCATACAACACAAATACAAACACGTGCCAGTACTGACATGCATGGGTGCATTTCTGCACAGGTGTATGTCAGATGGATATACAAGGCTAGGTGATGGGTATACCTTGGCATCAGGCCACATGACAATGGTCTGCATTGTGGCTCAGGGCTGTAGTTTCTGCATTTGCTCACACAGGTGTGCATTGCAACCACTATCCAGTCACCTGGGTGACTATTGCATGTGGCCAATGCTGTGCATCACTTGCCATGTATGTGTTCCTTAGTCCATGACATGGATGGTGTCTGGGATGTGCACACCTCCCACATGCATATAGCGTGACATGTGAAACTGTACCTGGGGTGTGTGGCCTATGTTGTGTACACAGATTATCATCAGATGTGCCAGTCTTGGCCACCTGTGGTGGGAACTGGTAATGGACAGTAGGTTTACCCTGCACCTACATTGATAGCATTCTAATGGCATTCCCTGGTATCAGTGGCATCTGTCCATACAGGACATGTTTTTAGGCATGGTGTGTCCTTTGTGGGTCACATGTGATGGCACCACAGATGTTGCAGGTGTCCAGTGGGGAACATGGGGATGGTGCACTGTCTGCATGTACATGCCTATTAGACAGATGAACAGGGTGCCATGCCCTCTGTAGCCCACTGCAATCACTCCATAGTTACTATCGGTGGACAATATGCAGTGTACTACCCACATATTGGCTATTGCTTAGGCATGTGTGCATGAGACATGGGTTGAGAGTGTGCTGTGAATACTGAGGTTGCTAACTGTGATTGCCTGGCCTTGATGTCACATGTTCGGGTATAGATTTGCACCCCAGCCTCTCGGCTATTTCATATCTGTTATCCCTGTATGATACTATGGCCACCTTATAAGAAATTACACACACACACACACACACACACACACACACACACACACACACACACACACACACACACACGCACACACACACACACACACACACACACACACACCTGTCTGGGAGTAGAAGCTCTACCTTACTAGTTTATTACACTACAGCAGTTATAGTACATGCCTTGGAGAATACTGGAGTACTCTTTCCCCAAAGGTGTATATCACATTGGATGACATCAGCAGGATTGCTAAAGTAGGGCATTCAAGTTGCAGTGATTGTGGCTAGGCTAAAATGCATTGCTCCCTACACACTCACACAAAACATCCACAACTGACATGTATGGGTATAGAAACCCTGACAGGGGTCTATATCACACTACAGCATGGAGCTGTTATATGGTGCACCACAGGTATTACAGGAAAACTCTTTCTCCAAAGGTGTATTTCACAATGAATGACATCAGCAGGATTGCCAAAATAGGGCATTTGAATTGTATTGAGTGTAACCAGCCTATAATGCATTGCTCCCTACAAAGGCATTGAAACACACACAAAACATCCAGGACTGCCATAGTTGGGAATAAAACCCTACCAGAGTTTTAATTCACACTACACCAGTACACAGTTGTAGCACGTACTATGGAGATTACTGGGCTACAACTTTCCCAGAGGTGCATTTCTAGGTGGATGACATCAGCAGCTTTGCTAAAGTTGAGCATTTGAATTGTAGGGAGTGTGACTACCCAAAAAAGTATTGTGTTCTACACACACAGGCAGACACACACAAACACACTTGCCATGTCTGGGATTAGAACACCTACCTAACTATTTTATTAAATTATAGCAGTATGCAGTTACAGGATGTACTGCAAAGATTACTGGATGGCAGCTTTCCTAGAGGTGTATTTTTAGGTGGATGACATCAGCAGCCTTGCTAAAATTGAGCATTTGAATTGTAGGGAGTGTGACTACCCAAAAAAGCATTGCTCTTTACACAGACAGACAATACACAGCTGGCAAGGCTGGGGATAGAACTCCTACTTATCTATTTTATTGCACTATAGCAGGACGCAGGTATGGGATGCACCACAGAGATTACTGAGCTATAACCTTCCCAGAGGAGTATTTCTAGATGGACGACATCAGCAGCCTTACCAATGTAGAGCATTTCAATTGTAGGGAGTGTGACCACCCTGAAAAGCATTGCTCTCTACACAGACAGACAGATACACATGGAAACACATACACACACACACACAGTTGCCAAGGCTGGAGTTAAAACTCTGACCTAACTATTTTATCACACTACAGCAGTTATGGGACACACCACCGAGATTACTGGACTAAAACTCTCCCAAATGTGTATTTCACAGTGGATAACCTCAGCAGGCTTGTCATAGTGGGGCTATGGGGAGGGCAGTGTGTGTGCATGGGCCATAACCCATTCATCTAGGGGTTGACATGCCAAACGCGGGTACAACCTGGGTCATATTTCACAGGTACATGTATACAGCTGCTAGATGACTACTTCCTTGTACAGTCATGTTGCACAGCTGGCACGTGCACGACATACTCTGTAATGCTGACAGATACCGGTGGCTAGTATCTGCAGTGAGTGAATTCTGACCCTCGTTTGGCTGTGGCCCTTTGGTTGTGTGCTAGGAGAGACAGGCCTGGATGGCTCCTTGTCACATTCACTCTCTTCCACACATCTATGTATGTCTACCTTTGGCTTATTATAGTGTGTTGTCCTTACATATATGCCTGTATTCCTATCCACTGTGTGTGCAAAGCATGAGTGGTGCATACTGAGGAGTGTCTGCATTAACATCTGCGGCTGCCAGATATGTCTGGTCCACTGGTGTTTGCAGACATGGCCTTCATGTATTTGTGTGTGAGCATGCCCAGTATGACCTTTCAGTATGTTGTTGACTGACATTGCCTTCATTTCTCTAAGTGTGTGGGCATGCCCAGTATTCCCATCTGTATTGAATGTATGGATCGAGTCCAAGAAGTTTGTACTGCAGTGCTGACCTTTGTGTTGTACACCTACAGGTAGCATGCTGTATCTGCAGGGTATCCGTCAGTCATTTGGCATTGACTGTTACTACATTTCTATGTAGGATGAGGGGGCACACCTGACTATTTCTACACAGGATTGGTGTGGTACACCTGACTGTGGCTACATTTTACGTAGGATGGGGGGGGGGGGCACACCTGAGGATTTCTACATTTCTACTCAGGAATGGAGGGGCATACCTGACTGTGACTACATTTCTACGTAGGGTGGGGGGCACACCTGACACTTGTACACATTTGCTAGGACTGCACTGGTATATTGGGTACTCCATTTCATTCTGTAGTCTTACCTATCGTGCTGACTAGAGACATACCAATGTACCACAGATCTTAGCTTTTAATTAACTACATATTAGTTTTTGACTTCCTACCCTTCAGAACATCCCACTCCCTGACCTGCGTATGCCTAGGGGGGGGAGTAACCCATAGGCCTTATTCAGAGGCCATAGCACAGCCTTTGTTTGTGTTTGTCTACACCTGTCCTGCTGGCTGTGACTGTTGTTGTGTATGTGAACCTCCCTGACTGGCATGTGTCAGTCACTTACCTTGTGGATGTCCCAGTATTGAGAGTGGTGCTGCAGGGCTGCCTATGTCGGATGCACATAGCACACTCCCTACACATGGTTAAGCACAGACAGTGTAATGTTTGGCATCACTTTTACTGTATGTGAGAGTCAGAGAGAGGTGTTATTCCCTGGGACCCTCCTGTGTCAGTGTATGTGCTATGCGTTGCCTCTTTGCCAAGGCCAGAGCATACTGGGCATACCTCCTTCGGCCTAATGGGGCAGGCTCAGGTTGTTCCTCCTCTGAGTCACTCTGTACCTGTGCAGGCCTTGGCAATGATGGGGGGCTGTGTGGCCCTGCCGTGTGCTGTTCCTGCTGCAGCTGTTTCTGCAGGATCATATTGTGTAGCATGGCAGATACAAGGACAATGTGGGTACATGTAGCTGGTGAGTACTGCAAGGCTCCAATGGATGTGCGCAGGCACCGGAACGTGACTTGAGCATCCAAAACACACACTCTACTATAATTCTCGTCTGTGTGTGTGCCTCATTATGGAGTTCTTGTTCGGGTGTGTGTACATTTCTGATGGATGTCATCAGCCATGGCTCTAGTGTGTATCCAGCATCCCCCACTAGGTGACCACCAGGGATGTCCCCATTGGCAAATCTCTGGCACAGCTGCGTCAGATGCCAGATGTGGGAAGCATGATAGCTTCCAGCCAGCACAGACATTCATTATTATGCCCTGGGCATTGCACACGACCTGGCAGTTGATGGAGGGGAAGCCCTTGCAGTTAATGTAGACCCTACCCCACTCACTGGGTGGTGCTTTGATGCATATGTGCGTGCAGTCTATAGCACCCACTACCTCAGGGTATTCTGCTATTTGGTGAAACAGTTGCATATTGCTGGCCAACACCTCATGGGTGTTGGGGGAAAATACGGGCTCACCGACATGTGCTGACATGGCATCCAGGAACTGGTGGAGTACCTTGGATGCTGATGCCTGTGAAAGCCCCATCTTATCACCGGTTGGCCTTTGGAAGGTACCCGTCACTAGTATTTGTAGGCCTACACATGCATCGGTATTCACTGGGATCGGTTCCCCTCAGTTAGTTCGGTGTGTGAGGCATGGTCGGCACAGCTCAACAATTTGCTGTTAGAAGTCCCTGTCCACCCTATAGCGCTCCACTATTTCTAGCTCATGTAGCCCCTGGTAGGTTACCCTTGGTCTGTACACTCTTCTCCATTTCATCACTGTGGGTTGGTTGACAGCATTCACATCCTCAATACCCTCAGCCTCTTCCACAAATTGTTTTACGATAGCTATTGCAGCCTCGATCATTTTGCTGTTGTGAGTGTTAAAAGTTCCCGGCTTGTTTACACCGGTGATGTAGAGTGAGGGGAAAAAACAGAGGGGAAGGTGTTTGCATAGTTTATAGTAGTGTTTAGGGAGGCTGGTCTGCTGTCTGTGTAATTGGCTTATTCTGATACATTTCACCTGCCAGCTAAGCTAGTTCTCCTTGATTACCTTCTTACTGCTGTTTTTACTTCCCATTGCCTTCCTGTTTAAGCATAGGGGTGCGCCGCACAAACAGTGCTGAAATATGCGCAGTGCTGCTATTTTCTGGTTTAACTTTTTTTTTCTTCCTGTAAAACCCGGTGCGCGGCATGCACACCCACTTATGCTTTGTAAAGAGTGCTAGGCAGGTTTAGACACACTCCCTAGCTAAGCCGTTCTAAGCTAGCAGCAAACCCAAGCCACAGGGTTCCAATCCGATTACAGTATGCCTGACACACCCCCACATGATGTCACCTAACTCCTAGGCTTGCACCAAGATATTGCTACCCTTACACTGTTGGTACCCAGCTCACATGCTGGGGAAAACTGGGATTCACTATCCTTCCCCTCATTTGCATAGGATTGCCTGCTAATGCATAGTTGCATGTCTCACACTGAGCCTCCCCCCTTAGCAACCATTACTCACTGGCCATGTTGTCTTCTGCCTGCCATTGACTTTCATGGCAGAATACTGATTTTAGTTAGGATGCTTAATTTAGGTTAATTTTGTTATTTTCCCCCTGATCCCTTTTGCCCGCCGCTGCCCTACGATTAAAAAAGCAGAGATCGGCTAAAAAAAATAAAAGTTGATTTTTGTATATATATTTTTTTTTATGTTTGCAATACCAATGGCCTTATACTTGGCCATTGGCATACTTAGCAAATGATATGCAGCCTTTATTTGGAGCTGTCACAGCTCCGTTTTGGATTTTGCAGAAATGTACTTGGTTACTAACCGAGTACATTTCTGCAGATAGCACTAGTCCTGCACGGACTATTGCAAGCTTCCTGGATTGCAAAATCACCTTATTTGCATATATTTCTCCTGAAAATGGGGTGATTTGCATACAAGGGCTTTGTCCGTGCAGGATTAGTGCAGGACCACTCGTGCATGCCCCTGCAAGCTGTTCCTGGATCGCATGACCTCCTGCACCAATCTTGCATGCCGTGCAAGCTTTAGAGAATCCGGGGGAATGTCTTTGCACTCACTTTAATAGGTATTCCTAACATTTATATACATTATTTTTTTTTCTGTATCAGTTTTTCCTATTTTCCTTTGTAACTTTGAATGTCTTGCAATTG
Source organism: Protopterus annectens (assembly GCF_019279795.1). Classification (NCBI taxonomy): domain Eukaryota; kingdom Metazoa; phylum Chordata; order Ceratodontiformes; family Protopteridae; genus Protopterus; species Protopterus annectens. Next base: position 792,970,847 of record NC_056745.1, read on the forward strand.
TTTTATTTGATTATTCCATGTACAGTGTGCCTTTGTATTTAAAACATGTATTGTACCATTTTCCTTGTACTTTTATAACTCTGTGTTCTGGAACTCTTTCCTCCAGGCCTCCACTGAAAGTAGGATTCTTTTGTGCCCAGATGGTCTTCCTTAGTCAACTGCAAAATAAAATAAAAATACAATAAAAAATAAATAAGTAGCACTTGTGGGTTGGAGGGAAACTGCTGTAGCAGACCCTGAAAATTTATTTATGATGTATTTAGGGAGATACTTTAGGTCTGTCAGGAATGATGAGTAGTGGTGCTTTATCTATTGGCTAGTACCTGGCTACTACTAGTGCTAGTTTGACTGTAGCCCTACACAGCTGGGATTCAGCATTTGAGAGCTATAATACAGGGCTTTTGTTAACACAAACCACATTTCATCAGACAGTTTCAAAATCACTTACCCAGTGACAGCATGTAAATACAGTTTGTTGTTGTCATTGCTAATTCATTTTTTTCGTTTGTTCCATCTTTAACTTTGATAAGGAAGTAATTTTATTCCAGACCATACTTTATTTTAAATGTTCTTCTTCTTATGATAGTTAATACAACTAGCACAAGTGCAGATAGCTTTGTTGCCAGAGTGAATTTAGAGAGTGATGAGCAAAAAGAGTGTCCGTTGTCACAGATAATTTACATTATAGGATTGCACTAGGCTAACTGCCCCTGCAGACCATTTCAAGCCCAGCCAATTACCTTATTTGAGAATCACACTCCATACCTTGTATCTGTTAGGTAAACACCTTAACCATTATGCCAGCTTCTAACCTCTTTATGCCAACTGCTAATCCCCCTAGGTGATTGCTAAGCTAAATGCACCAGGGGAACCTTTTTAAGCATAGACATGCTTCCCACAGGTGAGAACTAAACCTTGCACCTTATGACTGTAAGGTAAACACCTTAATAATTATGCCAACCTAATCTATATAGGCAGTTTATTCAAAATGTATTTCATTCACTTCCAAGTGGTTATCTTGGACCACTAACTACTCAAATTCCTTAAGCAAACCAGAGATTCTAAAATCATAAATTAACTGTAATTCTGTAGGTCATAGCATGGTAAAATCTGAGATCAGTCCATCTGACTTGTTTTCATTACAGTAGCCACTTATCCTAAGCAGTGAGTCTTTAAGATGCAGATGTAAATTAAAGTATCTAATGAAAAACAGAGCAGACAAAGAGAAAGCATGTTAACTCAACTCAGAAGGCATGTGGAAGCTGTTATTTAATTGTAAACCCTGGAAATGAGATTCAACAGTATTAACCACTGGAGAAGCAGAAGGGTACAGCAGCATATAAACATTCATTAAAACATGTGTTCATATTAATGTAAGCATAGTAAACTAACAATTGAAGTGTCATAATATACCAAAATATAAGTATATTAAAATGTTTAATAATCTTAAGTGGTATGGATGCGTATTTAATGTGTAGTAAAAATGTAAGAGCTGCAGAAAAATTACCCTGCAGGTTTTTACACTAATCATGGTGATGGTGTAAAGAGATAAGGAAAGGAGGGTGTTTACTTATGACAGGTCTCTTGAAGCAGTTAGTAATCTTATTTTCAATGCTTAATCATAAAATTGGTGAATAACCATTGTCACGCATACTTACTGGCAGACCTGCTTTGTATACTCAATCTAATTCAAAAATAAAGTTGACAGACTGTGATAGGAAAGTCCATTATTTTATACAGAGTATACGGTAGAAGTAATGAAATACAGTATGACTCATATCTAGGGTCAATTCTAATATGTATGCAATGCATTACAAAGAGAAAAAAATAGTCACATCAATACTGAAATAAAAATAGAACCTCCGGATTAGATTTGTTTTGTCTGATATACACATTTGTTACAACATGTCACTGAGAATTAAAAGTGCATATTGATAAATCTTGTTTTGCAGACATTGCATTCAAGAACTAAAGATAGTCTTGCATTTATGCTCCCTAAATCTGGAAAGTAATGTATAACGGAAACATAAAGGGACATACCTTCATTTTATCTTGCACATGTTAAACTGAAACAAAATTTTAATTTGACTAAAACTATGCCTAACAACTTTGATTATGCTAAGCAGACATGTAGTAATGCACCTTCCACCTTTATAATTCACATAATTTCAGAACCTGAAGTCTAAATATTATTTGATGTTTTCTTTGTGAAAGGCTGCCAGTTGTTTCTCTTGTTGTTAATGTTGAGTTTAACTTAAACATAAGAAATAGTGTAAGTGATTAAAATTTAGTCCATCTATTTCTTCAGCTTAATGTTTGCAGATATGTGTACTTCTGATCTGTCTGGAATAGCACTTGCCTTGAAAAAATGTGCATGGAAAAATGAGAAAAATAAGATGAAAAAATATGGAACTTTTCTTTTTGTTTTAAAATATACCAAATCTTGGTGAGGCTATGTCTATTTAACTGTATTTTGTTTTCAAGAAATATAGAGTTGGTTCAAAGTTTACTTTGGGGCCCTTGAGTGTCAGAGCAGAGCTTTGGGATTTATAGCTAATAATCTTAGAGAAAGTGTTGTACATTGAACACAATTCTAAATGCATGTAATTATTTAACAGCAGTTTTAATAAGTACTAAATTGTAGGTCATCCTACTGGCATAGAAACCAGGTCTCCATCTGTGTCAGTAGGAACCTGGATTCATGATTAGGTTTTTGCTGCTAGTGTAATCAAACAGAAGGAATGCCTACTAATGAACTTCAGTACCCCTGACATGGAAACTCTGCATTTTGTTCAGATAATTATTAATGGGTTACTGTGACTTATTACCATTTCAATCGAACTGCACGCACACACACACACACACACACACACACACACACACACACACACACACACACACACACACACGCACACGCACACGCACACACACACACACACACACACACACACACACACACACACACACACACACACACACACACACACACACAGTGTTATGCAAAAAACAGCAGCAGTACTACCCAGTGTAGGTGTTTTGTAGGTGAAAGCTTCTAGAATTAATTGTAGAGAGCTTCACTATAATTCCTTAATTGCAGCTTGATGAGGACTCAGCTCACATAGTATATCTCCCCAATAATGAATTTCCTCTTCACTGTTTTGCATAGGAATTCACAGCTAGTGCAGTTTCTACATGTTTTTGGTAGTGATTGATTTTGGATGTTTCTCTGTTACTTAGCCTTCTATCTCCATCCCATGATTGTTGAAACAGATACAGCTCTATATTGAAAACTATGGCTATTACAATGAAAGATATATTTGAAGCATCATCGCTTGTTACTTTTTACTGTTTGCTGAATGTGGAACACATTTAATTCTATGTCATGTGTACTGACATATCCACCCTAGCTAATTACTTCATCAGTAAAGCAGCCCTATGACATGACTCAATAGTTAGGGATCTGCTGGGAATGTATGTACACATTAATCTGGCATTCAACCAACATGTAGCCAAGATAGTAAGAAACTCTTTCTATCTCACCCGACTCATAAGCATAAGTATGGTATCCAGGTCCAAGGAAGTTATAGTATCTCTCTACTCAGCCGTTATCAGACCCATCATTTATCCAGGTCCAAGGAAGTTATAGTATCTCTCTACTCAGCCGTTATCAGACCCATCATTTATCCAGGTCCAAGGAAGTTATAGTATCTCTCTACTCAGCCGTTATTAGACCCATCATTTATCCAGGTCCAAGGAAGTTATAGTATCTCTCTACTCAGCCGTTATCAGACCCATCATTTATCCAGGTCCAAGGAAGTTATAGTATCTCTCTACTCAGCCGTTATCAGACCCATCATTGAGGAGAATGTCTCTTTATGCATGTACCTAACTTGGTGCTTGCAACAATTAGAATGCCCAAAAAGATTCCTCACCAAGAGAATATAGAATGTGAAAACTGTCTTATACAGATCTTAATATGACATCTCTGTACTTGGACTTCTACAGGTTACTGAGAAGTGATCTATGCCTGGCATATAAGGCATCCTCAGATCCAGCTCTGAAGTTTCTCTTCACATCTGCAAGGCAAAAAGTGCCAGAAACACTAGATCAAGGGACAGGAACTTTGCATTTGACATAAATAGAACATGCTAGAAGGACTGATTTATGTCTCAAAGGATCCCCATGCTATGGAATAAGCTCCCCATCTGCTTTAAGCAGAGTTAATCAAAGACCCTATTCAAAATAAACTTTGATCTTGGATGGGAAACCCCAAATTCACCGCTGATCTAGACCCAATGTCTCTGATAGACAGAAGTCAGCAGTAATTAAATTATTCTCTGAGTAACTTACCCCCCACATAACCCATAGCTACTGCCTTAATAACATACTCCACCATATAGGCGTCTAATGATCTAGGGGATAAAACAGGGTTGGGCTGCATTTCCAGGCTTGTAAAGACCCTGGTGGTTGTTAGCACCTATGAACCTATTGATCCATATTACATTATATCTTGTTGCCTTGTTTAACTCAGCATCTGTCCAAATGTCTGTCAAGAAGACTATCTACCTGGCTCCATGATGTTCTAGAAGGATAAAGCCCTAATGATGGCCCAGTTGACCCAGGTTCAATAAGTGGCTTGGGTGACTGTCAGAGGAGCAGGGAAGGATGGGGGAGCCCAAGGTGCTGTCACTCCATTAGAGAAGGTTTGATACAAAAAGGAGAGTTGACCTCAAAGGTAAGCTATGAGTGTTGGAAGAGGAGACAGGGAAGTGGGTAGGGCATTTAAAGAACCCCATCCAAGGAAGGAAGTGGAGACTGCTGAGCCCTCAAGGCACTCTTAGGATCCACAACCAGCCCCAGTGTTACCAAAGCAAGCCTGGGTGGGCAAAAGACAAAGCTAATAAACCTAATGTGGATATGGTGCACTGGGAGCTAGGCAGGTAAAATGATGTCCTAAGGAGACAAAAATCATTACTATTGTGGATGTGCATAGTGTTTTTCTTTCTTTAGGTGATGAAAAAATATACAGGTTAATTTACGTAAAATATGTTTTCTATTAGTGTAAAACACAAACCAGGAACCAGGAACAACAAGTACGAACAATCCAAAAACTGAAGGTGCTGAAGACAACAGTGAGCCAGCAAGAAGTTTAAAAATTTATTAGTAATGAACCAACAAGATTAAGCACTTTCATCAGTCTATAACCAAGACGTCAGAGTCTAAAAGTTCAATAATCTCTACAAAATTTAAATAGTAAAAAAATCACATGACCACCACATCAATTAATAACAGAAGCAAATGTATTAACCCTATGTTGTCAAGTACAAACAAATGTAGTTGTTAGAACATAAGGTGCAGAGTTTGCACTTTGTATGATTTTAAACACAGTACACTACTGATTGAAGTACATTCATTAAGGCCAGGGGGCACACAACTATTCAACCTTAGTTGCCACATCATTTCTCTGTATGCAATAAGATCTTCCAATGGCCCTCCCCTCATATTCTGTGGTACAAAATCCAATCCAAAAAATAAAAAAGAATGATCACGGTGTGTTTCCACATGCTTGTATAAAGAGTTGTTCCTTATATCTAGATTGTGCTCATAAATACGCTCTTTAAATTTCCCTTTGTTTTTTCCCCACATAAAAACACAAACATTTAACACACTTTGCCACATATACTAAACCTAGTGAATTACAAGTGCAGTGAAATGAAGTAACCAACTTGTGGGTCCCTACCACTAGTGTGTTACCCTCAAAAATAAATTTGCATTGGTTGCAGAGTCCACATTTGTAGGTTCCACACCTCTTGGCTGAATTAGAAGCCAGTTTTTCACTGCCTTCCAATAGGTTTTTCATGTTCTTCCCTGTCCTGTGTACTATACATGGTCTACCACCAAACTTCTCAAAGATTTTCCCATAACAAGAACATATTTTCCAGTTCTTACATAATATGTTACCAATTGCATCACTGTCCACAGTGTAAGTTGTGACAAATACCTTGCCATAATTTTTAGTATTGTTACCTGTAGAGTATCTATCATTAACATCCTCTATAATCTGAGTAGCACAACCCTTAAAAAGAGGTATGATGATACCTTCTAACCTTTTAGTGTTAACCTCACTACAAATATTAACAATCAGTTGCAATGGGTACCCTCTTGCCTGGAACATGAAAAGAAGGTTGCTACTTTTTTGTTCAAACATATTGTCATCAGAAATCATTTTAGCCAGACAAATAAATTGTTCCTTTACCACCCCTTTCTTAACATGCGAAGGGTGGCAACTTGTGTAATGCAAGAGGGAGCAGTAAGCCTCTCCTTAACATGATCTTTGGCTATAAGCACATCTAGGTAACTAATGCTTTCAGTGCTGTAGGAATAAGTAAATTTCAAAAATGAGGCAGTGGAGTTCAAATAGTTTAACAAGTCAGGTGCTTCTTCTTCATTCATTTCCCTGCTAAAAAGATATCATCCAAAAATCTGGCATAGATTTTTAATGCCTGTATGTTTGGGTTACTCAGTATGCACTGTTTTTCCCACTGCACCATAACTATAGTGGCATTTGGGGGGGGTGCTAATCCATATTTTTGCTTAAAATACTGTCCTTCAATGTAAACAAAGTTATAGTCTAAAATTATTTCCATCAATGTGACTAAAACTTCAGTTTCATCAAAATAATATGTTCTTAAATCCATTAGAAATTCCCTAAATCATTCAAGACCCTGTTGGTGGGGAATAACATTGAATAAACTATCAACATCTACTGTTACAAAACATAATGCTTTTGAATAGTTAACTCCCCACGGTTTTGTCAAAAAATCCCAAGAGTCCTTACAGAGGTGGTGGTATCTTGCTAAACAAATTTTAAGCTTCAAATCCACATATTTGGCCATGGCATGTACCTTAGAAGTACTGGCATTAACAATTGGCCTCAAAGGAAGATATCTCAAACCATTATGACACTTTGGAATGACAAGGTTGGCACTATAGGATGTTTCACTTTAAGGAAACCCAGTGTTTCCCCATCTATTTGCCCTTGGTCGAACATGTCTTGCAGGAAGAACTCTATTTTCCTATATGCCACATGAATATAATTTTGTGTAGTTTCTTCATACATATCATCATCAGTAATGTGAACAAACATTTTGTTAAAATAGTCTTGAATATACATTACCACCCCCCCTTGTCAGGTTTCATAACTCGTATGTTTTTATCTTGACACAGCAATGTTAACAATTGATTTTCAGTCACACTCAAGTTGTAAGTATGATTTTCAGTTTTAGTATTCAGGTAATTTCTGATCTCAAAATCACATAGTTTCTCAAATAACACTAAAGGAAGAACAGTAGGTGGGTTAAAAGTGCTAGCTATTTTTAATACATAACTTACATTTTCATGGTCAAACATGCATAAAAAAATTAAGCTTTCTGATAAACAATTTCAAGTCCAACAAAATGCTATCTGTTTTAGCTTGAAAAGAAGGGACAAAATGAAGCCTCTACTCAATACTTCAGCATGCTCAGTTTGATACAAATTGTCTGAAAAGTTAAAAACATGAAAGTCATCTGTTTTGTTTGAAATTACTACTGGAAGTTCATTTGAAACATTTTTATATATCTGTCGATGGTCTGCCTTCCATACTGCTTCTGCTGGTACCTCTGGTTCTCTTGGTTGTAATTTTTCCTCTCCTGGTTCATATTGTAATTCCCTCTGTTCCTTAAATGCTCCAAATGCCTCAAGGGCTCCCTCCCTAAATGGGCATCACTGTTGCTTCCAGAATATATCACTTCCTCTTCATTGCTATGCTAAATACGAAAAATGCCACAGCAACCTTTGTTAAACAGACAAAATACCTTAACGCAAGTTTAATATTCCAAAAGATCAAGCGTTTTCGCCACAAGTCTCTTGTGGCTTCATCAGAGTTAATACATAGAAAATCACATGATCTGCCTTAAATATCTTTTAGGCAGGAAATTACATGTTTAATTACACCATTTAAAATGATTTAAAAAAACTTTAGAACATTTAAAATCTAAATAAAATATATAATGTTATTTTAAAAATAAAACACGTTTCCCTGAATTTTACTTAAAAATTGCACCATAATGACGCTAAACAAAAATAAAGACCATAAGAAATAATAAATAAATTAATATAATTCCCTTTGAGGATATGATATGTATGTGTCATACACTATAATACACTATACAAAGAACACTGGTATTGTGCATTATGTATATATATATATATTTACTTAGATGTCACAGAAAGGACACCTGACTGAGTACAAAAAACTATGAAACCTAATAAAATTGCAGAAGTACAAATGTTGTTAACAGATTAGAACAATAATGTTAAAATGTAAAACAAGTCTACCAAATTTCAAGGACTAAATTATCTCAAATAACTTCTCAACGTAAGAACAGCTGCAATATTACAGCTTTCATTCAGCCCTGGTACTCTGAACGCATCAAGTTTGAGTTGCCATTCTAACTCTAAGTTTTCTAATAGAAGGGAAAATGGACCTCCTCTAACCGAATTTGGTATATGGTCAATAGCCATGAATTCGAAGCTGTGGCCAGGGTGAGAAAGAACATGCTTAGCCAAAGCATTTTGGCAATTGCTCTTTCTTATTGCGTAATCATGCTCGTAAATGCGGTCACAGAGTCTTCGATCCGTTTTCCCTATATAAAATCCGCTACAGCATTTACAGAACGCGATATAAACCACAGATTTCATTTCACAATTCATCTTGTGGAATATCTGATATCTCTTATTTTTAATAGTAAAACTATTACCTGTTTTTACCAATTTACACCAGTTACAAAACCCACATATAGCCATACCTTTTTGCCTACTAAAACCATTATTGTTGAAATTCCTCTGTGTTAGTTCTTTGATTGCTTCCTCTTCTGTATGTTACCCTAGGCGTAAGTCCTAGCTTTTCAACTAGGAAACTGTCATTTGCTATGAAATGCCAATTTTTACATATTATGGCCCAAATAACTTGGGAATCCATGGAGAAAGTTGTAATAAAGTTTAATTTAAAATTACACTCTCCTTGGGACAAATCTGCTAAAACTTGTGTACCACCACTAACTACAAGAGGACTAGGGTTATAAATATCTACTCTCATTTGAGTTACTTCTTTTTCACATAAAAGTGGTTGGTAAAACCCAGAAATCCTTTTATTAGAAACTTCATCTATGAGTTCGTCCAAGAGGGGTACAGGGTAACCCCTACTTGAAAACATATCTTTTAGGAAGTCGCACTCGAGATGGAAATCCTTTAAAGTACTACACATTCTTCCTGCTCGCACAAGTTGTCCCTTTACAATAGACCGTTTTTGCTTAAACGGATGTGCGCTGGAAAAATGAAGGAAAGAATTGCAGTACGTCGACTTCCTGAAAATGCTAGACAGGAACTCCTCCTTGTTGTTATCTTTAACAAGTTTAACATCTAAAAAGTCTATCTCTGTGGTAGAAAACCTGGAAGTAAATTTAAGAATGTCAGTAGTTAAATTTAATGAGGTAACAAAATAGTCAGCTTCAGAGGAATCACCATGAAAAAGGATGAAAACATCATCCAAGAATCTGGTGTAAAATCGGACATGTTGCATCAAGTCAGGTCTGTTCCTTAAAAAATGTTGTTCCCAATATCCCACAAAGAAATTAGCAATGCTTGCCCCACAGGGGGGAGCCCATAGCTACCCCTCGTTTCTGCAGATAATAGTCTTTGTCAAACAGAAAGTAGTTAGATGTCAGAACTATGTCTAAGAGTTCTGTTACTAACTGAATCTCACTTTTAACAGCTCCAAATTTTTCCATGAGTAACCCAATCCACTCTATGGCTTCCAAATGAGGTATCGAGGTGTATAGATCTACCACGTCAATAGTAAGAAAGTTATCCATGCTATTGAATGGTATCTCATTAATGTGCTTTAAAAAGGACCAAGAGTCTTTATATAACCCTGGTATAAACTGTAAGTATTTTGATAAAATATTATCTATAAGTCGTGAGCTGGGGTATGTCATGGAAGACCTCCCATCAACTAGGGCCCTCATAGGGGGGTCCTCCAAGTTTTTGTGAATCTTGGGGACTCCAAACATCACTGGAATTTTAGGGAATGTGATATCAATAAATCGGTAGGTATCTATATCTATTTTAGCTGCTAGATATAAATCCCTTAAGAAGCCCCTAATTCTTTGGTGGGTCCCATTGACTTCATTAATTGAAACTGGTGAATAAGCTTCAGTTTGCAAAACCAGAATCATTTTGTCTTTATATTGTTCTTCACTAAATATCACCAACCCTCCTCCTTTGTCTAGTTTGATAAACCTAACAGTTTGTCGACAAAGATGATTCAAAGCTTCCATTTGTTTCTTTGTAATATTCGACTTATATGGCCACAAGTCTCTTCTATTAGTTCTCATAGAAAGATGATTCCTAAAGTCGACTTCACATACAGTTTCGAAGATCTGTAGCACAGAGTGTAATGGTGGGTTAAACACACTTGGCAATTTAAGTGCAAAATTAGTTTGGCACGGTTCACTATCGAACAGTACTTGTAGATTTAACTTACGTACAAAACTTTTAAGATCTATGATGGTCTCAGATATCTTACTGGTTCTATTAGGGACGAAGGAATAACCTAACGCTAACAGTTCGATTAATTCCTCATCAGGGACAAAATCAGAGTAATTGTAAATCTTAAAATCACCTTTTTTATTTGTCAAAATAGTAGGACCACTAGGTAAAGGAGGAGGTAGAAAGCTAACATCCATATCTGTTATTGGCGATTCCTGTTTTTGTTTCGCCAATTGCGGTTGTTGCGAGGTCCTAAAAAATCCTTATTGTTGTTATTAGTATTATTAGCGAAAGAATCAGATGAATGGGTGTTGTTATTCGTCTTTTTAGCCCTATTTTTAAGCCTATTACTACGTCTAGGGCTGGCAACAACTGCCCAATCACCCTCTTCATCACCTACATCTTCCTCATCGACACCCCACACTTCTGAATGTCGGGTGGAATTGTTAGCATCCTGTCCATTAGAGGCTTCATTTTTAACTAACATTTCCAATTTAGGATATGCTGTTTTCTTGGAATAAGCTATTCTATCCCTTACTAATTTTTTAGTTTTATTTGACTTCAATTTTACCAGTAAGGCATCAATACTATTCAAGACTCGCTGATAATCATATTTGTACCTGACAAAATCTATGTCAGCTTTAATTTCCTTGTCCAGCCCATTAATATCAACAGTAAGCCTTGCAATATGTTTTACATAATGTTTTACAATAAGTTGTAACAGTTGTGCACCCTGCTCTTGAAAGAGAGCTTTCAAATCTCCAAAGAAATCAACATCAACCAAAAGACCTGAAGGAGAGAAGTTATTTCGAAGGCCTTTAGGAATGAGATTTTCTGCCAAACACTGTTCAAAATAGGCAGACTCCAATTGCATCTTTTTTAATTTTAAAAGTTTAGTGTCTAGTGTTTTCAATTTATCAGCAATGGAAGCTGCATTAATCTCATTTCTAGAAGTGCGAGCAGTACCTGTATTGTTGGTGTTGAAGGAGAATAAATCAACATTTTCTATCCATTCTGTTAAAAGAGGCAAACGATCCATTTCAGTGTTTGTTGTAACTGTCAATCCGTTTCCTCGTACAGGTAACTGCCCATCACTACGGTTTGTACCTAAACCTTCAGGACTTCGTAGTGGATTGGTAATCTGAGGAAAACTATCACTTCGAGCCCCGTGTCCATTAGTGCGCCGTTGTGAAGGGTTTACATCAAATATTCTATCAGTACCTAACCCAACGGCAAGACGTTGACCTGCCGTTACTTGTGTCTCAGTGTTCAAACCGGAAGTAAGTATACTGGCGGAAATGTTCAAGGCGTCAATAGTAACGGGGTTAGATTCTTGAATTCCGTTATTGGATGCCTGTGGAAGAACACCACAATTCGGTTTGTCTGTCCTCTGCCTTGTATTAGCGTTTTGCGCTGCTAAAATCTGTGCATCCGTACTAGGGATGTTGGGCAAAAACTCCGCATTAGTAGTAGAGGAATGAGGTAGCCCTTTACTTCCATTATGATCCAATGCGTCAATGCGGGCATTCAGTAGATCGAGTTTCAAATTAAGGGAAACAAACAACGCTGGTAAATTGATGAAGCTATCCTTAGCTTCTGGTACACCTGTTCCCAATAAAATAGGACTGTTTAAACCATCAGGACTGCCAGTGGCCATAGTACAGACCAACGAAAACCAAATAAAAATAGAAACTAGTGAAAATACGAAAAATGCCACAGCAACCTTTGTTAAACAGACAAAATACCTTAACGCAAGTTTAATATTCCAAAAGATCAAGCGTTTTCGCCACAAGTCTCTTGTGGCTTCATCAGAGTTAATACATAGAAAATCACATGATCTGCCTTAAATACCTTTTAGGCAGGAAATGACATGTTTAATTACACCATTTAAAATTATTTAAAAAAACTTTAGAACATTTAAAATCTAAATAAAATATATAATGTTATTTTAAAACTAAAACACGTTTCCCTGAATTTTACTTAAAAATTGCACCATAATGACGCTAAACAGAAATAAAGACCATAATAAATAATAAATAAATGAATATAATTCCCTTTGAGGATATGATATGTATGTGTCATACACTATAATACACTATACAAAGAACACTGGTATTGTGCATTATGTATATATATATATATATATATATATATTTACTTAGATGTCACAGAAAGGACAATCCAATCATAACCTTTGGATGTTTGCATCCTTACTATTTCTCCCTCTCATAATGGATTGAGCAATTTGCTGGTCTTACCATAGCATGACTTCTGGGTTAGGTGTTTCTTCAACAGATTGGCTTTCACTGACCTGTTGTTCTTCACACATGGAACCAACAATTGACTACTGATTTGTAATGTTGTTCAGGTTTGTCTCAACAGAAGTCTCTGAGCAGGTGAACCAAGATGTTTATCACAAGGAATGTTTCTGAGATTCAAGAGATTCAGGAAAACATCACTATTGTCTTGTTTTGACTTCTCTATTAACTGCTTTGCACTTTAAACTGTGCGTTCTGAAAAACCTTTTGACTGTGGATACATTGGGCTACTCATGACATGAGTAAAGTCCTATTCTTCAGCAAATCTTTTGAACTGTTGTCTTGTAAACTGTGTGCCATTGTCAGAAATAACTTTGTGTGGTCCTATCCATGGTAGTCCACACATCTGGTTTAGCTTGAATGGGTTCTTTCTGTTGATGTGGCTTTGTACTGAATAAGCTGAAAGTACTCTCTCAATATCTTGTGACATAGAAGGCCAAAATACCAGTCCTCTCACCCTTCTTTTGATAGAGTCAACTCCTGGGTGACCACGATGCAAGATAGTAATATACTCTGGGTGCAAAGACTTGGGAACAAAACATTTGAACCTTTCATAATGATACCATTGTCTGACAAAATTTCATCTCTGTATGGAAAATAAGGTTGTACTACTGGAGGTAAACTAGATTGCCTTGATGACCATCTTTCTTTGAGAAAGTGGTTGAGCTTTTGTAAAACTGGAAATCCAGCTGTGTGATCTCTCAGCTCATCAAGACATGTGGAAGAAAAAATTCTCACCTCCATGACTTCAAAATCAAATTGTTCATTGTCATGCTGTTCAGTGGTACTTCTGGGTAATCTGGATAACATGTCAGCAAGATAAAGAAGTTTGCCTTTTTTTTTTAGACAAGATTAAAATGATACTTTTGCAATCCCAACATCATACATTGCAATCTGGCTGGAGCTGAATGCATTGGTTTTCTCAGGATAATGACTAGAGGTTGATGATCTGTTTCAATCTGGATAGGTCTACCATACACATAATCATGGAACTTTGAACATGCAAACACAATTGCCAAAATCTCCTTCTCAATCTGAGCATACAGCATTTCAGCTTAGGTGAGAGTTCTGGACGCATAAGCAACAGGTTAACCATCTTGTAAAATGACTGCACCAAGACCAAATTTCAAAGCATCACATGAAAGAGTAACTGAGTTGTGCACATCATAGTATCTGAGAGCAGGTAGACTGGCAATTGTCTGTTTCAGCACATCAGGTGGTCTCTGTTGTTGCTCTAACCAAGACCAAGATATGTTTTACATGTTAGCTCTCTGAGTGATACAGATATTTGACTCAGTTCTGGAATGAACTTGCCCTAGGAAGTTAACCATGCCAAGAAAACATTGCAGGTCTTGAACATTGTCTGGAGCTGGCATCTCGAGAATGGCTGTTTGCTTAGAAGGGTCTGGTTGTAAGCCTGAACTGGTGAATAAATGACAAATGTAAGTGATTTAAGTGATTTCTCATAGCCTGAAAATGCATTTCTGTGGATTGATCTTAAGATTCACTTGACAGGCCCTTTCCAGAACTTTTTTGAGGTTTCTGTCATGCTCTGCTTCACCATTGCCTCCTTATGTTATCTACTATAATAGCACAAAGATACCCAGAAAAAAAATGTCCCCATTGCACATTGAAAGACTTCACTTACAGAATTTATCCCAAATGGCATTCTGAGAAATCTGTACCTTCCAGAGTACTGAAAGTAGTGAGCAATGAGGTTTTGTTTGTCAAGCAAAATTTCCAAAATGAACTCTTTGCATCTAAGACAGAAAAAACAGTGGTATTTGGCATCATTCTTTGACTGGGCACATTGGATAATGAGGTCTTTTTAGTGCCTTGTTCAGATCTCATGGGTCAGTACATATTCTGATGTCATCTGAGCTTTTTCTATGAGCTACCACCATGGAAGGTACCTACTCAGTTGGTTCTTCTACTGGACAAATCATACATTGTCGCACCATTTTATTTAGTTCAGTTCTGACTCTGGTCTGAATAGCTATTGGAACTTTTCTGTCTGGCCTGATAACTGGACTGATCTCTGGGTCTAACTTCATGGAGTACACAACTGGAAGCTTGCCTAGTTTATCTTCAAATAGATCAGCATAGGTAAAATAAAATAGACTGGGAAAAATTAGAGTAGTGGTCCTTGAGGCTATCATGATGAACTTCCTTGTTAAATGAAAGCAGTCCCATTTTTAAAGTGTCTCTGAGGCCTAATAATGACTGGACTTGGCTCTTGACTACACAAAATAATAAGTTATAGCTTCTACCTGCAGAGTAACATGAAAACATTACTGAGCCCTCGGTTTGAATTTCTTCACCACCATATGCAACAAGCTTGGCACACTTTGTCAAATCAAATCTTTCATCAGCACTTACCCTAGCAAATGTTTCAGCAGACATAACATTCCACTTTGAGCCAGTATCAACTTCGAGCTCTGTGGGTTTGCCATTTATCCAAACAGTACAAAATACTTCATTCTTGACTCTTAAATCAACTGCATTGCCTGCCTCACTAAGCACTGACACACCATCGACATAAAAATAATGAAACTGTGTCATCACTTTCTAATTGATCAACTCTTTTCTTAAAATTTTCCCTTTTAATGAAATAATGTGTGGCTTTTGATTTGCAAAATCTTTTGAAGTGTTTCCATTTATTACATTTCTGGCATTATTGATCAGAAGCTAAACATTTTTCTCTTTTAGATTCATGTCTGTAACCACAATTATGACAGTTAGTAATGAAATTAGGTTGTGACCCATGTGTTGAGTTTGCTGACTCACTCTTATGCTTCACTGAGGCTGTGCAAACTTTGGAACTTGCTAAAAAGCTCTGAGAAGACCTGCAGCAGTCCCTGGTAAACCCCATAGCTGTCATGTTCTTGGGCCTATTTCTTTTAATAACATGCTGCATACTATCAGCATGAGTTTTGCTGCAGTAACTTCTATAGCTAGTCCCATTTGTAAGCATATTTGTGTGCTTTTCTGTGAGCTCATATATCTGACAAATCTCAATGGCCTTATTCAAAGTTAAATCACTGTCACGAAGCAAAATCTTTCTCACAGCTACACCTTTAATGCCACACACAAGTCTGTCCTTTATTAACTCATCTTTTAAATCACCAAATCTACACATTTTAGCTTTGTTTCTCAGGTCAGTTATATATGCTGCAAAAGTTTCACCAGGCTTTTGATCTCTTGTGTAAAATAAGTGCCTTTCCATTGTAATGTTGGTCTGGGGGTTACACATTTCTCTAAATTTACATTTTAAGCACTCAGGGTTCTCCCTTGACTCAGCCTGTACAACAATATGACAGTTTTCCCCCTCTCCAACATAGATAGCAGGTGCATACACAAATGGCTTCTTATCCAGCTAAATTAAATAGAATGCATGCTTTTGTACAGTCATCTTTATCAGAATATGCAGCCTGTATGAAAATGTTGTACACTTGCTCAAACACTCTCCAGTTCTCAAAAATATTATTGTCAAACACTAGTGGTGATGGATTTTGAAACCCGTCTGCCATGCTAACAAATTATAGTAAAACACAATGCAACCAATGTCCACTTGTAATTATGCTAACATGCATACACAGCCAGTACTTGTATAGCATGCAAATGCACAATAAACTCTTCAAAATACTGTACTTCATGAAATATGCTCGGAAATGGTTGTATTCTGCAAAATAGCTTTACTGTAACACTGCACAAACATGCAAGCACTTCATACATTTCTGATAACTTGGATAGCCTCAGTTAATATGAAAAAGTGCATGCTTAGGAAAAAAATGTCGTCTGTATGCTTCATTTCATATTTTGCAAATAAGAAATAGCTTGAGCAAGTTTTAACTTTAGAAATTTGTTTCTGACCTGTTTTTTTTACAAGAACAGTCCACTTCTGTAGATACCACCAGCTGTAGCTAGATGCCTCTTAAAGTCAAAGTAGAGAAACTGTAATTCTTTCTGGCCATTAGATATGCCACTTCTGATACCATGTCACTCGTCCTTCTATACATAGAAGACAAGCAAGGTGGGGTAGTTCATTTAAGATGCTTTATTACATAGAAACACATCAGGTTGATTAGCAGAATCAATAAACATAAATAAACTGATTAACAGATAGAGCTTACACACATGCATGCTTACATCTCAACAGCTAACTACAAAATGGCACTCTCTCCCTGCACGTGCTCAGTAATCAGTACACTTAGTACATGCCCACAGGAGATTTCTTAAAGAGATATGTACACTGATCTACAATGATTAATAGGGCCATAGCAGAAAGGTATGTCCCATCACTGTGGAAAAAATCCTACATCATACCTCTGCACAAAGGTGGCACATCCAGAGAGTTCAATAACTACAGACAAATAGCGATTCTTACCCCTTTTCCAAAATATTAGAGAAATGCATCCATATGCAGCTGATGCAATACCTAACCTCAAATAACCTGCTCTCAGAAACACAACATGGCTTTAGGCCCCAGCACAGCACCACTATTGTTCTACTATATTTTACCAATATAAAAAAACAACAAAGAAATGATGTTCTGCTTGTGTCTACCATGTTCTTAGACTTATCAAAGGCATTTGATACTGTCTCGCACCAGCAACTGCTAGTTGAACTCTATTCAATAGGACTTTAACAGTACTCCTTGTAGTGGTTCCATAGTTACCTATCTGGAAGACAAGAAGTCATTAAATGGCAACAAACCTACTCATACATTTAACCAGTTACTACAGGTATTCCTCAGGGCTCTATCCGTGGTCCTCTTCTATTTAATATATTTATTAATGACCTGCACACCTCCACTAACCATGCTAGTTTAGTTTAGTATGTGGATGACTCAACATTAATATGTGCAGCCTCAACAATAAATAAACTCCAATACATTAACCAAATATCTTTCTCCTCTGTAGAAACCTTGTTCAAAAAATCAAATCTCCTGCTCTACCCCAAGAAAACTAAGTTAATGATTTTCACCTCAAAACCAAAATCAAAAGCAATATTTTACCATAAAGTCAGCAAATAATGCTGTCATTGAAACTATAAATCACAGTGAACTTTAAACATTATAATAGATGACAATCTCAAATATGACAACTATATACTGCACAGTATTAAATCTACAAACCAGAAACTAGGCTCCCTTTATAGAATCAATGAATTCCTTACAGACACTGCAAGAAAAACTGCAGCCACCACTTTCTTACCACAGACTCTCGTATATGCTGCTCTTATCCTAGCAAATATAAACAATACTCAAAGAAAGAAACTTGCCTCCTTTTACAATAAAATAGCTAAATTTGCCATCAAGGGATCTCCATTCTAGTAACAAATTATTATTACTTACAAATAAGCCAAATAATGTTGGAGGAGACTTGCTCTATTCCCAGTGCATTACTAAATTCTAGAATAGTATCCCCATGCAAATAAAACTCTCCAACAAACTCAGTAGTTTTAAATCACTGCATAAACAACATCTTAACCAATCCTGGCCCTGTGCATGCTCAGCACTAGGCCAGGCTAAAACTTTTTAACTGTACAGTACTATCCAAATATTCACCTTAAAACTAATATTCTCAACCTCTTACTGCTGAAATGACAAAACAATTTTTATACATGACTGCTGCCAGTACAATGCACTAAGTTGCACATGTGCTTTCTCTTTAGTAACTTTCACCTCTGTAAAATCTTAAAATGTATATGCATAAATGTAACTATTGTTTGTTTGTGTATAAATGTAAATAGAAATATAACTACTCTGTGTTTGACTGGAAGTTTGTATAATGCAATGAAAGCAAATGGAGTTTTTCTCCTAGACCCTCTGCTAAAAATGAATATTACCCAGTCAGACTTTCTCAATAAACAAAGACAAATAAATAAAATAAAATAAATAAAATGTGGAACCTAGTATGAATAATGAACTAGTACTATTTAACAAATGATGGGAACATTTTTGAATGTTAGAATGTTATTTCCAGTTTATTCCCTACGTCCATCACATGTCTTTAGGTAATAAATGATGCAAAAGATGCAATAAGGCTGCAAAATTTGTCTTACTTGATATTGCCAAAGTCAGCTTTAGAGAATCCACATATCCCAATCAAATCATGCCATTATGAGACCTGAACACGGTGGCAGTTAATTAAAAATAAGTAATTTTCAGAACTTTTACAAACCCTAACCTACATATAGTAAAAGAAAACTTTTACTTTTCTCTGAGTTGTTGCAATTTCAAAGTGTATACATATATGTATATATATATATATATATATATATATATATATATATATATATATATATTTTTTTTTTTAACCTGCCAAAAATAAACTAAAGATTGCTATGCCGAACAGAGGTTTACTTAAAAGATGCAGCTTGGATGCTTGGCTATCCAATAGATAAGCTAGAAAGGCACCACGGCAAAGTCTCTTTGTTTAGGATCCATGCCCTGCTACTTTGAGAAGGGCCAGACTAGAAGTGGTGTTGCAAGTGTGATGAGAAAATGTATTCTGAAGACCGTGAGGGGTGTCTTAAGAGTCAATGAAGACCTGTGGCTATCAAACTCTGGTGTAAAAATAGAGCAGTCTTCATAATCTCAGCCTTTGCTCTGCAGTAGGCTGTGATGATGTGGAAAACACGGCATTCAGGTTGAAGTTGTTGGACCACTTAAACAAAGCAGGGCAAAATGAGGTGGTGGTAATAACATGCAACTTGAATGTTAATAGTTGGAACAGGATGTAAAGACTAACTGCGTACACCTGAGTTGGGCAGCAAGAATAATGAAGGAGAGGTTGTCCTAAAATTTTGTCTACCAGATTTCATAGTGGTAGCCAGCTCAATGGCACACAGAGAAACAGTCACAAGATTCCACATACAAGAGTGGTTGGAGTACAACTTAGGTAGGCTTTGTTTTAGTAAGGAGATTGGTGGGTAAAGTCAAAAACTGCAAAGTCACCTCCAGTGAAATGTCCAGCCCCCAGCATAATCAACTAGTATCCACAGTCAGCTGCAAGTAGTGGACAGAGAAGACACTAAGGTCAGCAGAGACTAGTCTAAAGACATGACTGCTGGCTGGAGAGAAAGAACAGCAGTTCAATGAAATTGTCAGAATTCTAGAATTTCAGGAATAAGAGAAAAAAGGTGGAGATAAAGAAGAATGGGCTTATCTCAAAATAACATGTTTAAAAATTATAGAACATGTATGTGGATAAATGGTACATAATGAAAGCTGATGTTTGAATGCAGGAGGCCAGGATGTTATCAAAAGAAATACATAGTGCACAGAAGATGTGGGAGACCGAAAAGAAATACCAGGGTAAGAAGGAATATTAGCTGGCTAACAAGGAGTCAAACAGAACATTTGCAATGGCAAGGAATGAAGCACCAGAAAAATTATATCAAGTTTCTGGAAAGCTGCTCAGCAGATGGCACAAAAAAACTCTATCAGGTAGCAAGGCAAAGACAGAAGGGCTACATCAGAAAGGTAAAGAAGATTGTCAGATGCTGTTCATAACAGATGCCAGCAAATACCTGCTCACCAGTCCAGATGACATCTAGAGGACAGCTTACAACAAAAGTGGAAGAAGAATGCAACTTAGAAGACGTATAAAGAGTGCAACTTCAAAGAAATACAAAGACCAGTAAAACATTAGCTCAGAAAGAAGCAGGACCGGGGGCGTGGCCAAGGATGAACACAGGATAGCAGCAGATTTCTTCAGTTCCACCAATTTCATTACATTGACAGGAATTAATTACTTAAAAAATTAATTTTTGAAGTAATTTTCTTTCTAAATATGTTTGTTTTATATAGTTCTTGAACTATATCTAAAAAAGAAAGGAAATCTTAATAATATTCCTGTCAGAAATTACTTTGGAAATTTTCCTGTCAGTTTATCAGTCTGAAATGAGTTCCAGTAAGACAAATTCTCAAGACTCCAGCATCAAGAAAGAACTTCAGTCTCTGATAATTATAGTCCAGCAACTTACTGCTAAGATGGATAAAATGGATACTAAAATAGACACTTTCATAGAAAAACTACAAAACAAATAGACTTGTTACATATGGACCTGCAACAACAGAAGATCCAGATGACAGGCATAGAAGAAGCTGTGAATGACATGGAAAATAGAATACAAGAAGAGGAAATCAACATTGAATTTCTGCTGAAACAAAATACACATTTACAAACAAAGCTGGATGACCTGGAAAATAGATCTAGGCACAATAACATTAGGATTTTTGGACTGCCAGAAAATATTGAAGGTAACAATATTACTTCTTTTTAACAACATGGCTCCCTAAAACTTTAGATTTACCAGAAGCATTCTCTTTTGGTATCGAAAGAGCACATAGATCTATAGCTAATACTAACTCTAACAAAAACTATCCTAGATCAGTTATAGTTAGATTTCTATCATCTTTGATAAAGAGATGGTTCTTAAATCTGCTTGGGCTAAAGCTCCTGTTAAGATTAATGAAACAACTGTGTGTTTTGACAATGACTATTCTTCCATGGTATTAGCTAAAAGAAAAGTTTTTCTGCCACTAATAAGGGAGCTTAAAAAGCACAGTTTAAAACATACCTTCTGTTTCCTGCCAAGCTTAAAATCTTCCTTCCTGATGGTCCTAAAATTTTCGATGACTTAGACTCTGCTTTACTGTTTATCAAAAAAATAAGATTTTGGAAAAATAGAAGAAATGGAATGGGCTAGTCCTTCGTTAAAGAGACTGGCAACTGAAACTTCGTGGAAGACTTCAGAGAAGAAAAGAGACTAAAAACAAATGATTTGTACTATGTTTTTTTTCTCTCTCATCATTTTATTTTATTATTAATCTTTTAAATATAGTTCCTGCATTTCCAAGAAGCAACAAATATTTTGAAAAGATTTAATCAAAGTTATTCTCTGTGTGCAAAGAAATGTTTTGTTTCATAACTAGTCAAAATATCTGGAGATTTAATGGCAAGCTGTGATTTAACTTGTTTCTCTTTCTGAAGAGGAAAAATAAGGTCAGTAATTTGATACATTTTTTTCCTTTAAAAGTTTATATGTTCTTCAAATGCTATTCCTAATTATACTTTCTTGATTACACTGCTTATGCTTGTTTGTAAATAATCTGTCATGCTTTAACTAATAATAATTAGAACTAAATAATAGTAAATAATATGTTTTATTTTTAACTCTATTAATATAAACAGTAAGTAATATTCTATGGTATATACTTCTTATAGCTTTCTCTTACATTTTTTTATTTCTGCCTTACACCCTTTTACTTTTTACTCTCTTTTCTTTCCTTTATTAATATATAG